>NC_041214.2:22208078-22259203 GCF_002837175.3 Physeter macrocephalus
GGGCCTCTCACTGTTGTGGCCTCTCCCTTTGCGGAGCACAGGCTCCGGACGCGCAGGCTCAGCGGCCATGGCTCACGGGCCCAGCCGCTCCGCGGCACATGGGATCCTCCCAGACTGGGGCGCGAACCCGGCTCCCCTGCATCGGCAGGCGGACGCGCAACCACCGTGCCACCAGGGAAGCCCGAGAGTTTTTATCATGAATGGTTGTTGAATTTTGTCAAATGCTTTTTTGCATGTGTTGAGATGATGATATAACTTTTTATTCTTCATTGTATTAAGTAGTGTGTCACACGGATTGATTTGTGCATTTTGGATCATCTTTGCAGCCCTGGAAAACATCCCACTTGATCGTGGTGTATGATTATTTGAATATATTGTTGAATTTGTTTTTCTAATGTTCTGTTGAGAATTGTTGCATCTATACTCATCAAGGATATTGGCCTGTAATTTTGTTTTCCTGTAGCATACTTGTCTGATTTTTATATGAGGGTAAGCCTGCCATCTTAAAATGAGATCCCCTTTCTTCTTTTTTTGAAAGAATTTGAGAAGGACGGGTATTCATCCTTCTTTAAATGTTTGGTAAAATTCACCAGTGAAGCCATCTGGTCCTAGACTTTTATTTGTTGTGAGGTTTTTGATTACTGATTGAATCTCCTTACTACTAGGAGATTGGTCTGCTCAGATTTTCTATTTGCTGATGATTCAGTCTTTGATGCTTATTTTCTAGGAATTTATTTCTTTTAGGTCATCCAATCTGTTGGTGTATAGTTGTTCATTGTAGTCTCTTATAATCCTTGGTACCTCTGTGTTATCACTTGTAACATGACATTCATTTTTTAATTTATTTACTTGAGTCCTCTCTCTTCTTCCTTGGTGAGTCTAGATAAGGTTTGTCTATTTTGTTTATCTTTTAAAAAACAGCTCTTAGTTCCATTTATCTTTTCTATTGTTTTTATTCTATATTTATTTCTTTTTTATTTTTATTTATTTTTTTTTTCAGTACACAGGCCTCTCACTGCTGTGGCCTCTCCTGTTGCGGAGCACAGGCTCTGGATGTGCAGGCTCAGCGGCCATGGCTCACGGGCCTAGCCGCTCCACAGCATATGGGATCTTCCCGGACTGGGGCACGAACCCGTGTCCCCTGCATCAGCAGGTGGACTCTCAACCACTGTGCCACCAGGGAAGCCCTATTCTATATTTATTTCTGCTCTAATTTTTGTTATCCTTCATTCTACTAATTTTGGACTTAGTTTGTTCTTCTTTCAAGTACCTTCAGGTGTAAAGTTAGTGCATTTATGAGATAGCAAACCATGGGTAATCATTAGTTAAATCCATTTCACATGTAACCTGCCTTCACTAATCAAAGTCATTTTAATTGTTGCTACAAAAGTCTTGCATGTCCTCTGAGAGGCACACAGCCTAAACAATAAGATGTTTGTTCAACTTGTTTTCCAGAAATGTGGAGTCAGCTGTGTCTAGTCCAAGCTGAGCCAAGAGTCAGCTGTGGCTAATTTGAGCTGAGCTGGTTAAGACTGGATAGGACCACTGACCCTCCAACTGGGCATGTATGACTGTCCACTCTGTGACCTTCTGATGTCAGAGGGCCAAAAACTCCACCCTCATCTCATGCTGAGTGCTTTTTTTTTTTAACTTGCAGAGACCTGTAGCCTAGTTACACCTGCACAGAACGATTACTGCATCTTTTTCCAATCACCTCTCCCCACTCTCCATGCCTCAGACCACCCTGCTTTTTTATTCTTTATCCCATAAATATCCTGAGCCCCTTTCCTTTGGGGACACTTCTTCTCCTATCTCCTCACTTGGCTGCCTTGTGAATAAACCCTTTCTTTGCTGCAAGCCTCAGCATCTCAGCATTTTGGTAGGCTGTGCATTAGGCAAATGAACCTGGTTCAGTAACAGAGGTCTTTCTTATTTTTTTATGTGGTATTTATCCATATGAAACTCCCTCATAGAATTGCTTTTGCTGCATCCCATAAGTTTTGGTTGTAATATTTCCATTTTAATTTGCTTCAAGATATTTTTAAATTTCTCCTTTATTTATTGACCATTTAGTTGTTTTGTGGCATGTTTAATTTCCACATATTTGTCAATTTTCCAATTTTCTTCTTGTAATTTATTTCTATTTTCATACCATTGTGTTCAGAAAAGATGCTTGATATGATTTCAATCTTCTTAAATTTCATTAAGACCTGTTTTGGGCATAATATATGATCTATCCTGGAGAATACTGCATGTACATTTGAAAAGAATTTGTATTCTGCTGCTTTTAAATGGAACATTCTGTAAATATGTTATGTCCATCTGGTGTAATGTGTTAAATTCAATGTTTCCTTATTGATTTTGTATCTGGATTATCCATTGATGAAAGTGGGGTATTGAAATCCCATGCTATTATTGTATTGCTGTCTATTTCTCCCTTTAGGTATTAATATTTGCTTTATATATTTAGGTGTTCCTATGTTGGGTGCACAAATATTTACAAATGTTATATCCTCTTATTGAATTGACTGCTTTGACATTACATAATGACATTCTTTGTCTCTTACTATACTCTTTGTCTTATAGTCTATTTGGTCTGATAAAGTACAGTTACCCCTTGTTTTCTTTTTATATCTATTTTCATGGAATATCTTTCATATCCCTTCACTTTCCATCAATGTGTACCCTGAAGCTGAAGTGAGTCTCTTATAGGCAGCATATAGTTGGGTTTTGGTGTTTTATTCATTCAGCCATTCTGTCTTTTACTTGGAGAATTTAGTCCTTTTACATTTAAAGTAATTACTGACAGGTATGCACTTGCTATTGCCATTTTGTTCATTGGTTTTTGGGTGTTTTGTAACTCCTTTCTTCCCTTTTTCTTCTTGTCATTTCCTTTGTGCTTTTTACTACTTTTGTATTTTACCCTTCATACTTGATTTATAAGTGACGAATCCACCACCATTACAACTTTAGATTATTCTGAATTTAACTATATATTTACCTTTTCCAGTTACATTTCCACGTCATATGTTTTCTTGTTACTAATTAGTGTTCTTTCGTTTCAGCTTAAAGAGCAAGGAGAGCATTCCCTGGGTGGCAATAACAGAAGCTGGGGCACCAAACATATGTATAAGCTCTTTCCAGGAATACTCCAGCGACCTGGGGCATGGCTGACAGAGAATGTGATGATGGCACCCATTAGCCTTCTCAATTTCTAGAGAGGAGTACAGTTGGCCCTAGGTTGTGCTGAATTGGAAGCATGACCCTCAGGCTGCAGCTTTTCAATTATGCAAATAGGCATCTTTCAGGTAATGATTTACAGATGGGTGTTTCTGTCTGCTGCCTCTATGCTGAACTTTGTGGAGATAGCCACAGAAAGTCTTTGGGAAGCTCTTATTTACTGTAGTCCTGGGGGTCTCATGGATGCAAGGTCTGATCATTTTTAGAACTAGGTATTTTGGGGGTCCAAAGCTCAGGTAGAAGTCTTAGGAATTGGGATGCCTGATGTTGGTTCAAAATTTTGCTCCTTAGAGAGATTCTGGGAGTTGTGATTTCCCTCCCAATTGTATGGCAATGTGCCAGGGGTAGGATTTATAGGGACCGTTTATCACAGCCATTCCTACTGTTTTCAATGTAAATTTATTTTCTCATTTGCCCAATGCAAAGAAGTTTCTCAGCTAGGTTCTGGATTTCTTTTAGAGAGAAGTATTCCATGTATGGCTGTAGGTTCTGTGTGTCTTTGGGAGGATGTGAGTTCTGGAGCCTCCTATGTCACCAGCTTGGACCTGACATCCTCGAATTTATTTTTTTAATGTTGGATGAGCTTGCCTTCCCTGTGGTCTGCCTTCATCCAGTAACTTGTGTTTATTTAGTGAGGATTTGGGCTTAGTTTGCAGTGGGTTGTTATAGTTACCCTTGGTGCACCCCAGGCTTCAAAGTCTAGTGAAAAATTGTGTTCAGGATGTGGGTTAGTTTACTGGAGAGTTTTACTGAATGTCTCCTCAGAGAGAATCTCACAGCCTTCCCACCTGCAATTCACTTTTCTTTTACTCAGTGCTTGTTATCCTGGGGCTGTGGAATGGGAGACAGAGTATTTTCTCATATTTGATATGTGTCAGTCTTAAGCAGGCACTGTAAAGCTCCTGATGTCACAACCCATTTCAAGGTAGTTTTGAAGTCAAACTGTGGGGATTTGACCAATTTATCTCTTTGATCATGTCATCACTCAAAAGGTGTTTACAGAGCTCAGGACTAGTTAGAAATCTGAGTGCTGTGTCTGAGTGTGTATATATGAGGGGAGTTGATGGGTGACAGTCTGTGAAGGAGGAGGGTTGACAGCATCTTTCAGTCTAAAGAGATTCAACATGTAGACAAACCTAATGATCCCAGTTAGAAACAGGCCAGAGTGGAAAAGTTCAGGAAAGTAAAGTGAGGCCACTCCTTCTGGGGCCACATGTCCCATGTGGCTTGGTGGGGGCAAAACCACATAGAGTATTGAGTCTACTATTATCCTAGGACAGGGAAGTGACTTCTGCACTCCTACCCCTTCATCCTGCTATTCTTCCTGCCCCACACCCCAAGATTCCTTGAGAGGGAATACAGAGGGTTAGAAGTTTCTCATCCTGCTCTGGAACTGCCTGAGGCCCAGGAAATGGGAAGTTTAGGGGTCATGCCTTGGATCTAGGAACCAGGACACCGTAGGGTGGGTTGACAGTGAATCTTGAGTCATCTTTTTTCCCTGACTAAGAGGTAAGTGTGGGAAGAAGATGCAGAGGCAGGGGAATGGAGCTGTGTTTTCAATCTTGAGAAGTTCTGGGTGAGTGGTCTGGCTAAAGTGTCAAGTACCTGGCCAGAGAGCCTTTGGGGGTTGGGGGGAAAGAGGGAAGAACTAAAGTAGAGTAGCTGCTGGGGGAGAAGGGATGTTCCAGGCAGAGGCAGTTAAAATGGCCAGAAAATCACATCTGGGCTCCTAGCATCTGGTCAACTACTCTTTCCAGTCCTGCTATTAAGGAGGAGGACTAGATTATGCAGTGCCTTGCTAGCCACATGAAGAATTTCAGGTTGTATCCTGAAAGCAACAATGGAAGGTTTTAAGAAGGGGAATAAAACTGGAGAGCTTTAAGGAGGGGAATGTAATACCACCTGCTGGAGAGGCCAAAGGTCTCCTGCATTAGGATCGAAGCTGTGATATTTACAATAGAGGCTTTCATGCTCTATGAGGATAAGGGAGTTCACAACATGACTCTTATTAAGAGTTTTCATAAGGACTCCTGTTTAAGAACCAACAAAAACCTCCTTTATCACAATTCATGGGCCTTTAACTAAACTGCAGCGTTCACTATAACCTGGTACTACAATCACTCATTTAGCTTTATTTCCCATTTCTCTCCAAAATGAATACTCAAGCAATCTTGTTTTCTCTCTTTATAAATGCATGATGTTCATTCTTACTCCTGTCTTATCCATGCTGCCTCTTGACTGGACTGCCTTTCCTGGAGCTTCCAGATGCATGTAGCTGAAGACATAGTTCAAGTCCCCTCTGCTTGATGTAACTTTCTCTCAGTCTCCAGGACACCCTGATGATGGTTGCTCTGAAATTGCACTATTTTCTCTAGCACTGTACTTAAACCACATATTCTCTAAGAAATCTTCTCTGTGTAAATGAACAGTATTTTATGGTGGTTTGATGTTTCCCTCATCACCAAAAACTAGATGCATGGCACATGGCTTAAACTGTTGAATTACCCATCTTTCAAATGTATAGGGTGAATGGATTCATGTTGCAAGTCCTGAAAGTTCTCAAAATAGCCAAAATCTATTTATCTCAAGAGATTGGGTGGGATCAGCATTTAGTTTTTAAACAACAGTGTCAACAGAAAGGTGAGGAAACTTATTTTCAAAAAAGATGCATGCATTTAAAAAAAAAAAGGTAAATATTATTATCATATCATCCATTCATTTGCCGATCTTTTGATAGGTACAAAGGCTGAGTATGACCTCGAGCTTCTGCCTATCTTTCTTGCATAAAGACACGCATTTTACTTTTGTTTAGAGTCAAAAATTTTAAGATACCTGAAAAGTTACCTTGGTGAAGAATACCAAATTTTTACTACCAATTTCATTCATATTTGTCTCAACTGTAACTAACTCAGTGGCAATCAACTTTAGGGACTAGATTAATAAGCATTTTCATGAATTCAGCTTAGTTTCCAGAAACTTAGAAACAATTTCTTTTTATAACTCTTTAAGCAAGGTGGTAAATAATATTTATTAACTTTCTATAATTACGATGATAGATATATTTTGTATAAATTTAAGAACAAACACAAATCACTTTTAATAGAACTCAACTTGTCAGAGCAGATGTACCCAAGAAACTACAGAACTAATAATCCTCTTAATGTGCTCATCACATGTATTCATCATAATTTGGGCTTTCTGGGTAGGTTTTACAGAGAGAATAAGGAATGTCAACCCAGTGAGTCGGGTAAGTAAAGATCACTTCTCATGATTATCATGACTTTCTCTGATGATTATTTTATGACAATGAAAACACAGCCACCATTAATCCAGTAGCTAGAATAATGAGACATTCTTAAATATGCTTCAAGGCTCTCTAAGAACATTCCTGCTCCAAAAAAGAAAAGAAAGAAATGAAAGTGAAAAGGGAGGCAGGAAGGGAGGGAGGGAGGGAGGGGAGAAAGTTCTCTTTCGCAGTAGAAGTCAACTAAAAATTGTAGTAGAAATTATGGAATTAGAAAATAAATCACCATTTGACAATTATCATCCTAATAATTTTGATTCCAGGAGGAAAACATTAATGGCTGCTAAGACCAGTTCTAAAAGTTTGAGAAGAAACAATATATTTATATTTTCTCAAAATGGCTCTGTAAGATATACTTATTAAGAAATAGAGTATAAAATATTAATTATTATACAGTTACTACAGAACACAATTTAGCTAAGCTTTCTGACATTATATAACAAAGATCCTCTTTCCTCTAGTTTCCATTGCTCTTCATTTTCATCTGGGCCCTCAGCTGCAGCACCTTTAAATATGTATTTCCACCATCAGTCTGTTCATGATGATGTGGGTATTCCCTAAGACTGTACATATCTTCTCTACCATGCTCCTCACTTCCTTCTAAATACTGACCAGCAGAGACATTAATGTCTGTATTTCTATGAACAGTCTATTTAAGACCATCTTGGCTTTTTCAATCACACTCAAAATTCTTCCAGCCTCTAACCGTTTCCAAATCCCAAAACTAGTTTTACATGTTTAGGTACTTGTTATAGTAGCACCCCACTTCCAGATACCAAATCTGTATTAGTTTTAATCACAGCTATAACAAACCACCACAAACTTAGTGGCTTTACCACAACACAAATGTATTATCTAATAGTTCTGGAGGTCAGAAGTCTGAAATGAGTTACTGTGTATCATGGTATGTTTGTGTCCCCCTCAAAATTCATATGTTGAAACCCTAACCCCAAAGTGACTGTACAGTATTTAGAGATGAGGCTCTAAGGAAATAATTAGGGTTAAATGAGGATAAGTGAATGCGGCACTGATCTTGTAGGATTAATGTCCTCATAAGGAGACTAGGATTTCTCTCTCTCTCTTTCTCTCTCTCTCTCTTTCTCTCAATCCATACACACACACTAAGGAAAGGCCTTGTGAGGACATAGTGAAAAGGTGGCCTTCTACAAGCCAGGAAGAGAGCCCTCACCAGAAGTCCACCATGCTGGCACCTTCATCTCAGACTTCCAGCCTCAAAAACTGTGAGAAAATATATTTCTGTGTTTAAGCCTTTCAATCTGTGGTATTTAGTTATGGCATCCCAAACAGACGAATACACCAGATTAAAATCAAGGTATTAGAAGACTTTCATTCTTTCTGAAGGCACTAAGATAGAATCCTTTTCCTTGCCTTTTCCATCTTTAAAGGTCACCTACATCCCTTGATTTATGGCCTATTTCCATCTTCAAAACCAGCAAATGCCTTCATTGTAACATCTCCATCTCTGACTACAATTCTTCTGTCTCCCTCTCCCACATTTAAAGGACCCTGGGAAGTACCTTGAGCCCATCTGGATAATCAGAAATAATATCCCTATTTTAAGTTTACTCGATTAGTAACTTTAATTCCACCCACAATTAAATTCACCCTTGCTATGTAACATATCATTGGGTTAAGGATGTGTACATCTCTGCAGGGCCAATATTCTTCATAGGAACACAATCACACACCCACCTAGGAATGCTTTCAAAAATAACTGAGTTCTCTTCAGCCAGTTTGAAAATGTATTGAGATTAGTTCTTTTATAAATTGAAAAATAACCGCTTTGATTATGCCATTACCCCTGACATTCAGGTAACTGAAAACACCCATAAACAGAGTAACTATACATAGGGACGTAAATAAAACCAAAAGCTTCTATTTAAGAAAAACAAATATAACTGGCAAGATACTTCTGTCAATTCTTTTTTCTATTCAGTGAATAATACTATTCATGGCTCTTTCAAGAATGAAATATTTTTTAAACGATTTTTTTTTTTCTTTGCGGTACGCGGGCCTCTCACTGCTGTGGCCTCTCCCGTTGAGGAGCACAGGCTCTGAACGTGCAGGCTCAGCGGCCATGGCTCACGGGCCCAGCCGCTCTGCGGCATGTGGGATCCTCCTGGACCGGGGCACGAACCCGCGTCCCCTGCATCGGCAGGCGGACTCTCAACCACTGCACCACCATGAAAGCCCTAAACGATTTTTTTTAAAGGAACTTTATTTTTATTTATTTTTTTGGCTGCATTGGGTCTTTGTAGCTGCGCGGGCTTTCTTTAGTTGCGGCGAGTGGGGTTGTGGTGCGTGGGCTTCTCATTGCTGTGGCTTCTCTTGTTGGAGCATGGGCTCTAGTCGCACGGGCCTCAGTAGTTGTGGCACACGGGCTCAGGAGTTGTGGCCCATGGGCTCCAGAGCGCAGGCTCAGCAGTTGTGGCACAGGGGCTTAGTTGCTCCGTGCCATGTGGGATCTTCCCAGACCAGGGCACGAACCCATGTCCCCTGCATTGGCAGGCGGATTCTTAACCACTGCACCACCAGAGAAGCCCCATGAATGAAATATTTTAAACAGTCTCTCTCTCTCTGATATATATATATCCATAAATGAAAGATAGTATTACTTTTTATGTGTTTTAATAGGAAATAAATGGCATCGTACTATATACACCTTCTGCAACTGGAATTTTTCATTTAACATTTTTGTAGCTTGTCCACAATGATATTTGTAGCTCTGGTTTGCAAACCTTTATGGTTAGACAGTACTCTGTTTTATGAATATAACAAAATGTATTTAACTGTTCAGTTTTTGATGAGCATTTTGGTAATTGCCAACTATGATGGTTAATTTTGTGTTAACACTTTTAGGCCAAATATTGGCCTACCCAGATATTTGGTCAAACATTATTCTACATGACTCTTTGAAGGTATTTTTTTAGATGAGAGTAACATTTAAATCAGTAGACTTTGAGTAAAGCAGATTACCCTCCATGATATGCGGGAGCCTCATCCATCAGCTGAAGGCCTTAATAAAATGACTGATCTTCCTCAAAGAGAGACCAACATACTGCTTTTGGACTCAGACTGCAGGATCCACTCTTCCCTAGATCTCCAGTCTGTTGGCCTACCCTGCAGATTTTGGACTTGCCAGCTTCCACAATCATGTGAGCCAATTCCTTAAAATCTCCCTCTCCGCCTCCCCTTCACCTTGTACTCTCCTTCATTCTGTTTCTCCGGAGAACCCTAATACAATAACTTTCTCTATAATCAATAGTATAGTGGGTATTTCTGTACATGTTTCCTTGTATACATATGGAAGAAGTTCTCTGGGGCTATTCCTATTATTGGAGCTGCTGGTTTGAAGGGTATGAACATCATCATTATCATCAGATATTGTAATATTGCTCTCCAAGCCGGTTATCCCAATTTATTGTCTTAACAGCATTGCTCTTGCTTTACATACCCACCACATCTTGATATTGTCAGTTTTTGTCAACTGGTATTTCTAATAAGGAATCTCACTGTTGTTTTAATTTGCATTTCAGAGGTTTCTAGTGAAGTTGAGCGTAGTTTCATTTGTTTGTTGGATGTCCATATTTCCTCTAACATGAATCACCATTTTACATATTTAAATCATTTTTTCTATTGGTTTGCTTATCTTTTTCTTATTGATTTCAAGAAGTTCTTTTTTAGGTTACTAATCTTTTATGTTATATGCATTGCAAATATCTTCTCCCAGATTGTGGGTTTTCTTTTACTTTATTTGTGATGCATTTTTGTGTAGAAATTTACTAGATTTTGAGTAAGCCATAGTGTCTCTATATTTCCTTTAATTACTTATTCATGTCAGTTCTCTGAAACCTGTGCTGCAGGTTACCGGGGCCAAAAGGGTACAGTTCTGGGATGCTCATTTGATCTTTCTGGGTCCAGAAAAAGGAAAGGCTTTCAATGTTTTAATCTGGCTGAGGGCTTATGAGTTGCTTTTGGTCTGTACCTGATTAGCCTTTCTCATCTTCCTCCAGGAGAAGTTAGCCACCTGAGGAGCATAGTTCCTTTTGGACTAGCTTCATCTTTTCCTGAGTGGCAGCCTTTATCACAGTCTTTTCCCCTTGTAGTGGGCAGTGGGCAGTTGTCTGTCTCTCCTGAATAGCTAGAGTGAGAACTGCTAAACCTCTGCCCCTATTTTCAGGGAATACCCCCACCAGTGCTTCATTGACACCATGGGCAGAGACAAGGTGGCCTTTCATGCTCACATCCACTTAACAAGCCCCTTCCCTTGGTTCAAGGGGGTTTACGAGTGTGTTGTGTTGACCATAGCTAAGGTTAGCAAATAGGCTCATGCACGAGAGCAGCTCACCATAGTATCCCTATCACTCTGCTTCAGGTCCACATGCAGTGAAGCTGCTCTCTCTCTCTTCTGTTTTGAATACATTTCAGTCCTGTTTTGAGATACCAGTCTTTACCTTTTCCCTTACCCAAGCCTGATACCAAATGTGATGTCCTAATTCACATTCCACTTAGTCATTCTCCCTTTCATATATATTTGAAGAGGGGCTTCTTAAGAACATCCCCCTGCACAGATGCAAAAAAGGGAAATCAGTACAACAGAAGACTACATGCAATACTCTTAAACCATTTTATGGACTGTAATATAATTTTTAAAATGCTATGATCATTGTTCAACATAGAGTGGCAGGGCCTTTAACTGCCAATAAACCCATGAGGAAGTGGCCCCAACTTGGTCAGTTATTCAAATTCAGTGTGTGTAGTGCTTGGCACTCTACTCAGTCCCTCCGCTGCCATCCCAGAACTGCTGGCAAATCATCAGCTTTACATCCTAGTACACATGTGAGTATTCACAGAACTAAGGAGCTTCAAAGTTCTGAATGGAATGTTTATTGTTATGGCTGTTTGGATGTCCCATCTTAGACTCTTCCTCACAGTAGCTTTGAGAGGCTGTTGATGTGGGCCAGAGAGAGGATCAAGCCTCCTCAAACTCACCTCTCAGGTAGCCACTTCACGTGGAATTTTTCCAGGGACTAATGTGTTCCAATTGTTGGTCACCATAACTGATGTCTGCCCTTTCTTTAAGTCTATGGTCCTATTCATGACCTACTGAAGATTTTATAACTTACATTAGGAAATGGTAGTCTTCAGGCAAAAGGATCTATAACTTGGCCAATGGTTCATTGCTGATGTTCTGATATCAGTGAAAATCTTGCTCCCTTTCTGGAGACGATGCCCACCTTCCTGTGTTTAGGACAAGTCTCTGAGATTCCCACTCAAGTGTTCAATATCAAAAGTTGGAAGCAGAGATTTATATTTATATCTGGAGAACAGAAAAACAGCTATCATAGCTCATGAGAAACAAATCTCCAGCCCCATCTTATTTCTGAATTATAATTAGCCACATATATAAAATACATCTGCCCCTACGTGAGCCTCTTCTCTCCTGTCCTGATAGTTACTCCATCCACACTCCCTGCCCCCATTCTGTGGTCCATCACAATGACTCCTGCTCTTCCTCTTCTTCAGGATACCTGGGTGTTATCTCTAGCTTCTCTATTTATAAATCTAAATGACAACAAAACATCTCTGAGGAGCATATTTTTAAAACCGGGATGAGAGGAGAATGACGTTATTGAAGAAGACTGATTTTGACAGTCATCCATGAATGAGAATGCCTTTGTGAAAGCCCAGCAGTTAAGCAGAGATATTCCAGCACACTGCTGGAGCAAAAAATATATATATGTATCAGAGATTGGGCACATTGAAGAGGGTAAGAGGAAGGATTTCACTTTACCCACATCACCCGTTCCCCAAGGCAGCAAAGCTCAGTACCAAGGGAGACATTCTTGGCTATGATTTTTCCCACTGAGTAAAGTTGGGCATGAGAGGGAGTACCTAGCTTTCCCAGATGTGCAGGAAGCTGACAAAGAGACAAACCTATCGAGAATACTGAAGTATGTCGAACGATGAGGGGGCAGCTGGGAGAACTGTAGCTAGAGCTCTTGGAGGACAGCAAAAGGGCATGGATCATATAAACTGCATCACAGACTCCATCAGGTAGCCCACCCACTAGCCCTTGGGGACACCTCAGCTGCAGATCCCACCAAACTGGACCACAGGCACCCCAAATACTTCATGTGCCTCACCTACTCACATCCCTACCCTCTGGCCAGCTCCTGTGCATGCCACCAAAGGTGGCAAGAGTGAATATTTGGAGGTGGCTAGTGAGTACACACAGAAAGGAAGCCTGACAATACAAGTCTGGAAAAAAAAAAATCACACAAACCTGAGCATTCAACACCAGCCTAGGGAAAGCAAACAAAAGGTTGTCAATATCTGGCCTGGCTTTGCAGGATAAAGAGAAAGCATAAAATCTTAAGAATCACCCCCAACAGGGAACAAGAAGTGTGGCTCGGACATGTTCATAGAAAGGTCTGAGAAAGCCTCAGAATCCCTAATAGGGCTGTCAGAAGATATTTCTCTCCAGAAAAAGGTCAGTAAAGACTAAATTATATTAAATCATATAATTATCATTTCCTTTTGTGTTGAGAATAATTGATTTACTCTCTTAGCAATTTTGAAGTGTACACTACAGTATTGTTCACTATAATCACTATACATTGTGCATTAGTCTCCAGAACTTATTTATCTACTAGTTGCAAGATTGTACCTATAAACAACATCTCCCCAATTCTCCAACTCCCTACCCCCAGTAACTTCCATTCTACTCTCTGGTTTTTTATAAGTTTGGTTTTTTAGATTCCACATATAAATGATATCATACAGTACTTGTCTTTCTCTGTCTGAATTATCTCACTTAGCATAATGGCCTCAAGATATATCCATGTTGTTACAAATGGGAGGATTTCCTTTTTTCTCATGGCTGAATAATATTCCATTGTATAGGATAAAAATATCTATATAGATATCTCACATCTTCTTTATCCATGTATTCACTGATGGACACTTATGTTGTTTCCATATCTTGGCTATTGTGAATAATGCTGCATTGAACGTAGGTGTGCAGATCTCTTTGAGATACTGATTTCAATTCCTTCGGATATGTACCCAGGATTGGAATTGCTTTATCATATGGTATCATTTTTTTAAAAAATTTTTGAAGAAGCTTCATACTGTTTTTCATAAGGCTGTATGAATTTACTTTCCCACCAACAGTGTATAAGTCTTCCATCTTCTCCATAGTCTTGCCAAAATTTGTTATCTCTTGTGTTTTTGATAAAAAGCCATCCTAAGAGATGTGAGGTGATATTTCATTGTGGTTTTAATTTGCATTTCCATGATGATTAGTGATATTGAGCACCTTTTCATATACCTGTTGGCCATTTGTATGTCTTCTTTGGAAAAATGTCTATTCAGGTCCTATGTCCATTTTTAAATTGGATTATTTGCTTTTCTGATATTGAATTGTATGAGTTCTGTATATATTTTGGATATTAGTCCCTTATCGGATATATGGCTTATGAATATTTTCTCCCATTCTGTTAGTTGCCTTTTCAATTTATTATTTCCTTTGCTATGCATAAGCTCTTTAGTTTAATGTAGTCCCACTTGTTTATTCTAGTTTTTGTTGCCTGTGCTTTTGTAGCTTATCCAAGAAATCACTGCCAAACCAATATCAAGAATATTTTCCCCTATTTTTTTCTTCTAGCAATTTTATAATTTCAGGTCTTAACGTTTATATCTTTGATTCATTTTGAGTTAATTTTTATGACTGATGTAAGATAAGCATTCAGTTTTATTTTGGGCATGTGGATATCTAGTTTTCCCAACACCATTTATTGATGAGACTTTCCTTTTCCATTGTGTGATATTGGCAGCCTGCCTGCTTGTATGCCAAATACCATACTGTTTTAATTATTATGGCTTTTTAATATAGCTTAAAATCAGGAAGCATGATGCTTCCAACTTTGTTCTTCTTTCTCAAGAATGTTTTGGCTATTCCGGGTCTTTTGTAGTTCCATGAAAATTTTAGGATTGTTTTTTCAACTTCTGTGAGAAATGACATGGGAATTTTTAGCAGGACTGTATTGAATCTATAGATTGCTCTAGGTAGTATGGACATTTTAACACTATTGATTCTTCCAATTCATGGACATGGAATATTTTTCCATTTATTTGTGTCTTGTTCAATTTGTGTCATCAATGTCTTATAGTTTTCAGGGTACAGGCCTTTCATCTCCTTTGTCAAATTTATTCCTAAATATTTTATTATTGTAAATGGGATTGTTTCTTAATAGCTCTTTCAGAGAGTTTGTTGTTAGTGTATATAAATGTAACTGATTTCTGTATGTCAATTTTGTATCCTGCAACTTTACTAAATTCATTTACTGGTTATAACAGTTTTTAGAGTATAGTGTTTTCTATATATAAGATCATGTCATCTATAAACAGATAACTTTGTTTCTTCATTTCCAACACGGATGCTTTTTATTACTTTTCTTGCCTAACTGCTAAGCTACTAGTTCCAGTACTATGTTAAATAGGACTGGTTAGAGTGGGCATCCTTGTCATCTTTCTGATCTTGGAGAAAAAGCTTTCAGCCATTCACTGTTGCATATGACGTTAGCTGTGGGCTGTTGTATACGGCCTTTTAAATTTTATTTTATTTATTTTTTATCTTTATTGGAGTATAATTCCTCCAGTATAATAATGTTGTGTTATCTTCTGCTGTACAACAAAGTGAAGCAGCTATATGTATACATATATCTCCATATCGCCTCCCTCTTGAGCCTCCCTTCCACCCTCCCTATCCCACCCCTCTAGGTCATCACAAAGCACCGAGCTGGTCTCCCTGTGCTATGCAGCAGCTTCCAACTAGCCATCCATTTTCTATTTGGTAGTATATACATGTCAGTGTTACTCTCTCACTTCATCCCAGCTGTGTCCTCCCCGCCATGTCCTCAAGTCCATTCTCTACGTCTGCGTCTTCATTCCTGCCCTGTATGGCCTTTTTTATGTTACAGTACATTCCTTCTATACCCAATTTACTGTGTTTTATTTTTAAAAGATGTATTTTTTCAAATTATTTTTCTGCATCTATTGAGATGATCATATAATTTTTATCTTTCATTCTATTAATGTTGTGTGTCACATTAATTATTTTGCATATGTTGAACCATCCTTATATCTCAGAGACAAAACCCACTTGATCATGGTGAATGATCATTTACTGTGCTATTGAATTTAGTTTGCTAATATTTTATTGAGAATTTTTACATCTGTATTCAACAGGGATAATGGCCTGTAATTTTCTTTTTTGTAGTATTTTTGGCTTTGATAAAAGAGTAACCCTGGCTTCATAAAATGAGTTTGGGAGTATCCCTTGCTCTTCAGTTTTCTGAAAGAGTTTGAAAAAGATTGGCATTAATTCTACTTGAATGTGGTGTAAGTCACCAGTGAAACCATCTGGCTCTGTATTAGAGGTTTTTGATTATTGATTCTAT
Source organism: Physeter macrocephalus (assembly GCF_002837175.3). Classification (NCBI taxonomy): domain Eukaryota; kingdom Metazoa; phylum Chordata; class Mammalia; order Artiodactyla; family Physeteridae; genus Physeter; species Physeter macrocephalus. The sequence continues at coordinate 22,224,108 of NC_041214.2, forward strand.
CCCCTTATACTTTATTGTTTACATTTTCTATTTCTTCATGATTCAGTCTTGGTAGATTGTATGTTTCTAGGAATTTATCCATTTCTTCTAGGTTATCCAGTTTTTTTGGCATACAGTTTTTCATTGTAGTCTCTCATAATCCTTTGTATTTCTGTGGTATCAGTCGTAATGTTTCCTCTTTCATTTCTGACTTTATTTATTTAATTCCTTTCCCTTTGCTTAGTTAACTAAGCTAAAGGTTTGTCGATTTTGTTCATCTTTTCAAAGAACCACCTCTTAGTTTCATTGATTTTTCTTTTTTCTTTTCTTTTTTTTGATCTCTTTCATTTCTGCTCTTGGTTATTTCCTTCCTCCTGTGAACTCTGGGCTCAGTTCTTTTTTCTAGTTCCTTGAGGTGCAAAGTGAAGATGTTCATTTGAAACTTTTCTAGTTTTTAATGTAGGTATTTATGGCTATAAATTTCACTCTTAGAACTGCTTTTGTAGCATCCCATAAGTTTTTGTATGTTGTATTTCCATTTTCATACATCTTAAGATATTTTTTTTATTTCTCTTTTGACTTCTTCTTTGACCCGTTGGTTGTTCAGGAGCATGTTTAATCTCCATATATTTATGAATTTTTCAGCTCTTTTCCGGATATTAATTTCTACTTTCATACCATTGTGGTTGGAAGAGATACTTGGTATGATTTAAATCTTCTTAAATTTGTTAAGACATGTTTTGTGACCCATCTTGGAAAATATTTTATTGCACCACCATTTTCATTGCAGTATTATTAACAGTATCCAAGATATAGAAACAACCTAAGTGTCCATTGGCTAATGAATGGATAAAGAAAATAATGTTATAAATGCTGGAGAGGGTGTAGAGAAATGGGAACCCTCCTACACTGTTGGTGGGAATGTACATTGGTGCAGCCATTATGGAGAACAGTATGGAAGTTCCTTAAAAACTAAAAATAGAGTTACCATATGATCCAGCAATTTCACTTCTAGGCATATATCCAGAAAAGACAAAAACTCTAATTAGAAGAGATACATGCACCCCATTGTTCATAGCAGCACTATTTACAAAAGCCAAGACACGGAAGCAACCTAAGTGTCAAACGACAGATGAATGGATAAAGAAGATGTGGTATATATAAAAAAGAAATATTTCCGTTTGCAGCAGCATGAATGGACCTAGAGATTATCATACTAAGTGAAGTCAGACAGAGAAAGACAAATATCAAAGGAGAAAGGGGGAGGAGGGATAAATTAGGGGTTTGGGATTAACAGATACACACTACTATATACTACATATAAAACAGATAAATAACAATGACCTACTCTATAGCACAGGAAACTATATTCAATATCTTATAATAACCTATAATGGAAAAGAATCTGAAAATGAATATTTATATATGAATCACTTTGTTTTACACCAGAAACTAACTACATTTCAATTTAAAAAAAGAAAGTATTATATATATATATACACACACACACACAATATTATTCAGCCATAAAAAAGAAGGAAATCCTAACTTTTGCAACAACATACATGAACCTCAATAGTATTATGCTAAATGAAATAAGTCAGACTGAGAAAGATATATACCGTATTATCTCACCTATATGTGGAATCTAAAAAAGCCAAACTCATACTAATAGAGTAGAATGGTGGTTGCTAGGGGCATGAGGGTGGTAGAAGTGGGGAGATATCATTTAAAGAGTACAAACTTGCAGTTATAAGATTAATACGTTCTGGGGATGTAATGTACAGCATGGTGGCTATAGTTAATAATACTGTATCATATCGTTGAATTTTGCTAAGAGAGTAAATCTTACATGTTCTCGTCCTACACAAAAAAAGGTAATTATGTGAGGTGGTGGCTGTGTTAACAAATCTTATTGTGGTAGTCATTTTGCATTACATATTAAATACAAATCATTATGCTGTATAACAAACTTACATAATGTTATATGTGAATAATATGTCAAGAACGTTGGAAAAAGAAAAAAGGAAAAAACTAGTATGAGGGTTGAGCTAGAAATGATATGTTAGTTCCCACACTGAACCAACTACAGTTCTCCTAGAAAAAAAGATGTTTGATGTCATGGAGTAATGTCCAAAATTATCTCCAGAATTAAAAAGCTATAATATTTGCTTGAAGTGAAATAAAAGATTTACATTCTCTCTAAAAACTCAGAAGAATTTCCATTTTATATAATTGGATAGTTATTACTGTTACTGAGCACCTGTGATATAGGAAACATTTATGTTGTGGAAGTGTTTAAAAACAGTGTTTGTATTTTAGGTCCACTGGAAGCTATACCTTGCTTTATCAAACTAGAAATAATCATGACCAGGGCAGATATTTAAAGCGAGATTCTTTAAAAAAACAATTGGAAGACCACCAACTTATCCAGCTGTTCTATTTTTTCTCTGGTGGTATGTCTATAAAGATCAGTACAGTTATACTTATTAAGAAACATTAAAAATACACATATAAAAACATCTATATACAATATATAAAACAATAATAGATTTATCTACTCTATAGCACAGGAAACTATATTCAATATCTTATAATAACCTATAATGGAAAAGAATCTGAAAATGAATATTTATATATGAATCACTTTGTTTTACACCAGAAACTAACTACATTTCAATTTAAAAAAAGAAAGTATTATATATATATATACACACACACACACAATATTATTCAGCCATAAAAAAGAAGGAAATCCTAACTTTTGCAACAACATACATGAACCTCAATAGTATTATGCTAAATGAAATAAGTCAGACTGAGAAAGATATATACCGTATTATCTCACCTATATGTGGAATCTAAAAAAGCCAAACTCATACTAATAGAGTAGAATGGTGGTTGCTAGGGGCATGAGGGTGGTAGAAGTGGGGAGATATCATTTAAAGAGTACAAACTTGCAGTTATAAGATTAATACGTTCTGGGGATGTAATGTACAGCATGGTGGCTATAGTTAATAATACTGTATCATATCGTTGAATTTTGCTAAGAGAGTAAATCTTACATGTTCTCGTCCTACACAAAAAAAGGTAATTATGTGAGGTGGTGGCTGTGTTAACAAATCTTATTGTGGTAGTCATTTTGCATTACATATTAAATACAAATCATTATGCTGTATAACAAACTTACATAATGTTATATGTGAATAATATGTCAAGAACGTTGGAAAAAGAAAAAAGGAAAAAACTAGTATGAGGGTTGAGCTAGAAATGATATGTTAGTTCCCACACTGAACCAACTACAGTTCTCCTAGAAAAAAAGATGTTTGATGTCATGGAGTAATGTCCAAAATTATCTCCAGAATTAAAAAGCTATAATATTTGCTTGAAGTGAAATAAAAGATTTACATTCTCTCTAAAAACTCAGAAGAATTTCCATTTTATATAATTGGATAGTTATTACTGTTACTGAGCACCTGTGATATAGGAAACATTTATGTTGTGGAAGTGTTTAAAAACAGTGTTTGTATTTTAGGTCCACTGGAAGCTATACCTTGCTTTATCAAACTAGAAATAATCATGACCAGGGCAGATATTTAAAGCGAGATTCTTTAAAAAAACAATTGGAAGACCACCAACTTATCCAGCTGTTCTATTTTTTCTCTGGTGGTATGTCTATAAAGATCAGTACAGTTATACTTATTAAGAAACATTAAAAATACACATATAAAAACATCTATATACAATATATAAAACAATAATAGATTTATTAAAATAGTAAATTAATATATTGGTAATAGCAATTTTAAAAATAAGTATATTTCTCATTTAAACATTTAAACTATTTGGAAATATTTTAACAAAGTAACCCTAAAATTTAAGTGGAAACTCAAGGGATCCAGAATACCCAAAGCAATCTTGAAAAAGAACAAAGTTGAAGGACTCATTCTTCTACATTTCTAAACTTACTACAAACTAAAGTAATTAAGACACTTCAGAAATAGAGACACAGATGTAGAGAACAAACGTATGGACACCAAGGGGGGAAAGTGGCAGGGGGGTGGTGGTGTGATGAATTGGGAGATTGAGATTGACATGTATACACTAATATGTATAAAATGGATAACTAATAAGAACCTGTATAAAAAAATAAATAAAATTTTTTAAAAAAGAAAAATACAGTACAGTACTGTAAAATATATATATAGGCATCACAACATATCAAGTTCATATAAAAAGATTAATTTTTTAAAAAAAAGACACTGCAGTACTGACATAAGATAGGCATATATATCAGTGGAACAGAATGAGAGTCCAGAAATACACCGTTATGTTATGGCAAATTGATTTTCAACAAGGATGCCAAAATACTTCAATGGGAAAAAACAGTCTCTTCAACAAATAGTGCTGGAACCACTAGATATTCGTATGCACAAGAAAAAGTTGGACTTCTACCTCACAGTGTACACAAAATTTAACTCTAAAGGGATTAAAGACCCAAATGTAAGAGCTAAAACATTAACTCTATTAGAAAAACCAGAGGAATAAATCATTGTGATTTTGAATTATAAAGTGATTTCTTAGATATGACACAAAGTACAAGCAAAAAATGACAACAAAAAAAGATAAATTGTACTACATCAAAGTTATAAACTTCTATGCTTCAATGGACATCAAGAAAGTGAAAAGACAACCCACACAATGGGAGAAAATATTTGCAAATCTTATATTTTATAATGGGATTTAATCCAAAATGTATAAAAACTCACAATTCAACAATAAAAATACAAATAACATAAGCAAAAAATGCACAATTTGAAGAGAGAGTTCTCCAAAGAAGATATACAAGTGGCCAATAACACATGAAAAGTTGCTCATGAACATTAGGTGTTAGGATAATGTAAATCAAAACCACAATGAGATATGACTTCAGACCTACTAGGATGGCTATAATAAAAAAGACAGACAGTAACAAGTGCTGACAAGGATGCAGAGAAATAAGAACTCTCATACTTTGCTAGTAGGGATGGATTAGCCACTCTGGAAAATATTTTGTAGTCACCTCCAAATTTAAACATATAGTTACCATGTTAAAGTAAAAAACGGAAGAAAAAAAAATAAGAAAATAGCTCTTAAGTTTGCATTTTCCTCTCTTTCACTAGGATCCTTTCTTCACTTCTCTTTACCTCAACTCTCATTTCATAGCCTGATTCTTGGTAATGCAAGCTACTATGAAAACTCACTCTTGTTTTCAGTAATAAATATTTTTCCAAAATATATCTTTCTCTTATCAAGACTGATATTCATGTCTTGCATTAATGTTGTGATGTCTTATTTGTTTGCTTCTTTTAATGTATCTGAATGAGAGTAAAACTTATAATATTTGCCCCAAAACAAAGTAAGTAAATCCTTTAATACTTTCAATGTATTTATAGTCACTGTTAGAATCATCTTCTTAGACTTTGAGCTGGAAGCACGGGTTTGTAAATTTATTTCATAAATTTAATCCTGATGCAAGCTGAGGAAAATACAGAGAATAATGAGAATTTAATCAGGGCCAATTAGAAAATTTTCACTCCATATATATTTGTTCTAAGTTTGTTAGAAGCACGGCACTAGAGTTAGATAGCTCCCCAAGTCTCATTTTAAAAATTTTATCTGTTTTTTATGCAGGATAAAATGTTTTCATGTCCATCATAACACATCCTTCAACCTTGGAGGAAAAAAGTTCATCCAGTCATTGTCAAATGATTCTGAACCTAAAGATTTAATGGTATTTAAATAGATCAAGGCCACATAGGAATGTGTGTAACAATTTACACTGAGTTTACTACTCTCGTATTAGCTGGGGCTTCTTGTATTCCTGAGGTTCCTTTATGGTTTTTGTTGAGAGATAGACTCTGTAAATAAAACCATAAATATTTCAGTTGAGAACACTTTAAAAAATAAAGTATGGATGATGTTCACCATTTAATTTAATGTTTACCATTAAACGAAGAAAACTAAACCTAAAGTTGAAGTTGATTCCTGTCTCTAACAATGTTATTTTTCTGTAATGTTAGATTTTGAAGACAAAAGGAGGAATCTCTCCAATCTGTCACAGTCTCAAGCATTTATATAATCTAGATTATGGATTTTTGTAATATACAACCCATGATACAATGGATGCAAACACCAGGGTCAATACCCAATTGTCCACCTGGACTGGAATATTTGACTCAGGTATGATAATATGTTTCTTAATTTAGTTGATGGAAAATAACATGAATTTAGATAGCTTAAAAATATAATTTGTGTTACTGGAAAATATTTTGACTATAGATTAAAATACTACACCTGTAACATTAAAAATTTTACATTTTATTTAATTTTAATTTCTGATTGAGGTAGTAAACTTATAATTTAAATACAGTTGTCACTCAGTATCGACTGGGGGATTGGTTTCAGGACCAGTTTGGCAGATACCAAGACTGGAGGGTGCTCAAGTCCCAGAGTCTACCCTCTGGATATGAGGTTGGTTGGATTTGTGGATGCAGAAACAGGAGTATGGAGTGATGTCTGTACAGTTACTCAAAAAAAAAAATCCACATATAAGCAGACCCTAGCAGTTCAACCATGTCATTCCAGGGCCAGCTGCAATACAACATTGTTATTTATAAATGTACTTCCTGGGAAACCTATTTAAAATTAAATACCTACTTTTTAAAATAGGAAACTGGATTTGGGGAATGTAAGTAAAAATGACTTAAGGGCTCTTTAGTTCATCTAACTGCTTAGATAGTAGAAGCCTGGTATGCAAATGTAAAATATGAACATTAATATTAGGAAAACATCTCTGTTCTCTACCGAATTTGATGACACGGAATTACTATTTTTGTTTATGCTATCAATTCTGATTTAATTTCCTGTAGTGCTGTCTTTGAATAGTTAATTAACTTTGGCATTTCACATTACTAATTATTGCCCACATCTTATTTTTTAATTCTTTAAAAATGAAACAGTATGCATGTTCCTTCTTAAGAAGGTTGTTTACATTTTCAATGCTTAATTATAAACTTGTTGCAAACAATAATATAAATCTAATAAGTCATTTTTTAATATGGGTAAAGACTACATTAAACTCTTTACTTCAAATTACAGTATAGATATTTCTCTCTGAATTTCAAAAATATTTTTAATAAAGTCTTTAAACTTTTTTTGTGAACAAAAATATTGAGTACATTAACAATGGAGCAAAAAGAATACACTTTAGAGACTATTTTTTCATTTCCTTTTTCTATGGTAAAAAATTTTTAAACTTCACACTTAGACTAGTATAATGTTATGACATTTGACAGAAAAAATGAGAGATGTTGATAATGAATCAATTACTTTAAATATCCTAAATGGAAGTATTAATGTATATATGTATTTTTATGTGCTTTAAATTTAGTTTGAGTACTTCATACCACCTATGTTTACTTTCTACTGTAATAGATCAATCACTTATGTGTGTGTCAACGTTTTGATCTTCTGGAAGGTATGTACCAAATGCACTGGTATATTAATTCTTGAATATGTACCTTGTTTTGCTACAGTTCTACCAACCCCTATAAATTAAAGTGCTTTTTTTTTTTTTTTTGCTGCACCGCGCGGCTTGTGAGATCTTAGTTCCCCCACCAGGGACTAAACCCGGGCCCTCTGCAGTGAAAGCATAGAGTCCTAACTACTGGACCGCCAGGGAATTCCCTTAAAGTGCTTCTTATGTCTGAGGACAGCTAAACCTTGATATATGAAGCGATTATATAGAAGGTCTTTAGATGATGAAAACATGAATGTGATCGTAGTCTTCTCATGGGAAGGGAGGGAGAAAGATATTGGCTCCAGATTACACCTGAAAATTCTAGTCTGTGTTAGTCTTACTAAGCAGTAGGTCTATTTCCTGAAAGGTTTTGCCCATCCTGAATTCCTCAAATACAGGTATTTCAGAGAAGCAATGATTCCAAATTTTTCAGGAGTTCTGCTAGTAGAAGCAGAATGCAGGTAAAGTAATGGGCAGTCCAATTCCACTCCCTAGTCTGAGAAGTTAAACTGTCCATTAGAATTCAACTGTTTAGGGGCTTCCCTGCTGGCACAGTGGTTAGGAATCCGCCTGCCAATTCAGGGGACATGTGTTCAAGCCATGGTCCAGGAAGATCCCACATGCCATGGAGCAACTAAGCTGGTGCACCACAGCTACTGAACCTGTGCTCTAGAGCCCGTGAGCCACAACTACTGAAGCCCATGCGCCTGGAGCCCATGCTCTGGGACAAGAGAAGCCACCTTAGTGAGAAGCCTGTGCACTGCAACGAAGAGTATCCCCCGCTCGCCGCATCTGGAGAGGGCCTGCATGCAGCAGTGAAGACCCAAGGCAGCCAAAAATAAAATAAATAAATAAATAAAAAAGAAGAGGGATGAGAAAAAGAAAATTGCAGAAATATTTTTTTAAAAAAATAAGAATTCAATTGTTTACCTTTATCTCAACTTAGTACAAATATTTCTTTCATGTAGATGATGCTGTAGATGACGTAAATAAAATGAAATTGAATGTTTAGCTTAAAAAAATAGTATTATCACCACTGATGACCTTTCTCATTGACATTAGAGGATCTAAGACTAAAATAGGCATTTAGGGTTTTATTTAATTCACAAAAGCATTCCAATTTAGGTGTATTATAAATGAATGCTGGGGGCAGGTACGTTTCTTGCTGCCTTACACTAAATGCTTTTTTTAATGTAAGACAATTTATTTCAGAATCCCCACTGTGTACCTATAATGAACAAGCCATGTGTTACCATTTTGAAAGTATCAAAGATGAGTCAGACCTGGCTTTGCCCTGAAGGGCTTGACCTAAAATGTGAGAGTTAATATACTTAAATAAAATCACAGTATGAAGTAATAAAAGTCATGAGATAGGTAGAAACCAATTGTAGGAACTCACAGGACAGAAACATCTACAGTTACTTATAATTTCAGTAGCGACAAAAATAGCAAAAATATTGAGAAAAATCTAACCATCTATGTTATGGGAAACTAGTTCTCCAAACTAGTGATTCTCAGAGTATGGTCACCAGACCAGCAGCATCATCTTCTGGGAACATGTTAGAACTGTCAAATTCCCAGGCTTTATCATAGACTCACTACATAACCAAATTAAGAAATGGGGTCTGTGCTTTATCAAGCCCTCCAGATGGTTCTGAGGCAGGCTAAAATTTGAGAACTACTGCTCTAAATGATACGTTCACATAATCTATCACTGTACAGTTATTTAAAAGAATGAGACAGCTCTACAAAATTGTCAGGAATATTTCCAAGATATATTGCTAAGTATAAAAAGCAATTACAAAGTAGTGCATATGTTAGCGTGTGAGTAGGCGTGTGTGTGCAAAATTCATTTAGGCTTTGCATAAGTTTGAGATATCTCTAGAAGAATGCATATGAAATTGGAGAAAGAAGAAATAGAATAAACCTGGAAGGAAGAATTATTTTTAATTTTACACTTTTGCATTTTTAAATTTGTGCCATGCATGTATAATTCCTAATAATAAAAAGAAATTAAACTTAAAAGGCAGTCAGAAGATTTTTTTCATAAATTTTGAATCATGATGTTTCTGTGAAAACTACATCAAAATGAATACCTTTCAAATATGTTGGTACAATATGAAAACATAATTATGCTCATTTGTACATTAATCATTAAAAAGTGAGGAAATTCTGTAACTATTAGTTTCAAAGGTTAACAAAATGTTAAATGTATATTAGAGAAATATATACTCATTAAACATATACTCACTAAAGAACATTTAAAATTAAGAAAAGTGGGAGATAATCATCCATGTACAACTACTGATAAATTTTTTCTGAAGGCTTTTTAAAAATATTCCTTGATGGTTTTTTGAAATCAATTTTAATCATTGTCCATGAATTTTATATATTTATTCACTTAATGTTAATATTTTTGTTATTTTTATCTTAAAACCCAACATTATTTTTAATTGAAGTATAGTTAATTTACAATGTTGTGTTAGTTTCAAGTGTACAGCAAAGTGATTCATTATACATGTCTATATATATATTTTTTTCAGATTCTTTTCCATTATAGGTTATTATAAGATATTGAGTATCATTCCCTGTACTATACAGTAGGACCTTGTTGTTTACCTATTTTATGTATCGTAGTGTGTATATGTTAATCCCAAACTCCTAATTTATCTCTCTCCACATCCCTGCCCCGCCATCCCCATTGGTAACCATAAGTTTATTTTCTATGTCTGTGAATCTATTTCTGTTTTGTAAATAAATTCATTTGTATCATTTTTTTAGATTCCACATATAAGTGATAGCATATGTTATTTGTCTTTGTCTGACTTACTTCACTTAATATGATAATCTCTATGTCCATCCATGTTGCTGCAAATGGCATTATTTCATTCTTTTTATGGCTGAGTAGTATTCATTGTATATACACACCACATCTTCTTTATTCATTCATCCCTTGATGGACATTTAGGTAGCTTCCATGTCTTGGCTATTGTAAATAGTGCTGCTATGAACATTGGGGCGCATGTATCTTTTTGAATTAAAGCTTTCTCCAAATATATGCCCAGGAGTGGCATTGTGGGATGATACGACAATGCTATTTCTAGTTTTTTAAGGAGCTCTTAAAATGGCTTGACCAATTTACATTACCACCAACAGTGTAGGAGGGTTCACTTTTCTCCACACCCTTTCCATTTGTCATTGTAGACTTTTTAATGATAGCCATTCTAACTGGTTTGAGGTGATACCTCATTGTGGTTTTGATTTGCATTTCTCTAATAATTAGTGATGCTGAGTTTTCTATGGATATATGCCCAGGAGTGGGATTACAGGGTCATATGGTAATTCTATTTTTAGTTTTGTAAGGACCCTCCATAATGTTCTCCATAGTAGCTGTAGCAATTTACATTCTACCAACAGTGTAGGAGGGTTCCTTCTTCTCCACACCCTCTCCAGCATTTATCATTTGTAGACATTTTAAAGATGGCCATTTGACAGGTGTGAGGTGATACCTCATTGTAGTTTTGATTTGCATTTCTCTCATTATTAGTGATATTGAACATCTTTCATGTGCCTGTTGGCCATCTGTATGTCTTTTTTGGAGAAATGACTATTTAGATCTTCTGCCCATTATTTAATTGAGTTGTTCTTTTTTTGATATTTAGCTGTATGAGCTGTTTGTATATTTTGGAAATTAATCCCTTGTCAGTAGCATTATTTGCAAATATTTTCTCCCAGTCCTTAAGTTGTCTTTCCATTTTGCTTAGAGTTTCCTTTGCTGTGTAAAAGCTTATAAGTTTAATTAGGTCCCATATGTTTATTTTTGTTTTTATTTCTATTACTCTAGGAGGCAGATCCAAAAAAAATCTTGCTGTGATTTACAGCAAAGAGTGTTTGGCCTGTTTTCCTCTAGGAGTTTTATAGTATCTGATCTTACATTTAGGTCTTTAACCTATTTGGAGTTTATTTTTGTATACGGTGTTAGAGAATATTCTAATTTCATTCCTTTACACATAGCTGTTCAGTTTTACCAATACCACTTATTGAAGATACTGTCTTTTTTCCATGTATATTCTTGCCTTCTTCATTGTACATTAACTGACCACATGTGTGTGAGTTTATTTCTGGGCTTTCTATCCTGCTGCATTGATCTATATGTCTGTTTTTGTGCCGGTACCATACTGTTTTGAATATTGTAGCTTTGCAGTATAGTCTAAAGTCAGGGAGCTTGATTCCTCCAGCTCCATTCTTCTTTCTCAAGATTGTTTTGGCTATTCAGGGTGAACTGTATCTTCATACAAATTTTAGAATTTTTGTTCTAGTTCTGTGAAAAAATGCCATTGATAATTTGATAGGAATTGCATTGAACTGCCTTGGGTAGTATGGTCATTTTAACAATATTGATTCTTCCAATCCAAGAACATGGTATATATTTCCATCTGTTTGTGTCATCTTCAATTTTTTTCATCAGCGTCTTATAGTTTTCAGAGCACAGGTCTTTTGTCTCCTTAGGTAGGTATATTCCTAGGTATTTTATTCTTTTTGATGTGATGGTAAATGGGATTATTTCCTTAAATTCTCTTTCTGATCTTTTGTTGTTAGTGTATAGAAATGCAACAGATTTCTGTATATTAATTTGGTATCCTGCAACTTTACCAAATTCATTGATTAGCTCTAGTAGTTTTCTGGTAGCTTTCTTAGAATTTTCTATGTATATGTTGCAGTGGTAAATGGGAGTGTTTTCTTAATTTCACTCTCAGATTTTTCGTCATTAGTGTATAGAAATGCAACAGATTTCTGTATATTAATTTGGTATCCTGCAACTTTACCAAATTCATTGATTAGCTCTAGTAGTTTTCTGGTAGCTTTCTTAGAATTTTCTATGTATAGCATCATGTCATCTGTAAACAGGGACAGTTTTACTTCTTTTTCGAATTTGGATTCCTTTTATTTCTTTTTCTTCACTGATTGCTGTGGCTAGGACTTCCAAAACTATGTTGAATAAAAGTGGCGAGAGTTGATATCCTTGTCTTCTTCCTAATTTTAGAGGAAATGCTTTCACCTTTTCACCACTGAGTATGATGTTAGCTGTGGGTTTGCCATATATGACATTTATTAATCTTGAGGTATGTTCCCTCTATGCCCACTTTCTGGAGAGTTTTTATCATAAATGGATATTGAATTTTATCAAAAGCCTTTTCTGCCTCTACTGAGATGATCATGTGATTTTTATTCTTCAACTTGTTAATGTGGTTTATTACATTGATTGAGTTGTGGATATTGAAAAATCCTTCCATCCCTGGGATAAATCCCACTTGATCATGGTGTATGATCCTTTTAATGTATTGTTGGAATCAGTTTGCTAGTATTTTGTTGAGGATTTTGTATCTATGTTCATCAGTGATATTAGCCTGTAATTTTCTTTTTTGTGATAATCTTTGTCTGGTTTTGGTATCAGGATGATGGAGGCCTCATAGAATGATTTCAGAAGTGTTCCTTTCTTTGCAGTTTTTTGGATTAGTTTCAGAATCAGTTAAATATTCTCTAAATGTTGGTAAAATTCACCTTTGAAGCCATCTGGTCCTGAATTTTGCTTGTTGGGAGTTTTTAAATTACTGATTCAATTTCAGTACTGATAATTGGTCTGTTCATATTTTCTATTTCTTCCTGGTTCAGTCTTGGGAGATTGTACCTTTCTAAGAATTTGTCCATTTCTTCTAGGTTGTCCATTTTATTGGACATAATTGTTGCTCATAATTGTCTTTTCTGATCCTTTGTATTTCTGTGGTTTAGGTTGTAACTTCTTTTTCATTTCTGATTTTATTGATTTGGACCCTCTCCCCCACCCCCTTTTTTTTTTAATGAGTCTGGCTAAAGGTTTATCCATTCTGTTTATCTTTTTAAAGAACCAGCTTTTAGTTTCATTGATCTTTTCTACTGTTTTTTAGTTTCTATTTTATTTATGTCTGCTCTGATCTTTATAATTTCTTTCCTTCTACTAACTTTGGGTTTTGTTTGTTCTTCTTTCTCTAGTGGCTTTAGGAATTATGTTAGGTTGTTTATTTGAGATTTTTCTTGTTTCCTGAGGTAAGATTGTATCATTATATACTTTCCTCTTAGAACTGATTTTGCTACATCCCATAGATTTTGGATCATTTTGTTTTAATTTTCTTTTATCTCTAGGTATTTTTTAATTTTCTCTTTGATTTCTTCCGTGATCCATTGGTTGTTTAGTAGCATATTGTTTAGCCTCCATGGGTTTGTGTTTTTTGCATTTTTTTTCCTTGCAGTTGATTTCTAGCCTCATAGTGTTGTGGTCAGAAAAGATGCTTGATATGATTTCAATTTTCTCAAATTTACCAAGCCTTGCTTTGTGCCCCTGCATGTGATCTATCCTGGAGAATGCTCCATGTGCACTTGAAAAGAATGTATATTCTGCTGCTTTCAGATAGAGTGCTCTATAATATCAGCTAAGTGCGTCTGGTCTAGTGTGTCATTTAAGGCCTGTGGGGTTTTTTTTATTGATTTTCTGTCTACATGATCTGTCCATTGATGTAAGTGGGGTGTTAAAGTCCTCCACTATTATTATGTTACTGTCCATTTCTCCTTTTATGTTTGTTAATATCTGCCTTATATATTGAGGTGCTCCTATGTTGGGTACATATATATTTACAATTGTTATATCTTCTTCTTGGATTGATCCTTTGGTCATTATGTAGTGTCCTTCTTTGTCTCATGTAACAGTGCTTTAAAGTTTATTTTGTCTGACATAAGTATTGCTACTCCAGCTTTCTTTTGATTTTCATTTGCATGGAATACCTTTTTCCATCACCTCACTTTCATTCTGTATGTGTCTCTACATCTGAAGTGAGTCTCTTGTAGGCAGAAAATATATGGGTCTTGTTTTTGTATCCATTCAGCCAGTCTGTGTCTTTTGGTTGGAGCATTTAATCCAATTACATTTAAGGCAATTATTGATATGTGTGTTCCTATTGCCATTTTGTTAATTGTTTTGGATTTATAGATCTTTTTTCTTCCTTTTCTCTTTTGTTCTCTTGTGATTTGATAACTATTTTTAGTGTTGTGTTTGGATTCTTTTTTGTGTGTGCATGTGTGTATGTCTATTATAGATTGTTGTTTTGTGGTTACCATGGTGAAACCCAACATTGTAAATAGCTACCCTATAATTCTAAAGAAGGGATAATACATATTGCCTTTTGTTGTTAAATATTTACTTTGCTTCCATTTTATTTTTTTTCTAAGTTGTGTAGTAGTGAATATTTGGTGCAGAAAGCAGTTTTTTAAATTTTAGGATTATTTGTTTGCCTGATCACAGAAGTAAAATTATTAGGACAAAAGATAATATTTCCATTTTCTTGCAAAAAGAGGTGAATTGATTATCTTATGTGGATGATATATGAGAGTGCTCACTGTCTCCCCTAATGTAGCATAAGTGAAATATTTTTTCTTGCTTTCTATTAGCCAGACTGAAGACCTAATAAAGTCATTTTCATGCCCTATAGGAAGGAAAAGATGAAGAGGAGTAATTTTTAAAGTAACTCAAAACATAATAGTTATAGGTTAATTTCTCTGAATTTCAAAAATGATACAAAAAAGCTATGCATGGAATTTTAATAGTAAAAGGAACCAGAGGATAGCTACCATCTCTTTTATTTTTCTGTATGGAGAAACTAAGATACTAGTGAAGAAAGTTGCTTAAAACCAAGGGGTTTCTTACCCAACATTACCCAACTTACTCAAATTTGAATGTAATTTGATATGCAATTTATATAAGTCACATCAGTTTTATTAATAAATCACCATATTGTTTCATTCTTTAGTCCTCGGTCCTTTTGAAACTAACAAAACATATGATGTCATGAATAATCAAGGACAGAGAATTTATTTTGCAGAAGAGAAAAGTAATTGTTTCCTCAGACACTTCTGTGGACCTTCAAGGCCTTTTACCATGACAATTTATGATAATGTAGGATGCGATGTTATTACTATGCATAAAGCTCTAAGATGGAGCTATTGCTGGAGTAACTGCTGCCTACAAAAGGTCAGTAAATATTATTTCTACAATGTGATTTAGAATGTATTTGAGTTCCTTCAGAAAAGCCTCAACACAGGGCAGTATATTAAAATTAAAACGCTGGGTTTGGCTACAAACAATAGTCTGGAATGTAATATATCAGAGAAAGAATTATAAATATATTCATATCTCATACCTTCAGGATGAGACTCATGCATAACACTGTAAATATTTTTCAGGCAATGAAAGTCACAAGAAATTTAGATTTTTTTAAGTTTTTTATTCTAAAGTATCATTGTGATTTTTACTTGCATTTCCCTGCATGTGCTTATTAGCTACTGAATATCTTTTATGTAGTGTTTAAATCTTTTGCCCATTTTAAAATGAACTAATTTGTCTTATTGAATTATAAGAGTTCTTTAGATAGTCTGGATATAAGCCTTTTGTCAGATATGTGTACTGCCAATATTGTGTACAGGTTTATGGCTTAGATTTTCATTTTATTATCCTTGGAAAAAAGAAGGTTTCAATTTTGATAAAATCTAATTTATCATGTATATTCTTTTATGGTCCATGCTTTTAAGAACTTATCTAAGAAATCTTTGCCTATTACAAAATAGCAAAGACTGTGTCTTATATTTCTTCCAGAAATTTTATATTTAGGTCTAGTTCCATTTGGAGTTAATTTTTGTGTACGTGTGAGGAAAGATTTGAGATTTTTTTTTTCAATTTGATATCCAGTTGTTTGAACACCATGTTTTGAAAAAGACTACCTTTTCCATATAACTGTCTTTTTATATCTTTGAAAATAAATTGCCAATATATGTGTATACCTATTTCTAGAATCTACTCTCTTCCACTGTTCCACTGATCTACAGATATAGCTATACATAGATATGTACCCTATGCCAATACTACATTGTCTTGACTACCTAACTTTAGAGTAAGTCTTAATACTAGCCAGTATGAGCCTTACAATTTTGGTTTGCTTTTTAAAAATTGCTTGACTCTGTTAAGTACTTTGCAATTTTCAAGTAAGTTTTAGAAGAATCTTTTATATTACTTGAAGATTCCTACTGAGATAGTGATTTGTATGGCATTGAACCTATTTATTAATTTTGGGAAGAATTGATTTCTAACTAATACTGTGTCTTCTGCTCAATGACTATGATACATTTCTCCTTAGATTTAGGTCTTCATTATTCACTCCCAGTAGTTGTTTGCAGTGCTTAGTCTTACAAATATTCTATTAGGACTAAATTTAAGTATTTCATGTTTTTAGATACAATTAAAAATATCTTCAAGTTAAGCATTCCATTTTTGTTGCTCATATATAGAAAAACAATTGACCCTTGATTATTCATCCTTTACCTTTTGACTGCCAAAAATCACTTATGAATTCTAGCAGGTTTTTACAGATTCCTTAAAGTTTTCTTCAATTATATAATATGAAAATAAAGTTTTACTTCTTCTTTTGCTATCTGTATGCTTTTTATTTATATGTGTATATGTATAAATGTCATATTTATTTATTGTCATTTTGTTCTGGTTAAGAACGCTATTATAATATTGAACAGAAGTAAGAAAGGATAGTCTTGCCTTTTCTACTGATTTTGAAGAAAAGATTTAATCTTTAAGTATGAGGTTATCTGTAGTTTTTCTTAAGATATATTTTCTTAGGTTGCAAAGGATCCCTTTTATTCCTAGTTTTCTGAGTTTATACTATAAATAAACTTTGTATTTTGTCAAATATTCTTCTGTATCTATTCATTTGATTATATGACTTTTTTCTTTTAATCTGTGAATATGTAAACTGCATCAATTGATTTTTTTAATGTTAAATCAACCTTACATTCTTGAGGTAAATCCCACTTGGACATATCTCTTATTCTTTTTATATATTCCTGGATTCACTTTGCTAAGAATTTGTGTTTATGTGTATGATATATAGGTCTGTATTATTCTTTTAAGTTTTTGTGTGGCTTTGGAATTAGGATAGTGTTGGTTTCATAAGGGAAGTTGGAAATGGTCCTTATTCTTTTCTGAAAGAGTTTGTGTAGGATTAGTATCATATCTCACTTAAATATTTGATTATATTCAACAGTGAAGCTATTTAAGCCTGTAATAGTGGGTGTGTGAAGGATTTTAGGTTTAAATTCAAAACTTCTTTAATATATATAGGGGTAGTCAGATTTTCTTTTTCTCCTTAAGTTCATTTTTATAATTTGTGTCTTTCAAAGAATTTGTCTAACCTAAGTTATTGAATTAATTGGCATAAATTTGTTAATATATTCCTTTATTGTCCTTTTAAGTTTGCATATTAGGTAGTAATAGCCCCCTTTTCATTTCTGACAGTAGTAATTTGTGTCTTCTTTCTTTTTTCATGCTTAGCTTAGGGAACTTTATTGATCCTTTCAAAGAATCAGCTTTGTTTTACTTGTTTTCTATTTTTTGGTCCATTTCCTATTGCTTTGATTTTTTTTCTTCTAATCTTTCATTATTTCTTACTTCTACAATTTGTCCTACCTCCTTAAAGTAGAAACTGATATTAAAAACTTTTCACAACCCCGTGCAGCACTGACCGGGGCCAGACCTCAAATAAGAAGCCACAAAAATCAAGGAACTCAACTAGTGCCATTCCCTTTTCCAAATGTAGACTCACGTCCAGTTTTTATCTTCAGAATCATTTTAAGAGATTCTCATAGTAGAGTTCTAGGGATTCCCCTTCTGTTTCATTGTGTAATGTTAGGAATATAGTTTCTTGGTTCTTTTTCAGATTTACCTTCTCTGTACACCTCCTCCACATTTACCTGAAATTCTCTTCCTTTAATCCCAGATCTTCCTGTCTTACTCAGTTTTTATTCTACTCCCAGCAATTTGTCAGTGTAAAACTTTGTTATGAAAGGGAGTCTTGGATGGATGATTTTGTAAAAAGTTCTTATGCCTAGACAACTTCAGCCCCCGTCAATCTTCCCACAGTCTTCTTATACTGCCTACAAATTACGAGCTATGAAGTTCCATCCCATTTTCAGCTATGTTTCTCAGACTGGTCCTTTGAGCTTTTATTCTGAGTGGGATCCCTTTCTTTTTGTGATGAATACTTGTTAGTGGTGTCTGGATTCCTTGGATCTCAGGAATATCTTGCTGCCATCACTTGTTTCACTACATCTACTTGTATTTTAAGATGTGAGGCTATAATTTTTCCATCTACTTTGATAAATAATTTGACAGTGCTTTGGTTTTGTTTACATATCATACTTGTTCTATCCTTTTTATGAGGGTTTTGAGAAGATTCAAAGACTACATCACCACTGCCACTATCTTGACTTAACAGTCTCCATTTATTTTTTGAAAGAGTAATACTTATATATATATATAAGAAGGAAGGAAGGAAGAAAGGGAGGAACGGAGGGAGGGAGGGAGGAAAGAGACAGAGAGAAAAAGAGAGGGAGGGAGGGAGGAAGGAAGAAAGGGAGAGAAAGAAAGAAAGGGAAAGAAAGTCAGTTAGCAAAGAAAGTTATTCAGGTAAACCAATGTCTCTCAAACACTTATTTCCTATATCTGCTGTATTCTTCTTCAGAGGCAACTGCTATTATGAGTTAAGGTATTCTTCCAGAATTATTCTATGAATATTTATATAACAGATGCATATTTATGCTATATATATGTATACATATACACATATATATATGTGTGTATGTGTGTCATGTGTTTGGTACACAATTGGCAGATATTCTTCTACAATTTTTTAACTTGAAGATTATATCAGTATGTATAGAGCTTTCTCATTCTCATAAATGGCTGCATATTAACCCATTGTATGGATGATATACCATAATTTATTGAATCAGTCTCTATTGATTCTGATGAACTGGGCTTTAAATCACAATGAGCATGAAGAATTTCAATGAATTCATATTTGCATTGGCATAGAGGTACAAAAGTCCTTGGCATGTTGGATGATAAACAGTTATGGTGTGATTGGAGTTTTTAAGGCATATCTATTGGGCACGGAAATTTAAAAAGTGATCCTCATAAGCACCTAAAGATTATTATTATCCCTCTTTTGCAAATGGAAAATTAATTTCAGAGAGGTGAGTGACTTGTCCATATTTCATGTGGTTAGTGAGCAGCAGCATCAGATCTCAACTCAGGGATTTCAACAACTAAATCCTTTTTTACTTCCATGTCCATTCTCAAATGTAGGTCATTCATTAAACTCACGAAGTTCTGTCCACATATACAAAAAGCTAAGTAAAAGGTAGCATATAAGTAAATACGGTGTTGCTTAGAAATCAAACATATTTCATTTGATTAATACTACATTTTTTAATATTTTGTAGCTAAAAGTTGAGGCTCCTCCTGGAGGAAAAATTGGATATGTTTATCAATACTATCACCTGTTTTTACCAATGTTTAAAATAAAAAATGAGAATAAGGAGGATTTAATGAAAATCAGAGGGCCATGTGTGGTTTCTAGCTGTCTCAAAGATCTAAATTTTAATGTGAGTAATTCATTATGTTTTAAATTATCATGCTCAAATTAGTTAATAATCTGATAATTTTCTAATGTACATAATTAATGTGATTAAAAGAAAATAAAAACGTATTACAATTACTATAACTATTTGCCTAATTTTTAAATTGAATTTCTAATTCATAGTTTCTTTGCTTAATTAAGACCTACAGTTTGTGAAGCTTATAAGGTACCTTTTTAATCTATATTTTAAGTGTATAGCTATCAAACAACAAGTTTTATATTTAATATTTCAAGGAATGTTGAAAGAAAAAATTAACTACTGCAATGGACAATGACATAATCCAGCATTAATTATAGATAAGAGATTAATGCTAATTTTTATAAAATTCTGAAACTGGCATGATAAAATTTTGTTAAATTTTTATGTGCTTACTGATTTATTTCTCAGATTATGGCCAACATTCAGATAATAATTTAGGAAGTTAACTACTAAATATACTAAATATAGTTAATGAACATCCCACTACACTTGGTTAAATCTGAAGATTCCTAAGCAACAGAGAATACCGTCTTGGTTTGATAAGATATTCAATTTGAAAAAAGCCTGCTTTTCAGTCTTTCATCAAGGACATGTTTGCTTGTTTTAATATCTGAAATGTCTAGTCAGAAATCTGGACACAGCCTAGGTAAAATACTGCCTGATTTTTTTCCTTCTTTAGAATTATGTCGATTCAGTTTAGTGATACTTACATGTACTGATTAAGACATACTTAAAAATTAATTATAATAATGTTTAGTTTAGAAAAATTTAAGACTCTATTCTTCTCTGTTTCAAGTTGGAAAGCAATGCAACAGCGTGGTCTGTGCATAAAACTCTGGAAGCCAAAGCTACCTTGCCTCATTTTTAATAATATCATTGTCTTGTATCTCACATTGTGGTACAATAAATCCTACTTTATTCTAGTGTCTTAAGAACTATCGCTAAGGTGCATAGAATATTTCCTATTTCTTCTAAGTTTGAAGCAAAGCCATTTTAAAGCTGGCACTTATGGGTAACCTCCAAGATCAAGGAATAAGAAATGAGGTAATGATTCTGTGAGAATGTGCATCTTTTGCATGAATATGGACAAACCTTTTAATGCTTTTGGCTATGAAAAACAGAAGAGAGGTAAAGGAGTAGCTAGGACTACTAAAGGACAGGACTAGGGTAAAGCAAATAAGATATTTATCTCAGGTACAAAATTCAAAGGGACACCAAAAAGCCTAGAAATTAAGATAAATGATATTTGAATATATTTTAAACATCAAAATTAATGCAAAAAATCTCTTAGGAACAAATACCAAAAATTTAAGTTAAGACAGAAACTGACTCTGCGTTTGTATGACTTGTCTCCCTACCTTACCATAGTCTTGTTCCTGGCTGGATGGGGACATAGAGTGGACAGGGAGGTATTTTTATGAAAGGTATGTCCTTAGCATGCTTTGATTTTAAAGGAAAGAAGCCAAATTGGAGGAAAAGTGTGGGGAAACAACAGAAATTGAATATTTAATGAACCCTGTCTCTTGGTATGGGACTAAGGCATGTAGGGAACTGGCCTCAAACAGGCATAGAGGTGGCCCATTAATCACACCAGGAAGGAAGCAGGAACTGTTGGTGCAGATAAAATAACTTTCTAGACTGGCATCTGGGAGTCCAGTAAGTTCCTGTCCAGTTGCTTCTATTTTCTCTTCAGTGGAAAATATAAGCTGTATTGTTGAGGGTGAGGGGGAATGATGTATTCAGAGCTCTGGAAAAACTGGAAAAGTTTGATACAGTTATGTAAAACTCTTCCATATTTCTCTCCCCAAATTCCTTAACATTACTTACAAGGCTATGTATGACCTAGCCCTGCATACCTCTCTTTTCTTACTTTCTACCACTATCCCCCTCACTCATTTCGCTCCAGCTATGTTCATTCCTAAACCAGAGCCTTTTCACATGTAGCTGACTCTCTCTAGGAAGTGCTCACTTTCTCTATTCCTCTGTCACTAATTCCTGCTGATCCACCAAATCTCAGCTTAAATGGCATCTTCCCTCTTTTTCTCTAAAACCATCCCCCCAATTCTTTTAGTCTGCCTATTATCTCCCTATTATACTCCATCATATCACGCTACCTTTTCCTTTCTGGCATTCATTACAAAATAAGCAGTAGCATTTATCATAGATTTATTGTTTTACATTTACATGAGTATCTCTTAGGTTGAGAAATGAATATTACTTGGTACAAGAAGTGGTGCTCCAGGGAGTCCAGATGAGTAAAGAAGAAAAGGGGATGAGGTAAAGGTAGAGGGATTCAGAAAATCAGGACTCTTAGGAAAGAGTTAACTGTGTAAAAGAGCTGAAAAGCTAGTGGTTTTCATTTTCTAATTAAATTGATTCTCTGATCAAATTTAAGCAAATTATATACATTAATATAATTTTATATATAATATGCATTGTATATAAAACATAATATATGTATTATACACATACATATAAATAAGATCACTTGTATCCAATAAATTTGAAATTTTTCTTTTAGGTAGAAATTGTCTGTAGATGTTTTCATAGGCTACTTTGTGTCCATATTGCATATTCTTTTTACTTCAGATTATATTATAACTTACATATAATTATAATTCATATGGGTCATATTTAATTACTAAAATTGATGTGGGAATGCCTATTGTTTTTATTTCAGAGATTTTATCTAAGATTAAAAATATTTTTTATTTTAGTTTTTGTCCCTGGATGAAGAAATGGTTATTGGTAAGATTTCAAATCAGTGGACTGGATTTATGAGGGAACGTTTTACCAATGCTAATAAATTTGGGATCCAGTTTCCTTTTGATCTTGATGTCAAAATAAAAGCATTGATGCTCGGAGCAAGTTTCCTCATTGTGAGTCTATTTTTATTCTTTCTAGCTGCACATTAATTTTCTGAGATTATCACTATACTTTCGCTAATATTTCTCCTCAAATCACTTAGATCAATTGCAATCTGTGCTTTTGGTCTAGTCCTAGGTCCCCAAATTACATCATGGATTGAGTGTTCACATTGCAAAGAAAATAAAAACGAGTGTCCTGGAAATGTGATCATTAAAGTTGAATTCCTTTGCCTTAATGAAAAACAAGACTACGTCACTGAAAATAAGAACACAATGTCTCATTCAATGTAATTTACTATTATTTCCAACAATTTAAAATTTTATAATAAGTACCTTTTTTAACATTTCATTTAAAAAGTAATCATTGTTAATTTGAAACCACAGATATGTAGAAATATATATATATATTTTGCTTTGTGGCTACACATAATTTTCTTTTTTATTGGAGTATAATTGCTTTACAATGTTGTGTTAGTTTCTGCTGTACAATAAAGTGAATCAGCTGTATGTATACCTACATCCACTCCTTCTTTGTCCTCCCTCCCACCCCCCACCATCCCACGCATCTAAGTTATCACAGAGCACTGATATGTAGAAATATTTAAAAAGAAAATATCATTTGTGATTTCAGTTGTGTCTTGGGGGAAAATGAACATAAGCAACTACTTTCATTCTCCAAATATTATGAAATGACAGGAAATGGCAGAAGTGGTACACAGGGATGAATCATACAGTATTAAGAAATTTGGAGAAAGAAAAATAAACAGATTAGATAGCAGATCGAATGTAGCTGAGGAAAAAATTAGTGAACTGAGAGATATAGTTGAGGAAATTATTCATAATGAACTACAGAGACAAGGAAACATGAAAGTCAAGAGTTCTAAGTAAGTAAGATAGGATAGAGAATAACTGCTAAAAAATTTCCAGAAGAAACATGAATCCAGTGATTCAGAAAGGACAATATATCCTAAGTAATATAATTAAAAAGCAACATCTATATAAATCACAGTGAAGCAGCAAAAAAGCAAAGAAAAATAAGTAACCAGAAAGAAAAGATAAATCTCCCACAAGCAATTAGACTGACAACTGCCTTCTCAACAGAAAGAGTGGAAGCCAGAGAGTAGAATAATATCTTCAAAGTATTGATTAAAAAAACGATCTTAACTCTCAAATTCTATTTTCTTCAAGAATACATATCTCAAGGAGAAGAGGAAAATAAATAAATTAGTTTTTTAAAAAACACAGTTTTACACATACAGACCATTTCTAAAGGGGATAAATCAGGAGGAAGGAACATAATCTGAGAAGAATCATCTGAAGTTCAATAATATTTATGAGAAAATAAAATGCTAAATATATTTGTGAATGTAAACATATTTTTAAAAATAAATCAATAGCAGAAGTGGTTCAAGATGGCAGCATAAGAAGAGCCTGAACTCACCTCCTCCCATGGACACACCAAATTTACTGCTACACATGGAATAATTCCCTTTGAAAAAAGCCTGAAAACTAGCTAAATAGCTCTTCAACAATGAAGGATAAAAAGACCACATCAAGACAGGATGGAGAGGCAGAGATGTGTTCTCACCCAAAAACCCACACTTGGTAGAGTGACCCACAATCAGGAGGGGTCTCACAAATACAGATCTTCTCCCTGAGAAGCAAGGTGTTCATGCCCCACTTCAGGCACCCCAACCCTTGGGACCTGCACTGAAAGACAACCCCCAAAACATCTGGCTTTGGAAACCAATAGGGCTAATGTTCAGGAGATTCAAAGTGCTGTAGAGAACAGAGATTCCACTCTTAAATGGCTCATATGCAGAAACTGACATATGTGTCAGTTTGAGATAAGTACTTCTTGGTTTGTGTGAAGATATATTGTTATTGGGACCAGGCTAGTGAGGAAAGCGCAGGAGATGGTGTTTTTTACATAGGCTTGGTATTTGTTGTTTTTGTGGAGGTTTGTGTTGGGTGTGATGACTGGAATAGTTAGGATTAGTAATGTGAGTAGGGTGAAGGAGGTAAATAGGTTTATTACTTTTATTTGGAGTTGCACCAATTTTTTGGCTCCTAAGGCCAATGGATAACTTCCATCCTTTAAAAGTTCGAAAAAGCCATACTGTTAGATATGGGAGCATGAGTTAGCAGTTCTTGCAGTACTTTTTCAGTAAATAAGAAGATTTAGTCTTCTATTACTGGCTCCACAAGCTAGTGTTTTTCTTAAACTATATTTACAATAGAGGGGACCTAGAATGATTTTAGGATTTAATGATAGGAGTAGGAGGGGGATGATGTGTAGAGCTATTAAGGTGTGTTCTCGTGTGAAGGAGGGGGTAAGGTTGTTGATGTGGTATGTGTGTTTGCCGTACTGTGTGGTAATTAGCATATATAGGGAGTATAGGGTGGTGATTACGATGTTTGTTCCTATTAGGATGATGGTGAGGTTTGATCATGAGAATATTGATATTACTACAAATAGCTCTCCGATTAGGTTGATTGTAGGGGGTAGGGCGAGGTTTGTTAGGCTTGCTAGTAGTCATCAGGTTGCTATCAATGGGAGGAAGATTTGTAGGCCTCGGGCTAAGATTATGGTTCGGCTGTGAATTCGTTCGTAGTTTGAATTTGCTAGGCAGAATAGTATGGATGAGGTGAGACCGTGGGCGATTATTAGGGTGGTAGCTCCTATGTAGCTTCAGGGGGTTTGGATGAGAATGGCTGTGATAACGAGTGCTATGTGGCTGATTGTGGGGTATGCGATAAGTGATTTTAGGTCTGTTTGGCGTAAACAGATGGAGCTGGTTATGATTATGCCTCATAGTGAGAGTATGAGGAAGGGGTAAGCCATGTGTTCTGTGAGTGGGTTGAGTATGGGTGTAATTCGTAGCATACCGTAACCACCGAGTTTTAATAGTACAGCTGCAAGTACTATAGAGCCTGCGATGGGGGCTTCTACATGTGCTTTAGGTAATCATAAGTGTAGTCCGTAAAGGGGTATTTTTACTATGAAGGCTATTATACAGGCCAACCACATAAAAGTATTGGATCAGGAGGTTGATAAGGGTTGAGCTCAGTATTGTGTTAGGAGGAAGTTTAGGGTTCCTGTTGTGTTTTGTAGATAAGTTAGTGCTACTAGTAAGGGAAGTGATCCGAGCAATGTATAGAAGAGGAAATAAAGTCCTGCATTAAGTCGTTCTGTTTGGTTGCCTCAGCGGGTAATAACGATGAGGGTTGGGATTAGCGTAGCCTCGAATATGATGTAGAATAAGATTAGTTCTGTGGCAGTGAATGTTATGATGAGGAATACTTGTAGTGTGACTAGCATTGTGATGTAGAGTTTTTTTCGGGTAAGTGGTTCTTTAAGGAGGTGTGATTGGCTTGCTATTAGTATTAGGGGGAGGAGTCATATGGTCAGGATTAGGAGGGGTGTGGAGAGGGAGTCAGAGAAGAATGTTAGGGAGCAGTTGAGATTGCTGTCGTTGGGTTGTGTAAGGAGGAGTAGGCTTGTAAAGCTGATTAATAGGCTATGGGTTGTAGAGTTGACTCAGATTAGATTATTTTTTGATAATCAGGTTAGTGGAATTAGTATGATAGTGGGGATAATAAATTTTAGCATTGGAGGAGGTTGAGGCTTTGAACATAGTCGGTGCCATATGTGTTGGAGATCATGCTAGTAAGGCTAGAGGCTTTGGACATAGTCGGTGCCATATGTGTTGGAGATCATGACTAGTAAGGCTAGTCCGATAGCTGCTTCGCAGGCTGCGAAGACTAGAAGGATGATTGGGACTATGTTGGCTAGGGTGAAGTGTAAATTTAGCGCTGTGAGGGTTGTAAAGATAAATAGGGATAGTGTTATGCCTTCTAGGCAGAGCAGTGCGGATATTAGGTGGGATCGATATATTAGTAGGCCTACGAGGGATATGGAGAAGGCTATTATGACGTTTATGTGGATTAGGGACATTTGGTACTTGTGAGTTTGATCACAGTCCAGCGAGTCGAAATCACTTATTTTACTTTAAACTAAGTACCATATTCGGCTCATTCTAGGCCTTCTTGGGTTCATTCGTAGGCCAGGCTAGCTGCTAATAAGGAGATTAGGAATAGGGCTATGGTAAGTATTGTTTTTAGGTTGTTTGTTTGGATGGCTCAGGGAAGGGGTAGTAGGAGAGAGATTTCTAAATCGAAGAGAAGGAAAGTAATTGCAACTAGGACGAATTTTATGGAAAAGGGCAGGCGGGCAGATTGTATAGGGTCAAAGCCACATTCGTAGGAGCTTGGCGATTTCTAAATCGAAGAGAAGGAAGGTAATTGCGACTAGGAAGAATTTTATGGAAAAGGGTAGGCGGGCAGATTGTATGGGGTCAAAGCCACATTCGTAGGGGCTTGTTTTTTCAGCGTATACGTTTAACTGGGGGAGTCAGAAGGCGATAAGTATTAGTAGCAGGGCTAGTGTTGTGTTTGTCAGGAGTGTCAGTAGAATGTTTATTGTTCTTTTTCGGAGTTCACCGAAACTAACTGATTGGAAGTCAGTCGTACTTGTTAATACTAAAAGGACTATGAACCTCATCAGTAGATTGATACGTAGAGGAACAGTCATACGACGTCTACGAAATGTCAATATCAAGCTGCGGCTTCGAAGCCAAAGTGGTGGTTTGATGTGAAGTGGAATTTTATTTGGCGTAGAAAGCAGACAGTGAGGAAAGTAGATCCAATGATAACGTGCAGTCCGTGAAAGCCTGTGGCTACAAAGAAAGTGGACCCATAAACACCGTCTGAGATTGTGAATGGGGCTTCGTAATATTCTGACGCTTGTAATAGGGTGAAGTAGAGGCCAAGTGCGATTGTGATGAAAAGGGCTTGGAGCATGTGTTTGCGATCTCCTTGCATGAGACTGTGGTGGGCTCATGTGATAGACACGCCAGAGGCTAGTAGGATGGAGGTGTTGAGAAGGGGTACTTCGAAGGGGTCTAGGGGGTGGATGCCTGTTGGTGGTCAGCATCCGCCTAGTTCGGGGGTAGGAGCGAGACTTGAGTGGTAAAAAGCTCAGAAAAATCCTGTGAAAAATAGAATCTCTGATAGGATAAACAGGACTATTCCATATCGGAGCCCTTTTTGGACAGTTGGTGTGTGATGACCTTGGAAAGTGCTTTCTCGGATAATGTCTCGTCATCACTGATATATTGTCAGGATGTTTGTTAAAAGGCTTAAAGTTAGTAAGATAGCTGAGTTGAAATGGAATCACATGACTAGGCCCGATGTTATAAGGAGTGCTGAGAGAGCTCCTGTGAGAGGTCAAGGGCTTGGGTTTACTATATGGTAGGAGTGAGTTTGGTGGGTCATTATGTGTTATCATGCAAATATAGGCTTACTAGGAGGGTGAAAACATAGGCTTGGATTAGAGCGACAGCGAACTCAAGAACGGTTAATAGAGTGAGAATGATAAATGTGATGAGGGTTGTGAATAGACTAATGCTTGTTAGTGTGAGGGTAGTTATCCCGATTAGGTGTATTAATA
The DNA here is from genome assembly GCF_002837175.3 of Physeter macrocephalus. Taxonomy (NCBI): domain Eukaryota; kingdom Metazoa; phylum Chordata; class Mammalia; order Artiodactyla; family Physeteridae; genus Physeter; species Physeter macrocephalus. The sequence goes on from NC_041214.2 coordinate 22,252,579, forward strand.
GGTGACCCGCTGTAATACTGGCAGTTAGCTGTACGGCTAGTGCTACCGGTTGGATGAACAGGCTAATAGTTTCGATAATTACTAATATAGGGATAAGAAAGGTGGGTGTGCCTTGGGGTAAGAAGTGAGCTAGAGATGCTTTTGTTTTGTTTCGGAAGCCTATAATGACAGTACCGGCTCATAGGGGAATGGCTATTCCTATGTTTATTGAGAGCTGTGTGGTAGGTGTAAATGCGTGAGGTTCGGAAGCCTATAATGACAGTACCGGCTCATAGGGGAATGGCTATTCCTATGTTTATTGAGAGCTGTGTGGTAGGTGTAAATGAGTGAGGTAGTATTCCGAGGAGGTTGGTAGAGGCGATGAATAGAATAAGTGAGATGAGTAGGAGGGATCAGGTTTGTCCCTTGGAGTTGTGTGTGACTATTAATTGTTTTGATGTAAGTTTGGTTAATCACTGTTGGATGGAGATTGTTCGGTTGTCAACTAGTCGGGTTGGTGTTGGAAACAAGATAATTGGAAATATGATGATTAGGGTGACGATGGGGACGCCTAGTATTACTGGGGTTATAAAAGAGGCAAATAGATTTTGGTTCATGCAGTGTTTCAGGGGGTGTGTTGTTTTTGTGTTTTGGTGGGTGTTAGTTTGGGGTTAGGGATGTAAAGGTGTATTGAGATTTTTAGTTGGAGCAGTGCAAAGAGAGTTAGTATTATGGATAGGATGGTAAGAAATCATGTTGATGTGTCTAGTTGTGGCATATCATCAAGGGGAGGCTTGGCTCTCAATCTTTAACTTAAAAGGTTAACGCTGGTTTAGCTTCTTGATGAAATTACAGTATAGAGATGGATCATTTTTCAAAGCTTTCTAGGGGTACTAGTTCGAGGACGATTGGCATGAAACTATGGTTTGAGCCGCAGATTTCTGAACATTGTCCGTAGAATAAGCCTGGTCGTGTTGATATTAAGGTTGTTTGGTTTAGGCACCCAGGGATTGCGTCTGTTTTTAGGCCTAGAGAGGGGACAGCTCATGAGTGTAGGACGTCCTCGGAGGAGACTAACACTCGGATTGTTATTTCTATGGGCAATACTATTCGGTTGTCGACTTCTAAAAGTCGTAGGTCTCCTGGTTTTAAGTCTGATGTTGGGACCATGTAAGAGTCAAAGGACAGGTCTTCGTAGTCGGTATATTCATAACTTCAATACCATTGGTGACCTATCGTTTTTACGGTAAGGGAGGGGCTGTTAATTTCGTCTATTATGTAGAGGATCCGCAGGGATGGCAGGGCGATTAGGACTAGAATGATAGCAGGGAGAACGGTTCAAATGGTTTCTACTTCTTGGGCGTCTATTGTGTTGATATGTGTTAATTTGGTTGTCTTGGCCAAGACAGCATACAAGCAGCAGTTTGAAAAACATCTAGGTGATATTAGCTCATGAAGGAGATTCACTAGCTAATCTTAAAGCATCTGCTAGAGGGGCAGGGGCCTGTTGGGACTATGAGGACAGAGATGCTGGAATGCACCATTTTTATGCTCTCATTCTACCTTGTAAGGGCCAATATTGACAGGTGCCATTTTTGTACTCCTGTTACCTTGCTAGTGCTGGCGGTCATACTCTGCCTGTAGTCTTACTAAAGCCAGCAGTCATGCCATGGCCCCAAGCTCACCTGTGGCCCTGCGAAAGCCAATAGGTGTGTACAGTCCACACAGGGGATACCTCTTGATCACCTGGCTCTGGTGGCCAGAGGTGCTTGTGTTTCTGGGCCCCATGTGACTGATACAATGAGAGAGAGAGTTCTTAGCAGGCTACCACCCCCCAAACCATGGCATAGACAGCACACTGGAACACATCCCCAGTCTTCCTGTGAAAAAGGCTTATCTACTTGTGCTGAAACCTCAGGTTGAGGGGCAGGTTTTAGGTTTACCACTCATCTAGAGGTTTCAAATTTTCCTCAGGGAACATAGGCTGAGGGAATGCCATTTTTGCACTTTCTCTTGGTCTTGCTTCAGCTCAGTGGTACCTATCAGGAAGGAGCTTATACATTCACCTAGAGTCCCAATTTCTGCAAATATCACCAAAGGGATGCCTCCGAATTACTTGGTCTGGAGTCCAGCAGAGTTTATGACTGAAATCCCATAGGACTGTATATATTTGCATACCTTAAAAGCTGCTGCTTAAGAATCTGGCTTCCAGTGAGTATGAAACTAGGTACTGACTGAGATCCCTCCTTTTGCACACTGACAAACCTTGGAAAAACCTCAACAACTGGGACCTATCAAGAATAAATCTGGATGCTTAGGTAATCACAAAAGTTTGAGACATAAGCAAGAGCAAGGGCAAGGTTAAATGATAAGATTCATCTCCTATACAAGGCCATTCCTTCAAGACTAGGAAAGGTAGCTGCTTTGCCTAATGTAAAGACAAAATCAGAGAGTCAAGCAAAATAAAGAAATAAAAATATGCACCAAATGAAAGAACAAGATAAAACACCAGAAAAAAAGAAAAAAAATTAATGAAATGGAGATAAGTAATTTACCTAATTAAGAGTTCAAAGTAATGGTCATAGAGATGGTCACTAAACTCAGGAGAGGATGAACACAGTTAGAATTTCAGTAAGAGATAGAAAATATTAAAAAGTACCAAATAGAAGTAATAGAGCTGAAGAATTCAATAACTGAACTGAAAAATACATTAGAAAGGTTCAACAACAGACTAGATGAAGCACAAGTAAAGAACAGTGATCTCGAAGACAGAAACAGTGGAACTCACCCAAACTGAGGGGGGGGGAAATTATATGGATATATATGGCTTAAGGGACCTATGGGACAACATCAAGTAGAACAATATTCTCATTATAGAAGTCCCAAAAGAAGAAGAGAGGGAGAGGAGGAGCAGAAAACATATTCAAAGATAATGGCTGAAAACTTCTCTAACCTGGGGAAGGAAAAAGACATCCAAATCCAGGATTCCTAGAAAGTTTCAAATAAGAGGAACCCAAAGAGATCCACACCAAAACACATTATACTTAAAATGTTGAAAGATAGAGAATCTTAAAAGCAGCAAGAGAAAAACTTGCTACTTAAAAGGGAACCCACATGAGGCTATCAGCAAATGTCTCAGTAGAAACTTTGCAGGCCAGAAGGAAGTAGCATGATATATTCAAAGTACTAAAATGAAAAACTTCTAGTCAAGAATATTCTCCCTGGCAAGATTATCATTCATAACTGAAAGAGAGTTCTCCAGATAAGCAAAGCCTATAGTAGACACTCAAAAGATAATTTTTAAAGGAATTTAAGGATAACACTAAAGAAAGTCATCAAAACACAAGGGAAGAGAACAAGAGAAGAAGATAGGAACAAGAGAGGAACTACAAGACAGCCAGAAAACAATTAACAAAATGACAGTAAACACATACCATTTAAAGGTAAATGGACTAAATTCTCCAATTAAAAAACACAGAGTGGCCAAATAAAACACAAGATCCATCTATATGCTGCCTACAAAAGACTCACTATAGGAGAAGGAGCTTCAAAATGGCAGAAGAGTAAGACGTGGAGATCACCTTCCTCCCCATAAATACATAAGAAATACATCTACATGTGGAACAACTCCTACAGAACACCTACTGAATGCTGGCAGAAGACCTCAGACATCCCAAAAGGCAAGAAACTCTCCACGTACCTCGGTAGGGCAAAAGAAAAAAGAAAAAACAGAGACAAAAGAATAGGGATGGGACCTGCACCACTGGGAGGGAGCTGTGAAGGAGGAAAGGTTTCCACACACTAGGAAGGCCCTTCGCAGGCGGAGACTGCGGGTGGCGGAAGGGGGAAGCTTCGGAGCCACAGAGAAGAGCACAGCAACAGGGGTGCAGAGGGCAAAGCAGAGAGATTCCCACACAGAGGATGGGTGCGGACCAGCACTCACCAGCCCAAGAGGCTTCTCTGCTCACCCGCCAGGACGGGTGGAGAATGGGAGCTGAGGCTCCGGCTGCGGTCGAATCCCAGGGAGAGCACTGGGGTTGGCTGTGAAAACACAGCCTGAAGGGGGCTAGTGGGCCACAGCTAGCCGGGAGGGAGTATGGGAAAATGTCTGGAATTGCTGAAGAGGCAAGAAACTTTTTCTTGCCTCTTTGTTTCCTGGTGTGCCAGGAGAGGGGATTAAGAGCGCTGCTTAAAGGAACTCCAGAGATGGGCACGAGCCGCGGCTATCAGCGGGGACCCCAGAGACGGGAACGAGATGCTAAGGTTGCTACTGCTGCCACCAAGAAGCCTCTGTGGAAGCACAAGTCACTATCCACACCTCCCCTCCCAGGAGCCTGTGCAGTCTGCCACTGCCAGGTTCCTGTGATCCAGGGAAAACTTCCCCAAGAGAACACACGGCGGCCTTAGGGTGGTGCAACATCACGCCGACCTCTGCTGCCATAGGCTCGCCCCGCATTCCATACTCCTCCCTCGCCCTGGGCCTGAGTGACCCAGAGGCCCCGAATCAGATGCTCCTTTAACCCCGTTGGGTCTGAATGAAGAACAGACGCCCTCAGGCAACCAACACGCAGAAGCGGGGCCAAATCCAAAGCTGAATTCCAGCTGTGCAAACAAAGAGGAGAAAGGGAAATCTCTCCCAGCAGCCTCCGGAGCAGAGGATTAAATCTACACAGTCAACTTGATGTACCCTGCATCGGTGGAATACCTGAATAGACAACGAACCATCCCAAATTGAGGAGGTGGACTTTGGGAACAACGATATCTATACATTTTTCCGTTTTTCTCTTTTTGTGTCTATGATTATGCTTGTGTGTGATTTTGTCTGTGTAGCTTTGCTTTTACCACTTGTCCTAGGGTTCTGTCTGTCCATTTTTTTTTTTTTTTTTTAAGTATAGTTTTCAGCGCTTGTTATCATTGATGGATTTCTTTTCTGGTTGGGTTGTTCTCTTCTTTCCTTTTTTTTTAATTACTTAAAATTTTTTTAAAATTATTTTTTGTTTTTTATTTTAATAACTTTTTATTTTATTGTTTTCTTTCTTTCTCTTTTTCTCCCTTTTATTCGGAGCCGTGTGGCTGACAGGCTCTTGGTGCTCCAGCCAGACGTCAGGACTGTGCCACTGAGGTAGGAGAGCCAAGTTCAGGACATTGGTCCACCAGAGACCTCCCAGCTCCATGTAATAACAAAAGGAAAAATCTCCCAGAGACCTCCATCTCAACCCCACGACCCACCTCCACTCAACAACCAGCAAGCTACAGTGCTGGACACCCTATGCCAAACAACTAGCAAGACAGGAACACAACCCCACCCATTAGCAGAGATGCTGCCTAAAATTATAAGGTCACAGACAACCCAAAACACACCAGCAGACGTGGACCTGCCACCCAGAAAGACAAGATCCAGCCTCATCAACCAGAACACAGGCACTAGTCCCCTCCACCAGGAAGGCTACACAACCCACTGAACCAACCTTAGCCACTGGGGGCAGACACCAAAAACAATGGGAACTACGAACCTGCAGCCTGCGAAAAGGAGACCCCAAAAACAGTAAGTCAAGCAAAATGAGAAGGCAGAGAAACACACAAATACAGATCTCATCACACAGGAGATGAAGAAATAAGGTAAAAACCCACCAGACCTAACAAATGAAGAGGAAATAGGCAGTCTACCTGAAAAAGAATTTAGAATAATAAGAGTAAAGATGATCGAAAATCTTGGAAATAGAATGGAGAAAATAAAAGAAATGTTTAACAAGGACCTAGAAGAACTAAATAGCAAACAAACAATCATGAACAACACAATAAATGAAATCAAAAATTCTCTAGAAGGGATCAATAGCAGAATAACATTAAATGCACCAACATTCGAATAATAGGGGTCCCAGAAAAAGAAGAGAAAAAGAAAGGGACTGAGAAAATATTTGAAGAGATTATAGTTGAAAATTTCCCTAAAATGGGAAAGGAAATAGTTAATCAAGTCCAGGAAGTACAGAGAGTCCCATGCAGGACAAATCCAAAGAGGAACATGCCAAGACACATATAAATCAAATTATGAAAAATTAAATACAAAGAAAAAATATTAAAAGTAGAAAGGGAAAAAACAACAAATAACATACAAGGGAATCCCTATAAGGTTAAGAGTTGATCTTTTAGCAGAAACTCTGTAAGCCAGAGGAGAGTGATGAAAGGGAAAAAACTACAACCAAGATTACTCTGCCCAGCAGGACCTCTTTCAGATATGACAGAGAAATTATAACATTTATAGACAAGCAAAAGCTAAGAGAATTCAGCACCACCAAACCAGTTTTACATGAAACGCTACAGGAATTTCTCTAGGCTGGAAACACAAGAGAAGGAAAAAGCCTACAATAACAAACCCAAAACATTTAAGAAAATGGTAATAGGAATATACATATCGATAATTACCTTAAATGTAAATGGATTAAATGCTCCAACTAAAAAACATAGACTGGCTGAATGTATACAAAAACAAGAACTGTATATATGTTATCTACAAGAGACCCACTTCAGACCTAGGGACACATACAGACTGAAAGTGAGGGGATGGAAAAAGATATTCCATGCAAATGGAAATCAAAAGAAAGCTGGAGTAGCAATTCTCATATCAGACAAAATAGACTTTAAAACA
>NC_041214.2:22259477-22259868 GCF_002837175.3 Physeter macrocephalus
ACAGGAAAAAATCTGTAAAAAATACAAACACATGGACGCTAAAAAATACACTACTTAATAACCAAGAGATCACTGAAGAAATCAAAGAGGAAATTAAAATATACCTAGAAACAAATGGCAATGAAAACACGACACGCAAAACTATGGGATGCAGTAAAAGCAGTTCTAAGAGGGAAGTTTATAGCAGTACAATCCTACCTGAAGAAACAAGAAACATCTCAAATAAACAACCTAACCTTACAGCTAAAGCAATTAGAGAAAGAATAACAAAAAACCCCCAAAGTTAGCAGAAGGAAAGAAATCATAAAGATCAGATCAGAAATCAATGAAGAAGAAATGAAGAAAATGAGAGCAAAGACCAATAAAACTAAAAGTTGGTTCTTTGAGAAGA
>NC_041214.2:22261300-22261753 GCF_002837175.3 Physeter macrocephalus
TGGAGAGATATACCATGTTCTTGGATTGGAAGTATCAACATAGTGAAAATGACTCTACTACCCAAAGCAATCTACAGATTTAATGCAATCCCTATCAAACAACCATTGGCATTTTTCACAGAAGCAGAACAAAAAATATCACAATTTGTATGGAAACACAAAAGACCCCGAATAGCCAAAGCAATCTTGAGAAAGAAAACCACAGGTGGAAGAATCAGGCTACTAGACTTCAGACTATACTACAAAGCTACAGTAATAAAGACAGTATGGTACTGGCACAAAAACAGAAACATAGATCAATGGAACAGGATAGAAAGCCCAGAGATAAACCCATGCACATATGGTCACCTTATCTCTGATAAAGGAGGCAAGAATATACAGTGGAGAAAAGACAGCCTCTTCAATAAGTGGTGCTGGGAAAACTGGACAGCTACGTGTAAAAGAATGAATTTA
>NC_041214.2:22262443-22273859 GCF_002837175.3 Physeter macrocephalus
GATATGGGGATATATGTGTATGTATAACTGATTCACTTTGTTATAAAGCAGAAACTAACACACAATTGTAAAGCAATTATACTCCAATAAAAATGTAAAAAAAATAGACTCACTATAGATGTAAGGACACAAAGACTGAAAGTGAAGGGATGCAAAATATGTTTCATGCAAATAGAAACCAAAAGAAAGCTGGGGTAGCTATAGCTATATCAGACAAAATAGACTTTAAAATAAACACTGTAATATAAGACAAAGGTGGGCATTACATAATGATAAAGTGTCAATCCAACAAGAAGGTATAACATTTGTAAATATTAATGCACCCAACAAGGAGAACCTAAATATATAAAGTAAATATTAACAGAGCTAAAGGGAGAAATTGACAGCAATACAATAATAGTATGGAACTTTAATACCACAGTTACAACAATGACTAAATCATCCAAACAAAATCCATAAGAGAAGTCAACCTTAAATGACACATTTATCTGACAGGTTTAATACATATATACAGAACATTCCATTCAAAAGCAGCAGAATACTCATTCTTCTCAAGTGCACTTGGAACATTCTTCAGTCTAGGTCATATATTAGGCCACAAAATAAGTCTCAATAAATAAGAAGACTGAAATTATATCAAGCATCATTCTGACTACAATGATACGAAACTAGAAACCAATTACAAGAAGCAAACTGGAAAAATCACAAATATGTGCTTAAACACGTTATTGAACAACAAATGGGTCAACCATGAAACCAAAAAGAAACCAAAAAAAAAATACCTTGAGACAAGTCAAAATGGAAATGCAACACACTAAAATCTATGGTATGCAGCAAAATTGATTCTAAGGTAGAAGTTCAGAGCAGAACAGGCTTACCTCAAAAAATAAGAAAAAATCTCAAATAATCAATCTAACTTTACACTTAATAGAAACAGAAAAAGAACAAATGAAGCCCAAAATTAGTAGAAGGAAAAAATAATAAGATCAGATGAGTAATAAATGAAATAGAGACTAAAAAGACAATAGAATAGATCAATGAAACAAAAAGCTGGTTCTTTGAAGAAATAAGCAATATTAACAAACCTTTATCTAGACTTAACAAGAAAAAAGAGAGAGGGCTCAAATAAATAAAATCAGACATGAGAGAGAAGTTATAACAGATAACAAAAAATACAAAGGACTAAGAGATACTACTATGAAACTAGAGGAAATGGCTATATTCCTAGAAACATACAAATTTTTCTCATAGTGGGCCAAGAAGCAAGTCTCAACAAATTTCACAGAATTGCTATAATTTGGACCTTGGTGTCCAAGCAAGTAACACTAAATCAGAAGTTGATAAAGATACATGTTTTTAAATATTTTGTACACATGGAAACATGTAAATAAGTCAGGGGTAATAAGTAATACATAATGAAATTTAAAAAATACATTAAATTGTATAATGTTAAAACTTCTGGAATGCAACTACAAATGTTAAAGAGAAATGTATAGCTGTAAATACTTACTGAAGAAAAGAAAAGAAGTGAAAAATTAATGAACCTGGTATTTATCTCTAAAAAGTTAGTAAAAAAAAGAACAAACTCAAAGGAAGCATAAGGAAAAACATATTGAATTATTGATCAAAGATAAATAAACAGTATCCACACCTGGTCTCTAGATGGAAAAGAACTGTCAAAGCAAGTAAGTCACCAAGTAACAGACTGCTAAATTAGAATATCTTAAACTTCTATGCCTCAAAACAAATCATAATATTAAATATTCAAAAGCAGACAATAAACTAAAATATATGCTTCAAATATGACCAAGAAATAATATCCTTATATTAATAAAAATTTTACTTAAATGAGAAAAAGAATCAAATTCCAAATGGAAGTGGATAAAGACTATGAAAAAGTAATTTATACAACCATTAAAGAGGGAATACAAATAATCAGTAACCATATGAAAACATTTTCAAAAACATGAAGAAAATGAATAAACAGCAATGAAATATCCCTTTTCATTTTTTTTTCATGATGATGAACTCTCAATGCTGATGAAGATTTAAGAAATCAGATACTCATGAGCTACAGGTACAACTTTGGGGGAAAAAATTGAAATATCAATTAAAAATTTTAATGTTGATATTTTTCATATGTATTAGTTTATTCCAAAAAATTGGAGATGCAGACAAATAATTATGTGTACTCATAAATAGCAATGTATAATCTATGTTGCAAACTTCACTCTAATAAATAAAAAAATATTAAAACCTAAAACTTAAGGTATGAGATTTATTAAGCACATTATGAGCTATCTCTAAAATAGAATGTTAAAGACTCAAAAGAAATGCTCAGTAAATGAGCTTTAATAACATGGATATTCAGAATATATTATTCAGTGAAAAAAGCAGCATATAAGCATACTATAATGCCAACTGTGTGTCTGGAAGGAACTTGAACTAAAACATTAATGGTAGATCTTGAGATGATTGAAATTATAAGTTTTTCCTTTTTTTCTTCCTATATTTTTATATATTGAGTATATATGAATGAAAACAATAGAGAAATAAGTTGGAATTAGTTGCTGTTTTCTAAGGGAAACAAATTTATATTATACTCAAATTTATTATTTTGGTGTATTTAAAAGTAGTCTATCATTCTTAAGCCCTTAGAAACTGGTTCCTCACAGGTCTGATCTTCAGAATTCTGTTTTAATATGCTTTATAATCATGTTTTAATAACACAGGACCAAAAATTCACTCTCAGGTATAAGGTCTATAACTGTTTCTACTATTAAACCAGCTTAATTACATTTATTTTTCATTTTCATCCTAGGACTACATGTATTTTGAACTCTGGTCATAAGAATCAGCCTGAAAGATCATGCCAGAGATCACTGGCATTAAGTTTTGCCAGCCCTCAGCAAAATTAAACAAATTTCACTCAGAATATCTAAATAAAGTTTTGTTTCACTAAAATTATTTGTATGAATTTTTCTGCATAATAAACCACACCAAAATTTAGGAACTTAAAAATGATCATTGAAAGCAAAAATAAACAAATTGGCCATAATCAAGCTTTTGCACATCAAAGGAAACCATAAACAAAATGAAAAGACAACCTATAGGCTGGGAGAAAATATTTGCAAATGATGCGACCAACAAGGGCTTAATTTCCAAAATATACAATCAGCTCATATGACTCAATAATGAAAAAGCAAACAACCCAATCAAAAAATGGGCAAAAGATCTAAATAGACATTTCTCCATAGAAGACATACAGATGGCCAATAGGCACATGAAAAGATGCTCAACATCACTAATTATTAGAGAAATGCAAATCAAAACCACAATGAGGTATCACCTCACACCAGTCAGAATGGTGTCATTAAAAACTCTACAATGACAAATGGAAAGGGTGTGGAGAAAAGGGAACTCTCTTACACTGTTGGGGGGAATATAAATTGGTACAGCCACTATGGAGAACAGTATGGAGGTTCCCTAAAAAACTAGGAAACCATAAACAAAATGAAAAGACAACCTATAGGCTGGGAGAAAATATTTGCAAATGATGCGACCAACAAGGGCTTAATTTCCAAAATATACAATCAGCTCATATGACTCAATAATGAAAAAGCAAACAACCCAATCAAAAAATGGGCAAAAGATCTAAATAGACATTTCTCCATAGAAGACATACAGATGGCCAATAGGCACATGAAAAGATGCTCAACATCACTAATTATTAGAGAAATGCAAATCAAAACCACAATGAGGTATCACCTCACACCAGTCAGAATGGTGTCATTAAAAACTCTACAATGACAAATGGAAAGGGTGTGGAGAAAAGGGAACTCTCTTACACTGTTGGGGGGAATATAAATTGGTACAGCCACTATGGAGAACAGTATGGAGGTTCCCTAAAAAACTAAAAATAGCATTGCCATATGATCCAGCAATGCCACTCCTGGGCATATTTTCAGAGAAAACTCTAATTTGAAAAGGTTCATGCACCCCAATTTTCATAGCAGGACCATTTACAATAACCTAGACATGGAAGCAACCTAAATGTCCATCAACAAACAAATGAATAAAAAAGATGTATATATTTACAACAGAATACTACTCCGCCATAAAAAAGAATAAAATAGTGCCATTTGCAGCAACATGGATGGACCCTGAGATTATCATACTAAGTGAAGAAAGCCAGACAGAGAAAGACAAATACCATGATATGACTTATATGTGGAATCTAAAATACGACACAAATGAATTTATTTACAAAACATAAACAGACTCACAGACATAGAAAACAAACTTACGGTTACCAAAGAGGAAAGGGGGTGAGGGAGGGATAAGTTAGGAGTATGGGGCTAGCAGATACAAACTACTATATATAAAATAAACAACAATATCCTACCATATAGTACAGAGAACTAAATTCAATATCCTGTAATAAATCATAATTAAAAAGAATATATATGTATCTTTTTGAATTATTGTTTTCTCCAGATATATCCCCAGAAGTGGGATCCCTGGATCATATGGTAACTCTATTTTTAATTTTTTAAGGAACCTCCATACTGTTCTCCATAGTGGCTGTACCAGTTTACATTCTCACCAACAGTGCAAGAGGGTTCCTTTCTCCACACCCTCTCCAGCATTTGTTATTTGTAGACTTTTTGAAGATGGTTATATTACCTGTGTGAGGTAAGATACATGCACCCCAATGTTCATAGTAGCACTGTTTACAATAGCTAAGACAAGGCAGAAAGTTAAATGTCCATTGACAGATGAATGGATAAAGAAGATGTGGTACATATATACAATGGAATACTACTCAGCCATAAAGAAGAATGAAATAATGCCATTTGCAGCAACATGGATGGACCTTGAGATTATCATACTAAATGGAGTAAGCCAGACAAAGACAAATATCATATGATATCACTTATATGTGGAATCTAAAAAAAAATATGATACAAATGAATTTATTTCTAGAAAAGAAATAGACCCACAGACATAGAAAACAAACTTATGGTTACCAAAGGGGAAAGGGGGGCAGGGATAAATTAGGAGTTTGGGATTAACGTATATACATTACTATATATAAAATAGATAACTAACAAGGACCAACTTATAGCACAGGGATATATATATATATATACACACAACTGAATCACTTTGCTGTACACCAGAAACACAATGTTGTAAATCGACTATACTTCAGTTAAAAAACAATGATCATTGTATTTAGCTCAGGATTCTTCTGTATAGTTCTCCTGATCAAGACCTGGCTCACTAATGCATGTGCAGTCAGTAAACAGATTGGCTGGGGACTGTCTCATCCCAGATAGCTTCATTCATATTTCTGGCTGTTGTCTGAGGCAACAGGGGCATCAGGCCACATAGCTCTCATCATCTAGAAGGCTAGCCAAAGCTTTTACATATGACTATATTAGAAAAGCAGCAAGAAAGTAAGCTCAAATGTTCATGCTCATTTCAAGCTTCTGTTTCTATTGTACTTACTAATGTCTCACTGGCCAAAGCAAGTCAAATAGCTATGTCCAGATTCGAGGAGTGGAAAAATGACTCAATTTCTTTATGGGAGTTGCTGCAAAATATTGTGGCTTTTTAAAATTCTCCCCATTCTACCATTGTCCACCCTCTGGTTATAATTATTTCATTCTCCCCACATGAAAAATATCCTCAACCATCTCAGAACTTCTAAAACTCTCTTGCCTTATGTCATCAGGTTCAAGTCCAGTATCACATGATCTGCATCTTTTGTGAATGCAAATGAGGATACTTGGATGCAGTTCCTCTTGATTCAGAGACTTCAAAACTAAAAACACCCAACAATAGTGAGCCAAGGGCAAAATAACCACAACAAACAAATGGACTCCTCATAGCAGTTTTAGAATTGAGATGGGCATGTGTTGCCAGCTCCCCTTACTCCAGGAACAGAGAATATTCTGCCCTCTGGCAGTAGCCCTCTAGTCCATCACTCTCTGTGGCTCTGCCCTCTGGGATTTTGGCTCTGCCTTCTGAGACATTTTTTCTTTTCTAAATGAAATGGCCATGTTTTTAACTAAGTAGCTTTGTAGACTTCTTCCTACCTAAGGAAAGTTGGAGACAGAAGTCTTTTCATCTTAAACTGGCTCAGCCTCTTTTAGTCTATGCTAGTATAACTCTCTTAAAAAACTGTATGGCTTCCCATGTATCAGATTTAGCCCTCTCTATTAGCAAAAGCCACATCCAGTCTTCTTTTCAGGACAAGCAAGATAGCTGGGTTCTAAAAGCAGCCAGAGACTACATCCTTATACACAAGCACTTTTCAAGCCTCTGCTTACATCAAGTTTGTTAATGTCCCATTGGCCAACTCAAGTCACATGGCTAAATCCACATTCAAGGGACATTTAAAGAGATCCCACTCCTCGATGGGAGGCACTATAAAATATTGTGGACATTTTTTTTCACACTCCACCACATGATTTAACGGGTAATTTTTCTTGATTTGAGTTTGCTATAGACTGAATATTTGTGTCCTCCAAAATTGATATTTTGAAACCAAATCTCCAATGTAATAGTATTTGGAGGTGGGGCCTTTGGGAGGTGATTAGTTCATGAGAGTGGAGCCTGCATTAATGGGATTGGTGCCCATATAAAAGAGGCCCCAGAGAGCTCCCTTGCCCTTTCACCATGTGAAGTTATAGTAAGAAAACAGCTGAGTATGAATCAGGAAGGGGACCCTCATCAGACACTTAATCTGCCAGCATCTTGATCTTGGACTTCCCAGATTTCAGAACTGTGAGAAATAAATTTCTGTTGTTTGTAAGCCACTCAGTCTATGGTATTCTGTTATAGCAGCCCAAACTGACTAAGACAGTGTTACCTATAAAATAGTTTTTAATATATGATTTTATTTCTCAGTTCTATCTCATTGTGAAACTGATAATTATTTATGATTATTCTTGGATATGGTTGGTTTCAACAAGAGATAAATCCAAAAAACAGGTCATTCTACATCAGAACTACACAGACACTGTCGTAAGGGGAACAAAAGAGATAAAGACTCAGTGAGATATAATAAAGCAAGGACTGAATATTTCCACACAAAGGCTAATCTTCCTTCTTACAAAGGAAGGATAGAGAAGCGTTTGGATAGAGAAGCCCTTGTCATACAAAGATTGCCATTTCACGTTCTGAATAAATCCTATCCTGGTGGTAAGGATTTCTGTCCGCAGACGAAAATAGTAGGTTTTTGTTTGCAAAAGTTCATGCTTGGAATGGGTATGACTTGGATCATTCTGGAAAGGTGAAATAAAAAATTTGAAGGAGTCAAAAGTGACTCATCTAATGAGAGAGGGGTAGACTTGAGTCAGCTATTGCCAGTGGGTAGGGATTGGTGGCCTACTCCCTTTCAGTGATCCAGAGGTAAATGGACCCACATGTATGCCTAAAGACGTTTACTGGGTGGTTGGCCTGGGAGATACACATAAAGAACCCCACTCTCTGGCCCAGTCAGAGGGAGTGAGGGCTCCTGCCTTCCAAAGGACCTTGGCCTGTGCACTTCTCCCCAATTTTCTAGAGTTTATAACATTCCTTAGTAGTCTTTTATGACCTTTTAGTTGGAGGGCAACACACACACACACCCTCAAAACATACATGAGATTGAATCTCTTACCACACTGGTGATAAGATACTTGGAACCAAACTGATTTCAAGAAGAAAATAATACGATTTTTTTTGCTCCCAAATTTTGTGGAGCAATTTAATTTCCAAATTATGTGTCTCATTTACAGTTCCTAATATGAAACTTATCTGCCTACAACACCTGGAAGACACATTGACTTTTCCCTCTCCATTCAGGTCTGATTGAATCAGGGTACGGCGCCACTGGGGCAAGGTACTCAGCCCCGCTAAATTGTGTCTGTGGTAGTAGTATCCACTTAAAGCATTGTCTGGAACATAAAATTAGATTATTTTTAGCACAGTGTATGGAACACACTGAATGCTTAGTGTATATTAGTATTATTACAGCCATATTCAATTGAATGTTGATAGTTCAGATATTCACACACCCACAGTGGAACATTAGTATAAGAAGAAAATTGGACCTTATTCACACACTCGTATCTTGTTTGTTTGCCTCCATTTAAACAGATATGAACACATTTTTAGAGGACAAAGGAGTTTTGTTTGAAATTATTAAATTTGAATACGTTCTGCTTTTGTTTTGCTAAGGCTTCCAAAGGCTAAGCACAAAACATTAATATTTCAATGCTCACTTTCCAGAACAACGTTCTAAACTATTTATGTAAGATATGTTGGAAAAAATAAACTTGTCTCCAGCTCACAACTTATCAAATACATCTCATGCAATAAAACAATTACGAGAGGAAGAGGAAGATGAAGTATGAGCTATGTGTCTGTTTCCAGTCTCATCCTTTGTGATTTGGGCATTTGGGGTGAGAAGCTGGTAAAACTGATCAAGAAGAGATCATGTAGGCATTTTGACACAGGTGAAATTGTTTTAGGGACAAAGTTTAGCCCTACCATTTACAGATGATTTTGAGGCTCTTCTAGCACCCTGAGGATTAGAAGCTTTGACAGCACCTAGACCCAGTGGCCTTGGTATGAAAAGTGACACTCCTACAACAGGTCATAACACAGACAAGGTTTCTTTAGATGATACTGGAGATGGAAAAGTGGGAGCAAGGACCCAAGGAACAGGGAGCAGCATGCAGTGGGGAACTAAAAGGGATAGACTGACTTTTAAAAATACATGAAGTACTTTTAGACTCTGGTATGACTTGATGACATTATGAGGAGTGGGTGGGAGAGCACTGAGGTACTGTTAATACCCCATAGGGAGCTATTGAGCCAGTGGGTACTTGAGTTGTTATTGTTGTTATTAACACTCTAAAGAGAATTCGATTTCTATCAGGTATTGAAGATAACTTAGCTATATGAAATGAGGGGTGTTGTCGTTGCTGTTGTGTGTTTGTTTTCTGAATGTGAAACTTCCAAGAAGTAGCATTAATCTTGCATGCTTCATTTTTTTTGTCACTGAATATGTGGGATTCATGCATGCTCCCCAAATTATCAGCCAGTGAACACATTTGATATGGTGCAAATGAGATTTTCAATTGCCTTATCAAAACAATCCAATAGAATTTTAGAGCAAATTAACTGGAATTTTAAAATGCACTTCAAAATAAGATGTTATTATGCATAGAAATATATTACCCATTAGTCTCACCAACTATGTATGTGAATATGACACCCTACCACTCTTAGAGAAAAGTAGATCATGCCGAAAAATATTTTCCAAGTCATCCACCAAAATAATTCATTGACAGATGGGTGCTGACATTTTGGGGGAAACTCCAGTGCTCCTGGTTCTTAATTTCTGATCATTCATTGAGATAGTGGTCCTCAAACGTTAGCATGCATCAAAGTCATATGGAGGGATTATTAGAACAGATTGCTGTACCCCATCCCCAGTGTATCTGATTCAGTAGCTCTTAGGTGGGGCCTGATAATTTGCATTTCTAACAAGTTCCCAGGTGAAGCTACTGCTACTACTGATGGGGTCCAACTTTGAGAAACTACCACATTTCATCCAGAATTCCATGAGCTTCTGAAGGAACCAAGTTCAAAAAATATCATGAGGCTTATTAAACATTTTAGAGGACCACTGGCATAATCCAAATTACCCCATCTTTAAATAGCATGGTTGGAGACCTTCAGGTATCTACTACAGAATGTAATGATGATTTAATGAAATCATAAGAATTATGCCAGCTCACAGGAACTGACACTGGGAACTTACCCATCTCTACCAAGAACTTTGGTATTTATTGCCTTTGAATGTGCATGTGGGATATCAACTTTGCTGGTCCTTTCTGTCCCTAAGGACTGTATTCTCAGAAATATACCAAACCATCCTGTAGGAAATATCATTCCTAGTGCAGCTAGCAAGCAGTTGGACCAGTTGGTATCTGTTCCACATGCAAAGTCTGCAGGACAATTATCAGTATTCAAAGAATTTCGGACAATTATCAGTATTCAAACTGATATTCAAAACTAGAGAAGCTTTGGGTTTAGATTAGTTTGGTTTTGTTTAGATTCCATAAGTTTACAAGCCAAATGTCTACTGAATGTCCAAAGATAATTCCTACTTCAAAGCAAAAGAGTCACCTTTGCTGTTGTACAGATATTAGGAACACTGGTAGTACAGCATTGCTTTCTTGGTTTTTATGTGAGAAAATAAATGCTAGAATCAATATGGCTATAACTGCACACACTTCTTGGGACATTGATGTAACCTGGAGATGTAGCTGTCTGGAATTTAATTTTTCCACCACATGAGTAATTGTTGTAGATCATTTCTTCATGACTATGTATGTGTCAGATACATGTGACCATTCCACACTACCAGTACTAGCTTAAACAGCTTGAAGTCATCAAAGCAGACCTTCCTTAACTTCCTGCTAATCTACCGACAAACTTATTTGAATTCACATTCATAGTTTTTTTTCCTCCTTATCACAAAAGAAGAGGTATCTGCCTTTCCTCCCACCAAAAAGGCAACCAAACCATTGGTGCTCTAGATGCTTTCCTCCTCCCAAAGCACTTTGCCCAATCAGTTAGCTCCTTTATCTTCATCTCTAACCTCTCTCCCTAGAGCAGAGTATTACTCTTCCAGTTAGCAGAATTAACATAACCTAGGAGATTTTTAAAAAGGCAAATTCATGGGCCCCACCCTAGACTTACCTAGTCAGAAACTCTGGGGATGGGGCCCATCAATCTGTGTTTTAACAAACTCAAGGTAATTTTAATTGTCACTGAAGTATGGGAAGTACTAGAATAACACAGTGGTTCTCAGACTTATCTACACATTGGAATCACCTGGGAGCTTTAAAAAGCTACTGATGCTGTGTCCTATCCCCAGAGATTGATTTCATTCATCTAAAGAACAGCCTGGGGCTTCCCTGGTGGCGCAGTGGTTGAGAGTCCGCCTGCCGATGCAGGGGAACGCGGGTTCGCGCCCCGGTCCCGCGGCCGGCGGCTTCCCTGGTGGCGCAGTGGTTGAGAGCCCGCCTGCCTATGCAGGGGAGCCGGGTTCGTGCCCCCGTCCGGGAGGATCCCATATGCCGCGGAGCGGCTGGGCCCGTGAGCCATGGCCGCTGAGCCTGCGCGTCCGGAGCCTGCGCTCCGCAACGGGAGAGGCCACGACAGTGAGACGCCCGCATACCGCAAAAAAAAAAGGAAGAAAAGTACAGCCTGGGCACTGAATTTTTTTTTTAATAGAATTCTTTTAAGAGCAGTTTTAGGTTCACAGCACAGAGATTTCCCATATACCCTTCGCTCCCACAAACACAGAGGCCCTGTAATTTTTTTTTTTTTTTTTTTTTCGGTTCGC
>NC_041214.2:22273889-22274933 GCF_002837175.3 Physeter macrocephalus
TCCTCCCAGGCCGGGGCGCGAACCCGGTTCCCCTGCATCGGCAGGCAGATGCGCAACCACAGCGCCACCAGGGAAGCCCCGAGGCCCTGTAATTTTTAAAAGCTCTCCAGGTGATCCGCATGTGTAGCAACGTTTGGGAACCACTCCCAAGAATACTTTCTTAGTAGCATTTAAACATGCTCAGGATACTCTTATTTTTCCTCAGATTTCCTTCAGTCACATGTTTCCCACTAGCTTTAACATTTTTATTGTTGTTCTTTCATATCTAAGCTTGATTTTTCTCTACTTTCCTTCTCCACTTCCTATTTACTACCCAGTTCACTGTAATTTCTCTTGCATTTCCACCATTCCCTTCTTTGACCAAAGGATTGTTTTAAACCGTATGTGAATTGACTTCTCTAGGGCATTTGGTGGTGTTGACAACTCCTTCTTGAATTTTTCTCTTTCACTGCTTTCCACATAAGCCATTCTCTGGGGTTGATTCTCAAGCTCAACTCATTCTCAGTCTATGTTAGATTTTCTCCTGCGCCCAGCCCTTAAATGTTGATGTTCTTTAAGTTTGCATCTCAGGCTCCCTTCTGAACTACCTAGCTTAGCAGGAAAGTCGGAGGTACATGGAGAAGTTTTTAAAATTAATTTGAATTTATTAATAAATAGCATGTGAATAGTCTAAAAAGCCAAACACTGATAAAAGACTTAGAAGCCTCTGGCTACTCCCCTTTACCCATTTTTCCAGAAAAACAAACAAACTTGCTGGTATTTTTGTTCAGAACTTCATAGATCAGTTTGTGAGAACTGACATTTTAACAATATTGAAACATCCACTCTGTGAACATAGTATCTCTCTCTTTTACGTAGGTCTTCAATAGAAATTAATTTAATAGAAATTTTAAAATTTCTATTAAAGACCTACATAAAAGAGAGAGATACTATGTTCACCAAAGAAGACATACAGATGGCCAAGAGGCACATGAAAAGATGCTCAACATCACTAAGTATCAGAGAAATGCAAATCAAAACTACAATGAGGTATCACCTCACACC
>NC_041214.2:22275015-22325316 GCF_002837175.3 Physeter macrocephalus
CCACTACTGGGCACATACCCAGAGAAAACCATAATTCAAAAGGACACATGTACCCCAATGTTCATTGTAGCACTATTTACAATAGCCAGGACATGGAAACAACCTAAATGTCCAACGACAGATGAACGGATAAAGAAGATGAGGCACATATATACAATGGAATATTACTCAGCCATAAAAGAGAATGAAATTGGGTCATTTGTAGAGATGTGGATGGACCTAGAGTCTGTCCTACAGAGTGAAGTCAGAAAGAGAAAAACAAATATTGTATATTCTGACCATACTGATGACTGTTTTAAATGTTCTTTTGTCTCTGACATGATCCATAGTAAAATTGCCAGAGTTTTGACTGCTGCTTTCCTCATGGCCTCTTCTTGGGTAGTGAAATTAAGTGACATTCAGATTTTTATTTGGGTGGGAGGGCTAGGACAGTTTTTCTTTTAGAAATATCCATTGAAATATCCCCCTTTAATTTCCAACCTTCTCCTTCCCAACCCTTGAGGCTAAGTGCATTGTAAAATATTGCCAAAATAGAAAGTGTTTTGTAATACTGCAATAAAGGATGTTTGTTTTGTGGGAAAAAAATAAATTAAAAAAAATAAGACTTAGAAGTCTCTGGCAACAAATGAACTTGCTGGGATTTTTGTCAGAATTTCATAGATCAGTTTGTGAGAACTGACATTTTAACAATATTGAAACATCCACTCTGAGAACACAGTATATCTCTCTTTTATGTAGGTCTTTAATTTCTATCATCTAAGTTTTGAAGTTAGCAGAGTAGAGGTCTTACATATTTTTCATTATTACTTTTAACTACATATTTGATGTTTTTATACTGGTACACATGGCATCTTTTAAATTATATTTTCTAATTTTTGTTTCTAGTATATGGAAATACAATAGACTTTGTGCATATTGACTTGCATACTATGACCATGCTAAATTCACTTATTAGTTCTCATAGTGTCTTTGTAGAGTCTTTTGGATTTCTGTGCACACAATCATCATTTGCAAATAAAAATAATTATAATTCATACTTTCTAATCTTTATTGATTTTCTTTCTTTTTCTTGCTTTTTTGAACTTGATAGGACCTCCACTATAACAGTGAATACAAGTACTGGCAATAGATATCTTTGCTTTATTCCCTACTTTCTTTAAGGGGAAATCTTTTGATATTTCACCCTTCTATATGTTGTTAGCTCTAGGTTTTTGGTAGATATTCTTAATCAGACTGAGTAAATTTAATTCTATTCCTAAATTGCTGAGATTTTTACCAACTTACATTTAATTAATTTTTATGCATCTGGTGATAAGGTCACATGGTTTTTCTCCTTATTCTGATAAGTTGGTGAATAACATTGATTGATTTTGAACTATTTAGCTAACCCTGCAGTCCTAAAGTATCAATCATTTTTCCATATCCCACTTAATCATAATGTTTTGTATGTCTGTTTTTGCTGGGGTGTATTAGTTGATAGTCTGTTAAAGATATTTACATCTATGTCCATGAGCGATTTTAGTCTGTAATTTTCTCCTCTTGTGATATTCTTGTTAAGGAATCAGAGTTAATCTGACCCAGTGCTGTGCTGATAAATGTCATTGGCTTTCCAGGGGGAATAAAAGGCCTCGATTTATAGTGATTGATGCTTACCTTGGTGAACATACTCCTGTCATAGCTGATTTCAATCTACCAATGTGATGTCACTGAATACAGAGTTGGAAATAGATGCTCACAATTGTCCCTTGTTAGCCTGTGAAACCTGGCTCCAGCATACCACTATTCTGACCTTAAAAAAAAAAAAAAAAAAAGGTTGGAATTTGTTCTATCATGCTTTACACTCTGAAAGAACTGGTGCAATATTTGTATTTCTACTTCCTCTTTAAATTTTTTCAGCACTCACATGGTTTTAATTAATGAGTCTCAATGTTGATCCCATCACTCCTGAAATAAATATAATTTTTCTTTTTTTTTTTTTTTTTTTTTTTGGTATGCGGGCCTCCCTCTGTTGTGGCCTCTCCCGTTGCGGAGCACAGGCTCCGGACGCGCAGGCTCAGCGGCCATGGCTCACGGGCCCAGCCGCTCCGCGGCACGTGGGATCCTCCCAGACCGGGGCGCGAACCCGGTTCCCCTGCATTGGCAGGCGGACGCGCAACCACTGCGCCACCTGGGAAGCCCTAATTTTTCTTTTCTTAATGCAAAACATTGCCTTCCTCTACAAAGAGCAAGTCTTCAACTGCACTGTCTTTCAAAAGCTCTTATTTAAAATATAAGTGTCATATTGCCATATTCCAGGAAAAAGAAAAGCAAATGATGCAAAAAGCAAAAAGATCCTCGTGATCCTGCTACCTGACAAGTACATCTGTATTTGGCTAAATAATTTAGCAGTGTTTTTGTCAAATGCTATTGGAGAAAGATTTATGCTAATAATAGTTCACTTTGCCTTATGCTAAGACATTAGTTTAATCAGTGGCTCACTTTCTCTTTAGCTAAAACATTAGCTAAATCACGTTGGGAAAATAAAACACAGAGGCAGAAACTAATTGGAAACACTGCTTTTAGGTAATGAATCACTTACACATCCATTTTTGGGATTCATTTAGTTTGGGAAAGTTTTTACATAACTCATGTAAAAATGCATAATTGTAATTGAGATATGTAATTGCCAAAATCTGAGTAAAAGAGGAATTTGGCATTTACTTCATCAAACATTACATCAAAATTTTGACTAAATTTTAGGGGTTCAAAGATAAAAAGATGAACAAGGCTGTATTCCACTACTTAAGGAGACTATTAGGGGACAAATACATTTAAACCAATATAACTTTACCAGTTGATAAGGCAATTAAAGAGGTTTATATAAAGTACTATAGAAACAATGAGAGAGCAATACATTTTTTTCTAGGTGGGAAACAAAGTCTACTGACAGTGTTATAGCCTTTCTCTCTCTCTCTCTCTCTCTTTCTTTCTTTCCTCTTTCTTCCTTCCTCCCTTCCTTCCTTTCTTTCCCTTTCCTTCTTTCTTTTTTTTCTTTCTTTCTCTTTTTTCTTTCTTTCTTTCTTTCTTCCTCTCTCTCATATTCCCCCCTTCCTCCCTCCCTCTCCCCTCTCCTAGATTTAGCATTTTGAAGATCAATTTGAAAAACCGCCAAAGTATCCCTTCAGTAAACCAGAGGAAGTCGCTTTTATTCTAAGTCCTGTGGTTTGCTAAAAGGTTTGCTCAACCCAAAGGAAGAGGAATTCACTCCCAGAAGCATCACCATGGGCACAGAGCCATTCAGCAAAAGTGAGCACATTTAGGGTTAATGAGTACCATTCTCATAGAAAAGAGAAATCTGATATCTGAGAGGTTCAGAAGTTTTATTAATGATGAAAAGAAATGGATCAGTCACAAACCTGTCTAGGAATAATCTTGCTTGTTTATTAGGATAGGTTTTATCACACCTTTAAACATGAAGACTGTTAAAAGAGTTGTTGAGATATCCTCCAAAAGCAGGACCAGCATTTTAATTTGCATAAAAATGCAGTGCCACTTGTTCAAATGCCACTAAACTTTCAAGATGGCGATAGCAGCACAAACCAAGCATGGGGCTCTGTATGACTGCACAGTTCCCAGGCCCATGAAGCCAGCTCTGACCAGAGGGCAGTATCACTTTATATATTGAAGCAAACTAAATCTTTCTCATTTGGTCTAGAATGGAAAATCATTATCCCTGAACTATAGCAAATACAGGTCTGAATCCTACCTCCATCGCATATTACCGACTGTTGGACAAGTTATGAAATTTTCCATTTCCTCACTGAAATGTGGCCATACAAATTAAAACTTCCATTGCAAGTTCCAATAATGTACATGAATGCACATGTGAATTTTCTTCTGGTAAATTTACAAATAATATTGTGAAAAAATTGTGCAAATCAGTGGCTTTACAATATTGCTGTTAGTTTTACAAATATAATTATGTTAAATTGAAACAGTCCTTTAATTTCTTTTTTAAAAATTTCCTTTTCCACTGATGACATCCCTCATCTCAGTTGTGAGTTATCAATCACATAAATTCACTATAAAGATCATTTTAAGATCAGATTCTTAGATATTTAAATAAAAGTTATATATTTAGATTTAAGAACATAACATGTGCATTATACCTTCCACATATTATGTTCTTCATTGTAATATTTCATCATTACTTTGAGGTATTCATAGATAAATTCATTTAATTTACATTGTGTTTAACAATTTAAAAAATCATTTACTAAAGCAGTTAGCATCTTAGCATAAAAACAGACTCATAAATCAACAGAACAGAATAGAGAGCCCAGAAATAAATCCACACATATATGGTCAATAATTTACAAAGGAGACTAGGATATACAGTGGGGAAAGGACAGTCTCTTCAATAAATGCTATTGGGAAAACTGGGCAGCTATAGGCAAGAAACTGGACCACTATCTGAAACCACACACAAAAATTAACTCAAGATGGACTTGAATATAAGGCCTGAAACTGTAAAACTCCTATGAGAAAACATAGGCAATAAGCTCTTTGTCATCACTCCTGGTGATGACTTTTTGGATTTGACACCAAAAAGCAAAGACAACAAAACCAAAAATCAACAAGTGGGATGATATCAAACTAAAAAGCTCCTGTACAGAAAAAGAAAACATCAACAAAATGAAAACGCAACCTACTGAATGAGAGAAAATATTTGGAAATCATATATCCAATAAGGAGATACATATATATATATAAAGAACTTTATATATATATATATAAAGAACTCATACAACTCAGTAGTTAAAAAACAAGCAATCTATTTTAAAAATTGACAGAGGATCTGAGTAGACATTTTTCAAAAGACATAAAGATGGCCAACAAACATATGAAAAGATGCTTAACATCACTTATCATCAGGGAAATATGAATCAAAACCACAATGAGGTATTACCTCACACCTGTTAGGATGGCTATGATAAAAAGAAAAAGACACACACACACAAGAAATAACAAGTGTTGGCAAGGATGTGGAGAAAAGGGAACTCTTGTGCACTGTTGGTGGGAATGTAAATTGATGCAGCCACTATGGAAAACAGTATGAAGTTTCCTCAGAAAACTAAAAATAGAACTACCATATGATCCAGCAATTTCACTTCTGGGCATTTATCCAAAGAACAGGAAAACACTAATTTAAAAAGATACAGGCACACCTATGTTCATTACAACATTATTTACCATAGCCAAGATATGGAAACAACCTAAGTGTCCACTGATAGATGAATGGATAAAAAGGATGTCGTATATATATATGCAACAGAATACTACTGAGCCATAAGAAGAATGAAATCTTGCCATTTGCAACAACATGGATGGTCTTTGAGGGGATTATACTATGTGAAATAAGTCAGACTGAGAAAGACAAATACTATATGATTTCATTTACATGTGGAATCTAAAAGAAAAACCAAACTAAACTAAAGTAAGAGATATAGAGAAGAGATTGAAGGGTGGGAGAAATGGGTGAAGGGGGTCAGAGTTACAAACTTTAGTTATCAAATAAATAAGTCTTGGGGATGTAATCTATAGCATGGTGACTATAGTCAACAATCCTGTATTGCATGTTTGAAAATTGCTAAGACAGTAGATCTTAGAAGTTCTCACCACAAGAAAAAAAAATTTTGTTACTATGTATGGTAACTGATGTTCACTAGACTGTGGTGATCATTTTGCAATACATACAAATTTCAAATTGGTATGTTGTACACCTGAAACTAATATAATGTTATATACCAACTATTCCTTAATTTTTAAAAAAGAATAAAAATAAATTATTTACTTATATTTTGTCTTTCATTCTTATGCAGAAAAACAGGAGTGATGGTTCTTGACTGTGGACCTCTCTCTCTCTGGGTTGCCTGGAAACTTTCTTTTTTGTCTCCAGGTAGGTTTTAGAGAGCTGGCTTTTTCATCACATCATTAAAAACTGGAACCACAGCTTCAATTATGTAACTTCCTGAGTAAGATCACTGTTATGCTCTCCCCATTAAAAAGAGAAAGCAGCAGGGTGCAGAATGCCTCTGCCAACACCCAGCCCCATGGTCCAAGCACATCTCCCTAGGAAATTGCAAAAACAAGAACTCATGCTCCTATTGACACTGCCTGTGAATTCCCACCTACATTATGTGATGTTTGCTGCTGTGTACCCTGTGCCCCAAGCCTTTGTAAGATAACTCTTATTTAAGTCACTGTGGATAACAAGGGCATGAATTACTCATCTTACTAGTGAGAAACATAGTCAGATGAATGAAGTGAAATACCCAAGGTCACAAATCTAATGGTCAGAATTGATGTGGCATTTGACCTTCCTATTCCAGGATAAATCATCGGTGATGTAGGCTTCTCAATAATAATAGTTAACATAATACTTACTCTATACCAGATCCTCTTACAAACACTTCACATTTATTGACATATTTAATCCTACAACAAATCTCTAGGACAGGTACTAATACCACCTCTTTTTACAGTGGAAGAAACTAAGGCAAAAGAAAATTTAGTGTTTTCCTAAAAGTCATTTTTCTACTAGTAAGTTGCAAAGCTGGGGTTCTAATCCAGGTGGTCTGGGTCTAGAGTCCATGTTGTTACTTTAAAGCACTATTTGGAATGACATTTTGGCTCCAGAACCCTTTCCCAGTGGTGGGAGAGCTGTCCAACTGTGCCTGTTCCTGGGTCACACAACCAGTTAATCCTGAAGAAAGGGAACAGAAGGTCAGGTTGTTATGCAGGGCAACCAAGGATGCCTATATCCCAGGGAGTTTTTATATTTCTGAGATTCTTTTTGGAATTAGCTGAGAGATAGACTATATACATAAAACAAGTATTTCAGTTGTAAGACTGACCATAGCACTCTGAAATCCTTCAATGTTGACACATTGAAGTTGGATATACAGAACTGACAGTACAGTAGCATCTCCCAGCCATGGATGCTAGCACAGCCAGAACTCTGAGATATAAGGCCTAACAGATCTGAGAGAGGGGCTGAAGGATTACACAAGCTTTCTTGAGCTGAAAATCATGATGCAACCACCTCTGGCTTCTGAATGTAAGGAGTTTATATTCCAATCTGATGTATTCAAAGTCATAAGGAATATAAAAGATACAGTCTAAACATTCACATTTTTATGAATTTAATGATAAGATTGTTACAAAATATTTCCTTTAAATAAGTATCTATAAAATGTTCTTCATTTGCAATTAGTTTTGAAGACATACGTTTTATAGCATTAAAACACTTCTCTATTATTTTCTTGCTAGCATGAAGCTCAGTCATCTCGATTTACCCAAACAAATCATTTAACCCTTGGTCAGACCTTGCAGAATAAAGTAAACATTCAAAAGGAATACAAATACCATGTATCAGATATTGTTAGGTCATGGCTGAGAAACTCAGTCTAATTTTGTGGTAGATGCAATAAAATTTCTCATATTTTTTTTCTATGTCCAAGAACATTCATATTTTGTTGGAGCCCCCTTGAAGATAAATGGAAAGGAACCTTATCTGTGAATGGTTATTGTGGCAATGGAGAGGAAATTACCCCACCAATTGACATAGAAACATTTAACAGAGATATATTCAATGTGTTGTGAGTCTTCAGAATGACTCTTAAACTGTTCTTCATCTTAATATAATTAACACAAAGTGAAAATCAGAGAAATGGAACAAACAATATGTCTTTAGCCCCAGGGCCTGTGTCATTCCATCAGCCCTTCCCTGGGCCTCCAGCCTGCTGGCCTAACACAAAAGTGACATTAAAACTGCAGTCCAAACAAAATAGATCAGGATCAGCTTGCTAAATCTAAACATGGTATCTGCTAAACATAAAATATTTAAATAGGACTCAGAGTTGCACACACTTCATTCAGCAACTGAGAGAATTACTATGCAGAAAATCTGCAAGGATGCAGATGATCTGAATAACACAACCAAAAGGCAGCAATTGACATATAAAGAACACTCTAGCAATCAACAGCAAAATACACGTTCTTTCACCAAGATAGACCATATCCTTGATCGTAAATAAATCTCAACAAATTAAAAGAGTTGAAATCTTGCAGAATGTGTTTCTGATTATAATGGAAACAAACTAGAAATCAGAAACAGAAAAACAAGAGAAAAACCTCTAAACACTTAGAAAATAAATAACACACTTCTAAATAATCCATGGGTAAGAAGACATAAAAAGGATACATAGAACTGAATGAAAATAAAAATGCAATATATCAAAATGTGGCATGCAGCTAAAGCAGTGCTGAGGGGAAATTTTATAGCATTACATTTTTACATTACAAAAGAGGAAAGATCTCAAGTCAATAATATAAATTTCTACCTCAAGAAATCAGATAAAGAGAGGCAAAATAAGCCCAATGCAGAAGGAAGGGAATGAAAAGACAAGCTACCAACAGGGAGAAAATATTTACAAACTACATATCCAACAAAGAACCATAGAATAGATAAAGAACTATCAAAACTCAACAGTAAAAAAAAAATACAATTAGAAAGTGGTAAAAGACATGAACAGATATTTCACAGAAGAAGATATACAGACAGCAAATAAGCTTATGAAAAGATGTTCAGCATCATTAGCCATTAGGGAAATGTAAATTGAAACCACCATGAGATATCACTATCTACCCATCAGAATGGCTAAAATAAAAATGGTTACCACACAAAATGTGGGCAAGAATCCAGAGAAAACACATCACTCATATGCTGCTGGTGGGAATGTAAAATGATGTACTAGACCCTTTGGAAAAGTTTGGCAATTTCTTATAAAACAAAACATGCAATTATCATAGAACCCAGAAATTTCCAGCTCAGGCATTTATCCCAAAGAAATAGAAATGTGTTTTCACACAAAAGTCATAGCAGCTTTATTCATAATAGCCAAAAACTGAAAAGAGCCTAGCTCCTAGCTGTCCCTTAATTGATGAATAGTTCAACTGTGGTACATTCATAATACATAATACTACTCAGCAATAAAAAGAACAAACTATTGGTACATGCACCTTGGGTGGATCTCCAGAGAATAATACCAAGTGAATAAAGCCAGTCCTCAAAGGTCATATACTATATGATTCCATTTATCCAACGTTTTTCAAATTTTAGAAATGGAGGTCAGATTCCTGGTTTCCAGAGTTAGCACTGGGGGAGAAGATGTATGGAGCAACTGGAGGGAGGTGGGCATGGTTATGCAAGGGCAGCATTATGGGTCCTTGTGACACGGAATTTTCAGTATCATAACTGTGGTGCTGGATACACAAACCTACAATTGTGGTAAAATTACATACAGCTAAATTCCCCCCACACACATATGTGTATACACACACATGCATATGTAAAGCTGGGAAAACCTAAGTAAATTCAATTATATCAATGTCAATATCCTGGATGTGATACTATACTAGGTTTACAAAATGTAACTAGGGGGGAACCAGGTAAAGTGTTTAAGGGATTTCTCTGTATTATTTTTAAACAACTGCATGTAAGTCTACAATTATCTCAAAAAAATTCAATTAAAAATGATTCATGTAAATATTTCTCCCAGAGACTACTCACAGGAACTCTAAGTTCAGATTAGGCATCAGAATGCTGCCAGAGAAATACTGTATAAAAACTCCCCAAGCCCAGTGCTGCCTCCTGACCATATTCACCAACTCATCTAAACTATTAAACAATCTTATGAGAAACTATATCATCACTTACAGATGTAAGAATTGAGAGGCAGAAATGTTACGTAACTTTCCCAATGTTGCAGTGATGGAGTGGAAATCTGAACCCAGCACCATCTCAACATAAAGTCTACATTATCAGCTATACAACACTGCACCCCTATAGGGACAGCATTAACATCATTCTGAATTTCATAGGGATAAACACTGTTTGTTATTCTCATATCATTTCCTTAGTTAATTTTAATCTTAGTAGAGGACGACTGTGGGCAAAAATGTGTGCCTGATATTTTAAACAGAAACGCTACAAATACAGTTAATCCTTCTTAAATAAGGAGATATATGTGTCAATGGGGTGGTAGTGGTAGTGGTAATTCTCTTAGTTTAACAGTTGCTTAAAATTGTGATA
Source organism: Physeter macrocephalus (assembly GCF_002837175.3). Classification (NCBI taxonomy): domain Eukaryota; kingdom Metazoa; phylum Chordata; class Mammalia; order Artiodactyla; family Physeteridae; genus Physeter; species Physeter macrocephalus. Next base: position 22,285,151 of record NC_041214.2, read on the forward strand.
ATTAGGCCTATGGGTCAAGGTAGCCAGGCTCCCAAGAGGTCTCAGAGCATTGAAGTTATCTCTAAATAGCTGCAGTTTTCTAACCAGCATGCATTGCTTGTCATAGCAAAACCCAGTGCTTTTGAGAAGTTGGGACTTGATGGGGAGTGCTAATCTGTGACATGATGACTTCTACTATGAGTCAGCACAGACCAAACAGGTCAAAATGAGAAGCTCTTTTCCAATGTTTTTGAAAGAAACACTGACGAAGCCCTCCTTTCTTTTGACAAAGCTTATTACCCAAGTGATAAATGCAGAGATACAGAGGATAAAGCACCTATGGTAGCAAAAACAAAAACAAAAGCAGATTATATTTGTTTGTTTGTTTCCTAACTGGACAATTTTTAGCTTCAGAACCTTTGAAAAACCAAGCGTGAATACATTTTTGATGATGGGGAAAAGGTAGGAAAAGACTAGTTTCAAGAACAGAAGGCAGGAGGGGATTATACATTAAGTCTGAGACACATCAACTATAACAAAAGTGATGAAGTTCTTCCTTAAAGATTAGGAGGTCTAGTCTTAGAGAAGTTCTGTTGCTCTTGTAGAGCTCTACCAGGTAGTCGGAAAAGAAAAACACGTCCCTTCACCAGCACCTAACACTTTCACATCTCCTCTTCCCTATTCCTCCACCCCTCACCCCCTCTCCATCAGATAAACGAAGGTTCAGAAACATGACACCTGCCACTGTCAGATACATCTGCAACAGCAGAAGAAAGCCTGTTCATGAAAACTAATAAACACAGAATTGAGTCATTTTAAAAGATATATAATTTCATTATTAAAAATTCATGTTACCTATCAAAGTGAAAGTATTTCAATCAAGAATATTCTAAGAGGGGCTTCCCTGGTGGCGCAGTGGTTGCGCGTCCGCCTGCCGATGCAGGGGAACCGGGTTCGCGCCCCGGTCTGGGAGGATCCCACGTGCCGCGGAGCGGCTGGGCCCGTGAGCCATGGCCGCTGGGCCTGCGCGTCCGGAGCTTGTGCTCCGCAACGGGAGAGGCCACAGCAGGGGGAGGCCCGCATACCACAAAAAAAAAAAAAAAAAAAAAAAAAGAATATTCTAAGAAAAAGTAGTTAGAGGTGTTTTGTTTTGAAGTGTCCTATTTCAAATGTCAGCATGGGAAAGAGAGGTAAAAACCCTAAGTAACCCCATAACTGGACACCTCCTCTGGGCCCCTTTTTCTGGAAACTGGACATCTGCCATCCATCTACATTTTATTTAGAGGCAACCAAGCTTTTATAAGATGATCACCCACCTCTCTCCATCGTTGCTTGGTTCAAGGACCATTCTCTGCTATGTGAAGTCAGAAGCAGAAAAGGCCAGCCTATAATTAGAAATGTAATATAGAGAAGCAGAGGAAAATTATGGAGAGAGAAGATATATTTATTGGTTTCACTAAAATACTATAGCTATAAGCGGTACTTAATTTCTGGGCCCTACATCAGAATAATTAAGTGAGGGTCTCTGGGTAGAATCTGGATTTTAATAAATTTCTCCAGACTAAGGTGCAGACAGGTTTGCAAATCATGGTTCTAGACAGATGCAAGGCTCAAATGCATCTCCCATGTGGAGCTTAGAAGATACTCCAGTATCCACCCAGCAAATTACTAGGTGTACTTACCTAACATAGTTTCTCTGCCAGAAATTTAGAACACAGCATGAGTGCTGCAGAGAGATAGCAAACAGCAAATATATACCATTTTAATGCAATGTTTAATTTTTATAAGTTGGTTCAAAAATAAATTTTTCTATACCTACAGTGTGATTCTTTTGACCAGGGGTTTAAAAAAAAACAAAACAAGAGAAAAGAGCTGTAGTCCTATATGAATATACCAAATCTATATAATTGAATTGGTTTAGTAGGAGTCTGAGTTTCAGGCCAAAGGCATGCTAAACCTCATTCTATAAAAAATCTTGCTTGAGTTCAGAATGTAAGTTAATGGCAAAATCCTAACAAAAATGCTTTTTAACTATACTTGGCTATTGTAGCAAGTAAGTAGTGGGGGAAAGTGTTATATTATTTTTAGTCTAGATTTTATCTGCTTTTTTATGCACTGTACACATTATCTTAGAGATACTGTTAAATGAGGGGAGAGAAAACCAAGAGGTAAATACAAGGAGAAAATAAACATTTTCTTTGGTTTTTATTAGTTCAACAGAGGATTCAGCTTCAGATTATTCTGTGAGAAGTCCAAATTTGTCTACGTTCAATACACTTCCAAAATATATTCACATATTATATTTCATCTGATTCAAATGCTTTAATAGCAAAGTGTTTGTATACCTCTTTGTTTAAACATATTTGGTATATATGGGATCCTTAATCTATTCTTCCTTCTATCCTCCATTCTTTGCATCATCCTTGTCTAGTTGTTATTTTTCAGTTTTGAATATTTTTATTCTCCTTCCTTCAGAACATTCCTGTGCAATTTCAACATAGATGAGAGAATTCAAGACTCTTCCCCCAACAATTTACTTCTACTTTCTCCACAAGTATAAGACAATACAATATTTCCCAGGTTTCTTCCAGAGACCAATGCCAACAGTGCTTATGTGCCCTCTATATGGGAAGCACACACACTGTCATAGAGTGCACTCTAGGGGAAAATGAACATCAGAAATTTATTTTTAAATTTACCTTTTTTTTTTTTAATTCGAAAAGAACCACCTTCCAAGTGTTGATCTTGTTAGATTTGCTTGAAAACTTCTTTTGGCTTCTTTTTTCCCTTTCAAGATTTCGGCCAAATTTTTATCTATTTCATTATTTGATGAGGCTTTCACATTTTTCTTCTGGCATTTGCTCTAACTTTGTGATACACATACACTAGAGGATTTAATCAGTTTTGACACAATTTCTTTTTATCTTATTTTTATAAATTCCTTCTGTTTAACTTGTTCCAGAATTCTATACATCCGAAGTAGAAAGGAATAGTATTGTTTCACCCAGCTTTGTTACCATTCTTCTGCCCCTGCTGAGGAAGGAAGTTATATGTGTGAAGCGCATCGTCACATAGTTCAGACTGTGTCTAGGTCCATCAATTTTCTTGGTCCTAAAGATAATCATATAGGCATAGTCAGTCAATCCAACATTTCCTTAATCCAAACAATTAAAAAAACACCATGCCTCCATTCTTTAATGAGTTTGTTCATTTTTCTCATGTTAACACAGACACCAGGTACTTCCTCAAGGTGCTCTCTGACCTGCATTTGTCCAACTGCATAACTTAACAACTTTCACCACAAACGGGTTATACCTCAAAATCAGTCTCACTGTTAACAGTTCTTTCTTGAAATATGGTTGCTGTACATTTTGTTTAGTTGGTTGTTGACAGTATATTTCAATTCTCTTGAATCTGCCATAAAAAAAACAACAAAGGAAATTTGTTCTCTCAGTTCTTAAGATTGTTTAGAACTCAACAGTGGGGTCATGCACCATTTTACTTTTCTCCGGAAATTCTTTAGCATAAATACCTTAGCTTTTTGATTTTGGTATTTTGTTTTATTGCCTCCTTCTAATGCTTTATACCCCAGAATTAATCTCATTTTTCCCCCTCTCTTAGCTCTGACCTGATTTTTTCAGGAGCTGAAATTTCTTTTGATGCAATTTTAATGCATCAGAAACTTTATGGGTTTCTGCAAACCTGTATTTGTTTACAATTTGTTTACAATACAATTGTTCTAAGAGCTAGGGAAGTAAGCATTGACGATGAAGAAGTCTTTAGTCTTCTTATAGACGGACAGATTAACTGTTTTCATAGCCTAGAACAAGTCCAAAATTTGTAGAAAAGAAAGATTTTAATGTATTCTTCCACTGGAGGAAAAATATTGTGTTCAAAAATTTTTCAGAAATTGTTGATTGTCAGAAATGATGACCAGGTAATCAAAACAAGTAAGACACAGAAATAATGAAGCTGGCAAGCTAGAAAGATCCAAAACACAAGTGTTCTTTCCAATGTTACTTTAAAAAGCTTTCATTTATATAACTATTCAATTGTGAAATATTCAGCAAGTACTTATTAATCACCTACTATGCTGGACTGTATTAATCCCTGGACACAGATTTGAAGAAGCTGCCCTCATAGGACTTGCAGACTTTTCTCTAAATTAATCTTCACAAAGATTGTTTGAAACATGAGGTTTGGCATAATTATGCCAATAATAGATAAGAATAAAGATTCAGTGTCTTGCCCAAGGTAAAACTGGAACTTAAATCTCTATATCTTTTTTGGGGGGGGGCTTTTTCAATATATAAAAATGCAATTTTATTGTCATTAAAAATATCGATATCAAGAATAAACCAAGAAAGAAAATAAAAGAAATGAAACAACTTGTTTTGGTTCTTTTTACTTGGATAATTTATACTCTGAATTAATGTGACTTGGTTGTTTATTTTGCAGCAACTTATTCTCCAAGCAAGATATCCATTACTTCCTACTTGGAGTCATTCTTTCATTCTACAAATAATTTAGAGCCAGATATGTATCATACACTATGTTTTGCTTCACTCAAATATCTTCCAAAATAGTGAAAGAACCAGCACAGACTTTCTGGAACCCAACTGGATATTCTTTCCACTAAACCCTTCTTACCCCATTTTCATGTCTTGATGTATCTGACAGTTACATTTCATTCCAACTAAGCTGAATGTCATAAGCTCTGTTGGGTTTACCTTTACGAAGCTGTGGTGTTCCTGCTTCTGTGGAATTATCAGACATTAGGTGGTATCTCCATTTTATTTGGTCCAATATAAATACATTATCTCCCCTCCAATGTAAAATAGTTACCCATCGATTCCAACGTTTTTTTCATACAATGTAATGAACACATTAAATGCTAACTTGAGACTTGTTTTCATGATATTGAGTTCCATGTTTACATTTTTATGAACTACATTAGTTTTTCACTTCCAAGACATTTTAAGATTCATAAAGGACTAGATATCCTCATTAGAATGCTTTCTAAGCACCTACTACATGTCTCCGGGTCCTGTAGACACAAAACAACCATATATTGCCAGATGAAGTTTAATATTTTCAGGCTATCCTTACATTGCTTCTCCATTCCGTGACCTTCCTCCTTTTTCCTCTAACCCCAATGTGTGGCAAGATTGAGGTGTGGTTGAAAAATAGAAGGTAACAATGATCACAATTCTTATATTTTTCTTTTCATACATCAAAACTATTTCTAACAGCTCAAGACCATATCCCTAGGATGGCCCTAACCCCACCCCCACCCTTAGAGTGCCTGCCTGAGAAAACTCAAGGCTGTCAAAAAATGGCCTGTTTGTTCCAGCCAACACTGGAAGATGGGGCCCTGACTTCCAGTGTCTGTGGGAGGGTAGGAGCCTAACTTCAAAAAGCATGGGTTACCAAACCCAGAGAGGTTTCACATGGACCAATCCCCTCTTCCCAGTTTTTGTGATTGTTCTCTTCCCTGACTCTACTGAGTCCCCACTCGGCCCCTTCCTACTCCCTCATACTCCCTTTAAAACACCCAGTCACCTCTATACAAATTAACCTTAAGGTCATGCTGAACTTTTTTCCCTATTGCAATAGTATATTACTAACTAATATCTGATCTTACCATTTTAACTACTGTCTGGCTTTATCTTTAAGAATGGGAACAGGTGGTGGCTATCAGGGAGATGGGCGGCAATTATTCAAATGTTATGCAAGAGAAGATTCACTTAATGCAAAAGAAAACAGTAATGGAGAACAGAGGAACAAAGAAGATGTAAGGCAAAAAGAAAACAAAATAAAGTGGCAAAAATATTCAACTATGATGATAATAACATTAAATGTGAATGGATTAAACAATCACTCAAAAGGCAGAGGTAGTCACACTGAAAAAAACAGGATCCAACCACACACTGTCTAAAGGGGACACTGTAGACTCCAAGATATAAAGCACTGAATGTAAAAATATAGCATAGCAACAAAAATAAGAAAGATGGAGTGGCAATAATGCTATCAGACAAAATAAACTTTAAAACACAAAATGTTAACAGATAAAGAGGGGAAATTTTATAATTATAAAAGTGTCAATCCATCAAGTGGATATAACAGTTACAAACATTTATGCACCTAACAAGAGACCCAAAATATACAAAGCGAAGTTGAAAGAATCAAAGAGAAATAGAGACGTCAACAACAGTAACTTACAGCACGTGTATTACTTATACCCAGCCCAGAGCCTCCATAACTTGGATCTTCACAGGTGTAAGACAGAGACCACATGCTACTGAGTCAGTTTTTGCTATTCATGTTTTTTTCACAGATTGAGAAAAATATTCTAAGTTTGTGCTTTCAAAAGGAGGCACTGTTTTACTATTCATCCTCACTTTAATGTCTAAGAAATCCAAATATATGGCTCAGAGTAGACACTAAAGATTGATCTCTGGTGAATGAAATTACATCAGAATAGGTATTTGATGTGCTTCAATGTCCTTGTTCCATTAGAGCTCTGAAGGCTGAATTTATTAATTTTCCCACTTCTGAGATCTAGCTGACACTTTTAGCTGTGTAAATTCAACTCTGAGCCTTCTACAACTCTTAGTTTTCTACTTCTAGATTCTTCCTCTTTGCAAAATACCATGCATACTCAGTTGAAACAATTGTTATCTTGTTCTGTGCTGTACAGTAACATGTTTATATTTTATTCAGTGTATTTCTGAGCATACATAGGTGAAATAACAATGTGTATGAAATAAAGCATTCCAGGCTCTATTTAAAATCTAAATATAAAGACCATATTTAGGGCTTCCCTGGTAGCGCAGTGGTTGAGAATCCGCCTGCCGATGCAGGGGACACGGGTTCGTGCCCCGGTCCGGGAAGATCCCACAGGCCGTGGAGCGGCTGGGCCCGTGAGTCATGGCCGCTGAGCCTGCACGTGCGGAGCCTGTGCTCCGCAACGGGAGAGGCCACAACAGTGTGAGGCCCGCATACCACAAAAAAAAAAAAAAAAAAAAAGACCATATTTAGAAACACAATCTGCAGAACAGAATATCATTTTAGGAATATCTAAGCCTACGCTTTATTCTGAGGGTAAACACTAGATTAGGAGAGGGATAGCTGGGAAGTCATCTGGGGAAAGCCTATACATGGAATGGATTTGTCAAATGTAGGGTAAGGTGGTGAAAAAGTTGACCACAATTATAGTGAAATATAGCATTTCCTTTTGCTGACATCATCAATAAATTTCTATTATTAGATATAGTTATGGTCTAGCTGAAATACAAACCCAAATAAGACATGATGCACGCTTTAAAAGGAATAAGTGATCTCCTATATCGTTCAAGTTGTAAAACTTCTGACTCTGAAGAAAATTTCTGGTTCAAGAAATGGAAAGGAGAATAACAATTATGAAGCAGTGAAAAAAATGTTTCTATAATTTTCTTCAAACTAGACAGTTTTAACAAACTGTTCAGAAGGTAAGTTAGAAGTGATTTAAAATCAGTTTCTACCCAAGCCCACTAAAAAGTGCTGGAAAATATTTGAAGCATATTACTTTGAAGAAAGGTCAAATTTTTGCCTGCTCAGGGCAACTTACTGGGCTGTCTTTATTTCTGCTCCTAGAGGAATAAGTAATGATAAAACTATCTTAAGCTAATAGAGATAGCTGTTGAAACTCACTTCTGATATATGTAGTTGTCATTATGTGCATATATGAATGAATAAAAGATGAAATGAATTAAATTATAAGTCAATACAATTGCATTTCACTCAACTTATCCTATATATCAGAAACTTATCCTATAAATACTTTATTAGTCAGGGTTCTCTAGAAAAAGAACCAACAGTATGTGTGTTCAGTATGTGAAAGAGAGAGAGAGATAGAGACTGACTTATTATGAGTCACATGATTATGGAAGCTGAGAAGTCCCATGATTTTCTGTGTGCAAGGTGAAGACACAGGGAAAGCTGGTAGTGTAATTTAGTCTGAGCCCAAAGGCTTGGGAACCAGGGAGATGATGCTATAAAACCCAGTCTGAGGGCAGGACAAGATGAGATGTCCTAGCTTAAGTAGTGAGGCAGGAAAAAAAGGGCACATTCTTCCTTCCTCCACCTTTTATTCTACTCAGGCCCTCAATGGATTAGATGATGCCCATCCACATTGAAGAGGGCAATTTATTTTGCTGAGTTCATCAATTCAAGTGCTATTCTCATCTGGAAACACTCTCACAAAACACACCCAGAAATAATGTTTAATCTGGGCACCCCATTGCCAATCAAGATGACACATAAAATTAACCATTATACTTAGACTCACACATTTGATAAAAGGTATATGTATCTAAATATTCATTGCAGCATTCAGCTTTTAATATTTAAAAGCTTGCAAAATTCCATATATTAGCAATTTACTCATTATTATTATTAAAAATATAATTACAAAAGCCATCACACTATTTGGGTTTCAATAGTATTTTTTTGAAAGATAATACATGCAAGTGGTAGAAAAAAATTAAGTCTATGAATGGATAAATGTGATATAGGCATACAGTGGAATATTTGACAATAAAAAGAAATGAAGTACTGAACATGACCTTGAAATCATATTAAGTGAAAGAAGCCAGTCACAAAGGACCACATATTGTTTGATCCCATTTATGTAAAAAGTCCAGACTAGGCAAATCCATAGAGACAGAAAGTAGATTAGCAGTTGCCTAGGAGTGGGGGAGTGGAGGAAGGGGGGAATGGTTGTGGGGTGAAAGGTAAGCAGTGTAGAGTTTCTTTTGAGGGTAATGAAATGTTATAAAATTGCTTGTGGTGATGGGTTGTACAACACTGCAGATGTATTAAAAGCAATTGAATTGTTCACTTTAAATGAATGAGTTATATCTAAATAAAGCTGTTAAAAATACATAAGGATGTGTGTTAAGAAAAGATAGTTTTTTAGTGAGGGTTGAAGTCTGAAGAATTTCTAGTCTGGATGTGTGTGTGTGTGTGTGTGTGTGTGTGTGTGTGTGTGTGTGTGTGTGTGTGTTTGGCTGGCTGTGGTGTTACGAGTTGATTTCTGCAATTAAAATCCTTCTGTAGAAGGTGTGGTCATTTAAAAATACTAATGTATATTGTCATTCTGTAGCCTTTCCTATTTCCCAACATTTACTGAACACGGTAAACAGCCAAGCATTCTATTTATTAGAGGCTAGCGGTAAGCCAGGCAATACAAAGATGAATTACACAATCTCTCAAGGAGTTTCTAGCCTAAAAGAATTGTATTGTTAGACAGTTCGAAGCATGTAATCCCAGGCAATCTGACTGAGGCACAGTGCCATCACCCTAGGAGTTAATAGGCTCCATATCTGGCTTCTCTTTTTTGTCTAACAAAGTCTTTTTCTGGCATATGTGGTGATCCTTAGTCTCTTAACCATTAAGTTACTTGACAAGATTCTTATATCTGGAGAGACTGGGTGTAGTGCCTTATAAGAAAAATGCATTCATTTGAAATCATATTCAGGGATATAAGGTCAGGTAGGAATTTTTACCCACCTGTGAAATGTAAGGCAGATTCCCAATCTGCCTTAAAAGTTTTTAAATTAAAAACCTTAAAATCTTCCTGTAAAATTTTTACCTTCCCATAAAAATGTAAGGCAGATTCCTAATTTGTCATAAAATGGTTCCCATCTTCCCCTAGAGTTTTGGAAAGCTGCAATTTTAGGCAGCATGGACCAACTGGATTTTCTTTCTCCTTTGAGCACATGTTTTGTAGCTTTTGTCATTTTTGTCAGAACATTCTTTGGTTTGTGAGTACTAGAGAAATTACCAAACTTTGGTGAGAACAAATCTTCCTGATAAAGTTGAGATCTGTACATTTAAGAAGAAATTTGAGCATTTATGCTTGGTGCTATGTCTCTCCCCTTTTTCTTCATTGCTCCCATTGATAAAGCTAAATATATAGAAAAAAATGTTGACAGCTACACAAATACTTAGGTTAAGTACTTTTAAACTGATGGTACAGTATGAAAGAAACTTCTTGGCAAATTTCTGTTGCAGAGGATTAATTAGAACTGACCTGAAAGGTGGCTGGATTTATATCCAACCACCTTTCAGAATCCCTTTTCCTCCTCTTGCCCACACTCCTAGCACAATGTATGGAACACAGTAGATTCTTAATAAATGCTTGCTGTATGCTGCATTCTGCATCTTCCTGAAATAACAGAACTGTCAATAGTTACTTAACAGTTAAATGTTTTAAAAACTTATTTGGAAATTAAAATGTAAGAGACTAATGAACCAAAAGAAAATCTCACCTCTTAATTGCTTAAAATTTATTATTTCAAATAATCTTCTTTAATTGAAACTATTCTGAAGGCTGGATTTTTAAATTATACGCTTGGTTCAGACCAGCCTCTGAGAACAAGAACATTTAAGACAATTAAGATAGCATTAAGGGGCTTCCCTGGTGGCGCAGTGGTTGCGCGTCCGCCTGCCGATGCAGGGGAACCGGGTTCGCGCCCCGGTCTGGGAGGATCCCGCATGCCGCGGAGCGGCTGGGCCCATGAGCCATGGCCGCTGAGCCTGCGCGTCCGGAGCCTGTGCTCCGCAACGGGAGAGGCCACAACAGAGGGAGGCCCGCATACCACAAAAAAAAAAAAAAAAAAAAAAAGATAGCATTAAATTTTTGATGAAAAGTTGGCATTTTCTGTATATTAAGATTGGATATTAGCTACTGAAGTTTCTGGGGGTAGGACTTAACTAAAGTTTCCAACATTAATGATACAAAACTGTTATGAATTTGCAATAAAATTTTCTTGGACATATTTTTCATTGAGGTGAAAAAGGCCACGTAGCCATGCCTCAAGCCAATTTACTCACCTAGTACCTCCTTAATAATCCATTGGTAGTTGTGAAGCAGTTTAACATTTAAGTTTAATTTTTTCACTAGTTTTCTGATTTATAAATACTAATTTCTTGGAAAATTTGAAAATTTCCAAATAGTAAAAAATTCAGTATCTTGTTATCCCACTATACAGAGATAACTGCAGTTACATGTTTGGTGCATTTTCTTCCAGTCTTTTTTATTCAATGTATAAATATTAAAAGTATTTCATAGTTGAGATCACACTGAAAAAAAAATACATAAGGACATAGAGTGAAAATTATCTCTCTATTCCCAGTGATCTCCTTAGAATCAATCACCTATTTTATTGTACTATGTTCTGGTAAATGTTTCAGTGCATAGATAAGTATTTATTGATCTATCACTTATCTATGTACCTATCTATCTACTTTCCCTATTCCTTTTCTCTGCCTCCTGGTTTTCTTCTTTTTTATTTGGGGGTGTGGGGGTGGGGTGGAGGGTGTTGGCAGCAAGAGGGAAGGTACTTAAAATTGTTCCATAACAGTACATATAAACTTTCTTTAGCGCCAAACAGTATTTCATCATGCAGATGAGTCAATTATACCTCATAAGTTACAGGAAATTATGACCGCTTGTCTAAAAAAATAAAAAGAATCCATAGAAATAGACTCAAGATGAATCAGATATGGAATGAACAGATAAGGATTGTACAAGTTTTCATAAATGTTTGAGAACTTAAAAAGATGGCTGTAATGAAGAAACATATGGGGAATCTCAACAGAGACACAGAAGATGCAATAAAGAACCAAACAGAAAGAACAGAACTGAAAAGTGTAACACCTGAAATGGAAAAATCACTGGAGAGGCTTAACAGAAGATTGAAATAAAGGTCAAAGCTTAAAGAGAGATTCAAAGAAAATATCCAGTTCTAAGAAAAGAATAAAAGAAAGAAAATACAAATAAATCCTCAGTGATCTGTGGGACACTATCTAGAGTTCTGGCATATATTCAGTTGGCTTCCTGGAAATAAGGTAAAGAATGGAACAGAGAAGAAGTTTAAAAGAAAACTGGCTGAAATATAACCATATTTTGGGGAAAAAATCAGCTGACATATCTACAAAGCTCAGAGAACTCCAAGCAAGAAAGACACAAAGAAAACCACATATTTTAGACTAACTGCAAGAAAGCCAAAGATATAAAGATATCTTAAAAACAATGACAGCCTACTCGACAACAGATAAAAATGGAAATCAAAGGGATACTATCTTTAAAATGTGTGGAAATAAAATAAAACACTGTCAATCCACAATTCTATATTTAGTAAAGATGAAGCTCAAAAATGAAAGCAAAATAAATATATTTTCAGATTAATAAAAGCTGAGAGAACTTACTGCAAGCAGATCTGCACTTTAAGATATCCAAAAGGAAATTCTTTAGCCCAAGGAGAGGTGACACTATATGAAACTCCAATGTCCAAGAAAGAATAAAATACACATGGACTTGTGTATATGTGGGTAAGTATAAGATCTATCTTCTTTTTTCCCTTCTCTTAATACCTATAAAAGAGAACTGACTCTATGCCAAAGTTATAACAATGTACGTGAAATTTATATCATATTCCACGTACAATATGTGACAACAATGACATAAAGGATTGAGAAACTTAAACATACTGTTGCAAATTTTTAAATTTTGTACAAAGTGACATAACATTAACTCTAAGTGGACAGTGACAACATAAGAGCAACTGGTTAAAAATAACAACACACAAAGATGCAGCTAAGAACATCAAGACAAGTGGAAACAAATACTTAAAACAAAAAAGATGCAGTTGTTATCACGTGACTTATTCAAGTTGGAACATCATTAGATCCTGACTTTGAGAAACACTTGAGTTTAACTGGTCATAGCTTTGGTGCCTGTTTCTTTGTTTTACATTTTAACACACTATTTTTACATTCGAAAAACGTCCTGTTCAATAAAAAAAATTTTTTAAAAGAAAAAGGAAAATGTCCTGTGCAATTTCTAAGGAAAAATACAGTATGATTTTTAAAATTTATTCTCACAGACATACTGACAAATAGCATGCATACAAAGGAAGATGGAAAATTGCAGAACTCCACTCCCATATGCTTTCCCCTATCCAAACTTCTCCCATACTGGGGCACTGCAAAGTACTCTTCAGACCTTAATCTATTTTTGTCCAGTTTTGACTGCTTAATCTAGAGGTCTGGGACCTCTAGAGTCTTCCAGTTGCTGTCCTGATCCTTCCAGTGAGTAACCAAGCAGGACTCTATGGGGCCTTCGTGGGACAGACCTCCCCCACCCAAAGTTCTCCACCTGCCTCTTGTCTGTAGAAAAACTTTAGCCTCCTAGGTCTTCACTGAGTTCCAAAGAATAAATTTAATCAGAGAAGTGAGAAAATGCAGAAAGAAAGGAAAACAGTCAAGCAAGACAAAATAATCCTATAATAGTTTAGCCATTAAACAAAGTCAAGGACCTTTAGTTCCTCCTCAAGGGCCATACATAATATTCTGAGCCATATCCTTTGAGCTGTGTTTGCAGATACTGAAACCGCCACCAGGGGGAAGAAATAAACTGTATGCTGCCCACAAACACTCAGGCCCCAGACTTATGGGAAGCAGGAGGTTGATGATGGTGACTCGATTACCTCACAACCAACCAATCATTAGAATGTCCACCAGCTGATGGCTCAGGCCACAACCTGCCTCCTTCACCCTGGCTTTAAAAACCTTTGCCTGAAAGCCATCAGGGAGTTCAGGTCTTTTAAGCACTAGCTGCCTAGACTGCTTGCTTGGCGCCCGGCAATAAACATTGCACCTTCCTTCACCACGACCCCAAGTCAGTAGATTGGCTTTACTACACTCAGGGCACGCTGACCCAACAGCGACAAGTGAATTACGTTCCTCCCCACGGACCACAAACCTGAACCTCAGGAGTCTGAAAACAATACTTGTGCCTAACAACAGTAATTAACACATGGTATTGTTCTCCCAATGCCAGAAAACACAGGCAACCCAGCTCCCGCACCTCTCTTTCCTGGCACTCCTTCCTCCCTCCCTCCAACATCAAACTGGCCTCCTCCAATCCTGTGGAAAGGAAAACAAATGCCCGGGCCCCCGCGCCCCAGTGTTTCCAGCCAGCATTGCATCGCCAAGGCCAATTCTCCAAGCCAAGCATCCGAGGGACTGACAGGTGCAAATTAACAGGGCTCTTACGAAAAGTGTCTTCTTTTCCTTTCTGGGCTCTTTAATCTCTGCCACGAAGCCCTGCCTCACAGGCTCTAGAAAGTGCCGTTAGGATTAGAGGCTGGAACATCATTAGATCCTGACTTTGAGAAACACTTGAGTTTAACTGGTCATAGCTTTGGTGCCTGTTTCTTTGTTTTACATTTTAACACACTATTTTTACATTCGAAAAACGTCCTGTTCAATAAAAAAAATTTTTTAAAAGAAAAAGGAAAATGTCCTGTGCAATTTCTAAGGAAAAATACAGTATGATTTTTAAAATTTATTCTCACAGACATACTGACAAATAGCATGCATACAAAGGAAGATGGAAAATTGCAGAACTCCACTCCCATATGCTTTCCCCTATCCAAACTTCTCCCATACTGGGGCACTGCAAAGTACTCTTCAGACCTTAATCTATTTTTGTCCAGTTTTGACTGCTTAATCTAGAGGTCTGGGACCTCTAGAGTCTTCCAGTTGCTGTCCTGATCCTTCCAGTGAGTAACCAAGCAGGACTCTATGGGGCCTTCGTGGGACAGACCTCCCCCACCCAAAGTTCTCCACCTGCCTCTTGTCTGTAGAAAAACTTTAGCCTCCTAGGTCTTCACTGAGTTCCAAAGAATAAATTTAATCAGAGAAGTGAGAAAATGCAGAAAGAAAGGAAAACAGTCAAGCAAGACAAAATAATCCTATAATAGTTTAGCCATTAAACAAAGTCAAGGACCTTTAGTTCCTCCTCAAGGGCCATACATAATATTCTGAGCCATATCCTTTGAGCTGTGTTTGCAGATACTGAAACCGCCACCAGGGGGAAGAAATAAACTGTATGCTGCCCACAAACACTCAGGCCCCAGACTTATGGGAAGCAGGAGGTTGATGATGGTGACTCGATTACCTCACAACCAACCAATCATTAGAATGTCCACCAGCTGATGGCTCAGGCCACAACCTGCCTCCTTCACCCTGGCTTTAAAAACCTTTGCCTGAAAGCCATCAGGGAGTTCAGGTCTTTTAAGCACTAGCTGCCTAGACTGCTTGCTTGGCGCCCGGCAATAAACATTGCACCTTCCTTCACCACGACCCCAAGTCAGTAGATTGGCTTTACTACACTCAGGGCACGCTGACCCAACAGCGACAAGTGAATTACGTTCCTCCCCACGGACCACAAACCTGAACCTCAGGAGTCTGAAAACAATACTTGTGCCTAACAACAGTAATTAACACATGGTATTGTTCTCCCAATGCCAGAAAACACAGGCAACCCAGCTCCCGCACCTCTCTTTCCTGGCACTCCTTCCTCCCTCCCTCCAACATCAAACTGGCCTCCTCCAATCCTGTGGAAAGGAAAACAAATGCCCGGGCCCCCGCGCCCCAGTGTTTCCAGCCAGCATTGCATCGCCAAGGCCAATTCTCCAAGCCAAGCATCCGAGGGACTGACAGGTGCAAATTAACAGGGCTCTTACGAAAAGTGTCTTCTTTTCCTTTCTGGGCTCTTTAATCTCTGCCACGAAGCCCTGCCTCACAGGCTCTAGAAAGTGCCGTTAGGATTAGAGGCAACCGTCGAGTTGCTTTTATCTTTTTCTTCACCTCACATGTGAGCGGTGAAAACTAGTTTTCCCTCTTTTTCTGTCCGCTGTATTTTTTACTTGAAAGCCGGCTTCAGCGGCGGCGGAGCAACCAGCGCAGGGCGGGGCGGGACGGGGCAGGGAGACGGCGCCCGGGGTTGGGTCCCCGCCCGCGTGGCCACGCCCCCGACCCCCGACCCCTGCCCGGCGGGGCTCTATTTGGTTTTAATTTGAAAATCCTCCTCTTCCTTCTCCCTTTCCCGGCCCCGTCCCTTTCTCTTTCCTCCCCGGATAAACTCAGACTCCCAGTCCTGGCGTCGCGAGTGCCGAGCGGACGGCGGGCCGGGAGGTGAGTGGGGCCGGGCGGGCGGAGAGCCGGGTCGCGGGAGCCGCGAGGAGAGGCCCGAGGCCGGAGGCCGTCCCGCGCCACATCCTCAGGTGGTTCCCGAAGTTTCGGGGCTCCCGGGAGGGAACGGTGTCCGGCGCTGAGTAGGGGTCGGGGTCCCTTGGATCTGATGGCGGCCGTGGTCCCCCGACGGAGTCTGTGTTGGGGAGACCGTCGTGCCCACGCAGAAGCGCGCCCCGGAGAGCGGGCTGCGCTGCCTGGCCGCGCTGCGCCCCTTTCCCGCGTCTCCTGGCGCGCCTACCGCCTCCAGGCGCCCGGGGCCGCCCGCCACCCGCTTCCCGCGCGTTTCTGTCCCGCAGGCCGGGTCCCGCCGGGTGAGACTCAGCTGGGGTCTCCGGCGGGTGTTCCCTCCGCGTAGCTCTAGGGAACCGAGTCAGGTCGACTCGCAGGTAAAAAGGTTGTATTCACTTCTTGACGGGCCTGACGGGCGGGGGTTACAGGAAGAACCCATCTATCACTTTAGCATTCAGCAAACTGGAGAGATGTAATTATATCGGGATGCACTTACATGTAAAATAAAACTTATATTTCTAGACTTAGGTTTTCTCTTAATTTTATATTCTCCCTCTTTGTTTACCTTTACTGAGAACCTGCATTGAGTTTTAAATTTTATATCACATATTTAAAATTGGAGCCACCTAAACAGGTCCAGGTGAAGAAAAGATGTGTGTACTAGGTTCACCTCACCTACTTAAAGCGTTATAAATCAGTATTTTAAGTTGCACGTCTCTCTGATAGGAATATACAGATAATCTTCTGTTGTTCTGACATTATGTTTAATGGTAAAACATTACTATCATCTCCATCAAATTTAAAAAGGATGGGGCTTCCCTGGTGGCTCAGTGGTTGAGAATCTGCCTGCTAATGCAGGGGACACGGGGTCGAGCTAAAAAGGATGGGGCTTCCCTGGTGGCTCAGTGGTTGAGAATCTGCCTGCTAATGCAGGGGACACGGGTTCGAGCCCTGGTCTGGGAGGATCCCACATGCTGCGGAGCAACTAGGCCCGTGAGCCACGACTACTGAGCCTGCGCATTTGGAGCCTGTGCTCCGCAACAAGAGAGGCCGCGATAGTGAGAGGCCCGCGCACCGCTGTGAAGAGTGGCCCCCGCATGCCACAACTAGAGATAGACCTTGAAACGAAGCCCAGAAACGAAGACCCAACACAGCAAAAATAAATTAATTAATAAACTCCTACCCGCAACATCTTCTTTAAAAAAAAAAAAATTTGAAAAGGACAAGAATGTTCACCGTCACACAATCAATGTGATAATACTGTGAATTGTACAGCCAAGCAAATTAGGTAGAACACATTACTCTGATTGGAAAAAGAAGATGCAAAAACCACCTTTACGCATAATATGGTTGTATTCCTTGAATATCCAAATGAAACAACTGAAAAGCTATTTGAAAAATTAAGAAAATTTAGTAAACTGGATAACTACATTTAATCTTAATCAACAGTTATGTGTATCAGTCAGAAATAATTCTTTTTCTTGATACATTATTAGTTCTTGATTATTTTCTTTATTATATATCATTATTAATTCTTAATAAATAAAGTTCTTCAGCCTATTTTTTTAGGTTTTTTTTGAGTTTTCTAATTAAAGTGTAGTTGATTTACAATGTTTTGTTGGCTTCAGGTGTACAGCAAAGTTATATATATATATATGTTATTACAAAATATTGAGTATAGTTCCCTGTGCTACACTGTAGGTCCTTGTTATCTGTTTTATGTGTAGTAGTGTGTATATGTTCCAGCCTATTTGAATTGAGTTGTAATTAATGACTGAAGAAGTCTGACTAGAACTTGTTTGCAGAACAGAGGTAGAGTCACAGATGTGGAGGGCAAACTTGTAGTTGCTGGCGAGGGGGGTGGGGTGGGGCTGTCGGAGGGGATGGGTTGCGAGATTGGGATTGACATATACATACTACTATGTGTAAGGGTAGATAACTGATAGGGACCTGCTGTGTAGCTCGGGGAGCTCTTCTCAGTACTCTAGAATGACCTGTGTGGGAGGGGAATGTAAAGAAGAGTTCATATGTATGTATGTGTGGCCAATTCACTTTGCTGTACAGTAGAAACAACATTGTAGATGAACTATTCTCCAATAAAAATGTTTTTAAAAAAGAAAAAAAAAAGAAGCCTAATACAATGGCATATAAAATCATCAATTCTAGAACTTGGAATTTCAGGTTATTCTGATCTTACCCCAGTGTCTTTCCAAACTGAATATTGGCTAAGACTGGGCCCTACTAATTAATAACACTTTCTCTTTATCTAGAAGTGAGCCGTAAGAACCAGTGCAGTTGTGCTGTTCCATCCACATGCATGCTTATCCCACAGTTCCCGCACAATATTTTTTTTTCCGAAGACATGGAGAATGTTGTAGTATAATAGAGGAAATAAACAGAGCATTCTCAAGTGACCGGTTTATTCATTTTAGGAGAGAGTATGTATCATGAAATGCACTTTTGCTCAGAAATGAAAAGGGTCCTCTCTGCTATTGTCAAACTTGTTTTTATAAACGCCTATTTTATATTTTGGTACCTCAATCTTGAGTACTTTACTGTCAGGTCTTCATCGGTAAACCCCTACCCTATGACAGTACAGTGTGTACTCAATTTTAGAGCATGGAAAATACATGTACTTGTTTTGTACCTGTAGTTTCGATATATAATTGACATCTTTGTGCTTTGGTGCTTCAAAAATGTTAAGGCTGTAATGAGTCACATTTACAATCATCAGTGTATTCTCTACAATGAATATGCTCCCTTAATTAAATCATGATGGTGGAAACACACACACACACACACACACACACACAGACAATGGCATAGACCCAGAACCAGACAGGTTAATGAAAGAATAAAAGGGAAGCTGGCATTTATTCTCTACAATGAATATGCTCCCTTAATTAAATCATGATGGTGGAAACACACACACACACACACACACACACACACACAGACAATGGCATAGACCCAGAACCAGACAGGTTAATGAAAGAATAAAAGGGAAGCTGGCATTTTAAATCAGAGAGTGGCAATAAGGAGGAATATTTAATAGATCATACTTGGACAAGATACTTATTTGGGAAAATTAATAATAAAGCTGGAATTTTTCTTCAATCTTAACTCCCAAATATAGTCTACATGACTTACTAATTTAAATATAACCTAAAAGTACTAGAAGAAAACCTGGGTGAATATGTGTATACAAGGGAATTAGGAAGGTGTTTATAAGCATGATATAAAAACTAGAGCCCATTAAGTAAATACATGTTTGTTTTTAAACCTTTGCATGTGGGAGGAAAAAAGAAAAACAGATACAAATGAGATGAAGAAAATTGCTAATATACCTACAACATTCATAAATGATTTTCAAAATCAACAACCCAGTTTGAGGATAAAGAGTGTGAATGCACAGCAAGAGAAATGCAAATAATAAGCCAAATAAAGATGCTAACCACACTAATTATCAGAGAAATTCAAATTAAAATAGAACATTTTATCTGTTGTTCTAATTTTGAAAGTCTGATGATACTAGGTGGTATTGATGATGTCACCAAGAAAATATATCCTTACCCATTCTAAGTGGAAATAGGAATTGGTAAAATGATTTTATGATAATGTGTATTAACATTTTTTCTAGTTTTATAGAGATATAATTGACATACAGCATCGTATAAGTTTAATGTGTGCAGCATAATGATTTGATTTACATATATCATGAAATGATTACCACAATAAATTTAGTGAACATCCATCATCTCATATAGATACAAAACTGAAGAAATAGAAAAAAAATGTTTTTTACTTGCGATAAAAACTCAAGATTTATTCTTAACAACTTCCCTATATGATGTACAGCAGTGTTAATTATGTTTGTCATGCTGTACATTATATCCCTAGTACTTATTATTTTATAAGTGGAAGTGGGTACCTTTTTATTTCCTTCATCCAATTCCCCCTCTTCTTACTCCCCACCCTCTCCACATGTGGTGATCACAAGTCTGATCTTTCACTGAATTTGTTTGCTTGTTTTTGAAGTATAATTGACCTACAAGACTAAGTTAGTTCCTCGTACACAACATAGTGATTTGATATTTCTGTACATTTCAAAATGATCACCATGATAAGTCTAGTTACTATCTACTGACATTTTTAAATGTTCACTTTATTATTGGAATTTATCCTACAAAACATGCTTCCAAGTGGGCAAGAAAAAATCTGTGTTCAAAGTTGTTCACAGTAGGATTTTTTGTAATATTAAAAAATTGGAAACAATTTTACATCCATTGAATAGGATTTGGTCACACAATATGTGGTATATCCACACATGAAATATTATGTAGTTAAAACTATTAGGTAGCTCTAAATGTTTTAACATAGACATGTCCAAAGTACATTATAAATTAAAACTAAAACAAATAAAAATATCAATTTGTACTTTGCTTCAATTTGTTCTTTTGTTTCTACTCTCTACTGTATGGTATATACAGTTTTTGTATATATAGGACATATCACTTGTATTTCAGTAATATATGTTGTAGGATACCATTTTTATAAATAACCATAAATACTAATATATACAAAGATAATGCTCTATGTATTATATATAAATTTTATTTTTATGAGTATTTGTATTCTTTTACATGTTTCTATAATGTATGCATGTTTATAAAGAAAAAATGTTTCTATTGTAATTGGAAAAACTAAAAGATCATGAGAGTT
This sequence comes from Physeter macrocephalus, assembly GCF_002837175.3. Taxonomy (NCBI): domain Eukaryota; kingdom Metazoa; phylum Chordata; class Mammalia; order Artiodactyla; family Physeteridae; genus Physeter; species Physeter macrocephalus. Next base: position 22,305,950 of record NC_041214.2, read on the forward strand.
TTTGGTCACTATTTTGTACAAAATGATTTCTTCCTGGATATTTTAGTCATCATTCTCTATTAAGAAAGTATATTCTGGGGCTTCCCTGGTGGCGCAGTGGTTGCGCGTCCGCCTGCCGATGCAGGGGAACCGGGTTCGCGCCCCGGTCTGGGAGGATCCCACATGCCGCGGAGCGGCTGGGCCCGTGAGCCATGGCCGCTGAGCCTGCGCGTCCGGAGCCTGTGCTCCGCAACGGGAGAGGCCGCAGCGGGGGGAGGCCCGCATACCACAAAAAAAAAAAAGAAAGTATATTCTGGGGCTTCTCTGGGGCTCCCCTGGTGGCGCAGTGGTTAAGAATCTGCCTGCCAATGCAGGGGACACGGGTTCGATCCCTGGTCCAGGAACATCCCACATGCCGTGGAGCAACTAAACCCGTGCGCCACAACTACTGAGCCCGCACGCCTAGAGCCCGTGCTCTGCAAGAACAGAAGCCACCGCAATGAGAAGCTTGTACACCGCAACGAGAAGAGTAGGCCCCCCCCCCCGCTCGCTGCAGCCAGAGATAGAGCACGCGCAGCAACGAAGACCCAATGCAGCCAAAAATAAAAAACAAATTTATTTTTTAAAAAAAGTATATTCTCTTACATAAGGCTTTCCTTTTACTGCCTATACAGTCATAGCTCAGTGGGGGGGGGGTCGGGGTGCAGGATGGTTCCACAAACCCCCACAGATACAAAAATCCTGCATGGTCAGATCCCTTATAAAAGGTTATAGTACAATCGGCCCTCTCTGTCTCTGGGTTTCTTATATGGAGGGCCAACTGTATACATACACACCCAACACATTCTCTGTTAAATATTTATATTCTTCTGGCTTCTTCTTAAACATAATATTTCCCAGTTTGAACTTTTGATTCCTGCCCTCCCCAGTCCCAACATTTTCCCGCCATCTTCCTCTCTAGTTCAGCTAATGGCATCACCATCAGCTCGGGTACCCTGGCTTAAAAAGTGAGACTCATCCTCGACTCCTCTCTTTACTTAGTCCATCAGCAACTCCTGTGGGTTCTGCTTCCAAATCTTGTTAAGCATCTGACTGCATCTGACCCTCTCTCGTGTCACCTCCCCAGTCTAAGCCAGCGTCAGCTCCCACCTGGATTACTGCTGCCATCCCTCCCCCACTGCTTCTACTCCCGCCCCTCAGGACAAAGTTTAAATCAGATGTGATCACTCCACTGATTAAAGTCTTCCAAAGACCCCCAACTGCAATTACAACAGATTCCAAACATTTTGCCATGAATTTCAGGTATGATCAGAGCTCTGTCTCCACCTCTGACCTCGGTTCTCTTCTTTCCTTGTGTCCCAGTCACACCTGACCTTTTTCTCTCCTTTGAGTATCCCAAGCACATTGCCATCTCAGGGCCTTTGCACTTACTTTCTTGTCTTTCTGGGACTCGCTTCCCACATTTTTAGTGTAATGCTTCCTTTCACAGTTCAGGTAGCTGAAAGGTCACCACTAAGAGAGGCTTTCCTTTACCCTCCTGGAGCTCCCCATCCATGTTTTTCTTAAACCTTTTATTCTGTTTCCTTCATAACTGTTCTGTCTAAATTTAATCTTAAATATTTGTTGACATGTTTTTTAATCTCACTCGACTAGAATATGGTCTCCAGCAGAGTGTCCATCTGGTTTACTGCTGTATTTTCAACACGTATAGTAGTGCCTGGTACATAATAGGTAATCAGTAAATATTTGTTGAATTAATGAAGGAATGAATGAAAAGTAACTGGGGACAGAAAAATCATAGAACTTGTTATATACGTTACTAAGTAATATGTATTATATATGTTTGTGTAAACGTAGTAAACTATTAAAACACTTTATTTTTCAGTATTAAAATTCTTCAGAAATGTCAGCAGGTGGGTCTTTTGTGAACACATTTTATTATGCTTTATTTCAAATGTGAATTATGTAATTGTTTTTCTTAGTACAGTAATACCTTGAGTTCATTGCATATTGAAATTGATTTTATGGTTTAACATTTGGATACTATGTCTATTCATTTACCAATATGAACTTTACTATCTTCCTGTATTTGGCAAAGAAAGGGTTAAAGGAGATTTATATTGGTCATATCTAAAGAAATATACTTAAAACACATGAGGAAAACAAAGTAAAGAAAAGTAAGAATAGGAAAGTAAGTCTGACAGAAGAGTTGATAGTAATAAAAAGCTCACCTTGATAGAGGAGGTCTGAAAAGTGGGCCCTGAGTGTTCTACCAGCAGATATAAGGAGAGAAACACATTCATGGAACTTGTGTTTTCTATGAGATAAAAGTCAACCAGTTCTTTCAGAAATGCTGAGTCATTCCTGATACTGAGACCAGGAGAAAATGTCTCCAATCTCAGTGAAAGGACAGGGAGTAACATGAAACGTGAACTCAGCACCTTCCTTTCAGTAATTACAGTGACCTACGTTGTTTTAGGAAGAATAAGTCATTAGTAAATTAAATCACCTCTAAGTGAATTATGTTAAGTATTTCTGTTGTTTTGTTTTGAACTTACTTAGACAGAGCCACTTTCCAAAAAGGATATGGGGGGAAAAAAAATCAGATTCACATCATATATGCCATGTTCTCCATACTGAATAATAGAACAAAGAATTTTCACTATCTTGGAAGGAATTTATCTATGTAAATAAGAGCAGTATCAGATCAGCTGAACCACCAGCCTGAGAACTCAGTGCTTAAATCACAAGCACAGTATAATTGCTCAGTTTTATTTTTTTCATCTATGTTCAGCCTAAGAATTTACCATATATATAGATTGATGCCTAGTATGTCATACGTTATGTATCGCGTGTTATAGTAAATATAGTTGTGTATTTTGTAGTGATTACATGCACTGATATTTTAGCATACCAAAAATTAATATCTTCAGTTATCAAATTATTTTATTTCTCCATTGTGGTCCACCTCTTCCTCTAAGGCCTAGTACCCACAAACTTGATCAACCTATAGCTGAAATGGAAGATAAAACAGAGTCCCTGGATCTAATACCTGATGTTCCTCCTGACTACAGCTGCCGCTTAAATTCATCAGATACAAATCCTGATGCCCCTCCAGAATACAATTCCTGTTTTGTACTTGGTAAGTTAAATAATCACCCCAACAGAAAATGACACTAAAAGTTAAGGTTGCTCTTTTAATTAACTAATTCATTTCTTGATTCAATAAGTATTGAGCACCTACTGGATGCCAAGTAATATACTAGATGTCAAGTGGAACAGATTCCTGCCCTTAAAGAATTTACAGTCTCCTGGGGAAGGAAGTTGTAAAAACATTGATGGCATTCTCCACGTTGTTAGGGAACTATGAAGCGAATATTGTAGGGGCCCAGAAGACAGAGTAACTGATTCTGCCAGAGATGAGGAAAGCCCTGAGGAAGTAAAGTTTTGTTGGCACGATAAGGATTTTCTCAATCAAAAAATAAATAAATAAAGGTGGGAGAGGACCAAACCTGGGAGAAAGAAGAACATGTCCAAAAGAACAAGGTCATGAAGACCTGATGTTCTCTTGGGGACATGATGAAGGTCTGTTTGGGTCAAATGGCAGAACCACAGAGAAATGGAGGTGAAGGGTCTTGAGTGCAGATAAGGAGCTGGCATCTTATCCTAGAGACCATGGAGAGCCTGCAGATGCTAATTAACAGGCCATCAAGACTATAAAGTATATATTTGAGTTTGTTTTTTCATCACCTCTCCAGCTTCTGGCACAGGGTTCAATGCATAATGGGTGCTCAGTGAATGTTCAGTGAACAGCTGGTTGATAGCTAATAAGACGGCTCTAGGGACCAGTGTGAAGGGATCACTGGAACAAAGAAAACAAGAAAAGGAAGACTAGTTAACAAGAGTCCCAACTGGATGAGGCTTAGTAACAGTATCAAGAAGAGAGGCAAAAACTTAGTTTGAAAAAAAATCCTCTATGAGATGATGCAAAGATATTATGTCTTTCTAGAAATAAGATTGTGTAGCTCAGGCAGCCTTTGCTTCTGCAGCATTTTCTGAAAACGGCAGAGCTTCCTTTTCCCCTTTGCCTCGTGTATGTATGTTGTCTGGATCGGATCCAGTATAACCCCAAATTATTGGGTCAACACCTAAATCCAGGGTCTTGACAATCTGACATTATATAGTCAATATCATTTCTCAATACTTCAGTGTCTTTCAACATGATTTATTTTTCTTTTTTTAATGGAGATATAGTTCACATACATAAAATTCACCATTTGAAAGTATGCAAGCCAGTGGTTTTTAGTATGTTCACAGGTTGTACAACCATCACCACTGTTTAAATCCAGAACGTTTTCATCACCTTCCATTAACAGTCACTACACATTTTGTCCTTCCCCGGCAACCAATGATCTGCTTGTATCTGTATACTTTTGCCTATTCTGGATATTTCATATAGGTGGAATCATAACACAGGTGGCCTTTTATGCCTGCTTCTTTCAGCATATTTTTGTCACGGTTTATCCATGTTGAAGCATGTATCTGTACATTATTCCTTTTTATGTTGAATCATATTCCATTGCATAAATACCTTGATTCTTCATTGATCACTTCATGAACATTTGGGTTCTTTCCACTTTTTGGCTACTATGAATAATGTTGCTGTGGCCATTCACATTTAATGACAGATTATATTTTAAGTTTTAGGAAAAAAATTCTAATTGTTTTTTAAAGTGTAGTTTAATACTAAGTACATCAAAATAGTGTGAATTTCATTTGATAATATAAAAATGTAGATTTTTGGCCATGTATTTAATCAGAATCTCCAAGGCAGATCTTAAAAAAGAAAAACATCCTATCTTGTTGATTCTTATCAACAGCTAAATTTGAGAAACACTGTTCTAATATTGTGTTTCTCAACCTATACATCCATGAGTAGACTGAAATTAATTTAGTAATTTTCAGTCAATAATTTCTTGAAACAAAAAATGGTGAGATTATTCAAAGTAAGTAGAAAAACACAAATGTCATCAAGGCTTCAGCCAGTTTTATAGGTCAGATCGCAGCTAGACTCTCCTGCTAACTTGGAGTTTATTTACTTTTAGCTAAAATAGATCTGTAATAAAATCTGAGAATGAAATATTCATCCTTGTTTCATTTATTTTGTTTTCAACTACGATACTTTTTAAAAAACATCTCTGTTGGCTGGGATTGACAGGAGAGGATGTTGTTTGTCATGGATCGGCCTTGTACATTTTGTTCTGGCCCTTCCTAGAAGGTCAGAGAAAGGCAACTGTGGTTCTCCCTCTCCCGGAGCTTCAGGTAAGGCTCTGCAATTTTAGGAATAACTTAGAGTTTATTAGGTACCCGTTTGTAGTCGACCAGAGCCCAGTTACCTACGTAAATAAACCAATTATTTTAAATCCAAGAAAGTAAATCAAATTTCGAGATAAAAGTATTCAGATCTTATTTTTTAAGAACTATAGATACTTCCCAGCAGTATGGATAGTCTCATGTCTAAATGCTGGTAATACTTCAAATTTTTAGTCCTTACGAAATGTTTGTAGAGAGTTACCCATTCTTCTCCAGTAAGTGTCCGGGGATCCTGCTTCTTGACAAGGCTTCCTTTCACACGGAGGGGGTAAAATGTTCCTTGTTATTGCTGGCAGGAGTTCAAGGTTCCTTATTAGGCCTGCACGGATACCATCCTGGCTGGGAGAGGGGAGAGCAGAAAGGAGATGGCATCACTGCTGCTTTTTAGAGACAGTTAATAAAAGAAAAACAAAATCTAAAGTCATACATTAGTGGTACCCTCATACTAATTCATGATTTTGAGTTCTTGTCTTAAGCGTTGTGTTTGTTTAAGGAAAACTGGTTTCCTTGACTGTGATCTTTCTTATATTGACAAAGTTAAAATTTAACTAATCCCTGGTTGGAGGAGAGCTGTGTGAGAACCAGACGATGAGGGTATAAACAAGTGACTGAGTCAGGGACAATACAGCATAGTCTTTAAATCATCACTTTGAAGTTAAAACGTGACTTCAAATCCCAGTGTTACCACTTAATATCTATGTGAACTTGAACAATAATGATAGAGGATATAAAAATAGAAATTTGCATAGTGCTAATTTTATGCCAGACCCTGTGCTAACCCTGCAGCGGCTCTATTTGATAGGCATAGAGAGGCTAACAAGTTCCTTAATCTCCTTAACCTTAGTTTTTGCACTTATGAAATGGGCATAATTATCTCACAAGGTTTAAGAAGATTAAATGAGTTAATAATCTGGAAATCCTCCAACTACATTTTTGGTACATAGCCCTTCGCTTGGAAAATGGAACTTCTTGTTATTTTTAAGAACCTGTCATGTGACCCGTGTAATCTCCACATAAAAATTCATGCTAAGTTTCAGTATATTATAGTTTTAACCATATATAATTCTTTCATTTGTTTTTGAATGCAGGGCCCCCAGACCAGCTGTCCCTCCACCTGCATGCTACCCAGGAGACTTGCCAGCTGGTGGCACCCATCCTATACAGTACCAGCCTGGCAGGTATCCTTCACCAATCAGTCTGCTCCAACAACATGGAGCCAGCTCCTACGCCAAACTTCCTTTCTGGTCTGGTCTGGAATACTTAGGTCAGGTACTCCACACAAATCCAAATTGTTTTCTTTTGAAATTTGACCTTAGGGATCCAACAAGAAGAAATAAAAAGCTGAAGAGAGTGGATAAAGGTGATGGGTCAGCGATGACAGGTGTCTAGTTTCTGAGACTGTAAAAGTGGTGGTACTAATTTCAGAAATGTAAAGGAGGATAGGGAGATTTTAGTGGGAAGAGTGTGGATTTCGTAAAGAATGCAGGTTGAGTTGTAAGGTATTCAAGATGTCTTCTTGAAGGAAATTAGAAAAATAGGAGTAGGAATAGAAAAATGTTATGGTAGGTGCTAGTTGGGGTGTCATTTACCAGGAAGTAAGAGTAAACATGAAGAAAGGTGACATGAAAGAAACAACACTTAGTGGCCAAACCATCAAGTGCCTTGGCCCCTTGCTTTCCCTCACCGCCCATAATTTCATTAGCCACTCCAGCCCCCACAAATACATGATACCTTAGGAAAAATGAGGTGACTACCAACCACATGTAGCCTCAAGCCAAGTCCATGAGACCCCCTCCCACAAAGTGGTGATCCCCTAAGTCCCTTCTATATAAAAATTACAGAACCACCCTGAAGGCTTGGTCAGAAATTTGGGGGATAGGCAGGTTTGGTGAACAAAATGGTGTAAATTCAAAAATTGTACTCTAAGATAAAGCTATTATTGGAAACCCCTGTGTAATCTTGACCGCTTTGGTTTTGGAAACAAGAGGTTTTGAAGAGACTCTAATTCAATACTTGTCTCCCAATATAGTCAATAAAATATTCCTTGAGGTTGACAAGTTCCTCTTTGCAATTCAATATATTATTAATCTTGTGCATTACAAACTATTGATACTATAGAAATGATGTGCGAAATGCAGTACAGTTGGATCAGGAAATTGGAATTTCCAGAAGGCAAAAATTTTATTAAACTATCTCTTTGTTAAATAACTATAAAATACACATAAAAGTCATTAAATTGCTAGAGTAAACCCCTTTATTACATCAGAAGCTTATAGAATATTTATAGTAAATACATTTTAGAAAATATTTTTTAGACTTGCACAATGATACAGGAATTTGTCCTTGCAAGCCTAGGGTCTCCTAGACCATTTCCCTTGTTTTTTAAAGTTGTATGACTTTAAATTTGTTTATTTAAGTTAAAAAAAAAAGTTGTTTAACTTTTTCTATTACCCTGACAGAGGTTAAATGATAGATATGATGGGTTCACTTTTCCCTTTCAGAAATGGTTTGAGTTAAAAAAAAAACAAAACCAGAAATAAACAAAAGATAAAACAGGCTTTGGAGCCAGAGAATACGGTTTTTAATTCTGACTTTATCCCCTACTAGTTCTGCAATCTTGAACACATTTCTTAACCTGTTGGTGCTTCAATTTCTTCATATATAAAATAGTATCAGTACTAACTATCCCTACCCTGTTGGGCATTATGAGAATTGTTGACGTGTAATATATTTCCTGGCACATAGGAACCACTGAATGGATGAGAACTGAATTGATGCTGTTTAGTTAAAATGCTTCCTTGAGTGTGAATGGAAGGCTCACACCCAATCATTTTTCTCTATCTTCCCTAGACTTCTGAGATCTCATATGGAGGATATGTAGATCCTTATCAGGACCCGTTAGTGGAATTCTGTTCAACATAGCAGGATTATGTGGTTTCTGAGGCTTGAGTTTGCCAGGGACTCCATTAACTCCTCAAATAACTACTCCTTAAATAGCCACAGTTTGTTATGGGATAAATTCCTTCCATACTGAAGAGCTTCATATCTTTAGGATATTTTGCCCAGCATTGGACATTTTACCATGTCTGAATATGTTTTATCTTTTAATCCTACATTTTAAGATCCTAGAATATTTTTAAAGGGATGATAAACCATTTTAGTGGCCACTTTTGAAAAATTATAAGACATGTTCAGACCCCCCTCCCATCTGGTTGTGTTTTCATAGAAGAAAAAGTATTGAATTAAGCATGGATTGTGTTCTCTCTACCCTCCTGTAATCAACGACATGACTAAACATTCATGCTCAGTTAAGTCACTTTCAATTTTATTCATTTCAAAAATCTATTCATTAACTTATTCACCAAATTCATTAACTTGTTCATTAATTTATACAACAGATATTTAAGGAAATATGGCATTTCAGTCAATGTTCTGTGTTCACAAATTAGAAGCAATGTAAAATTGTAAGATAAGGTAAGATCGTAAGGTAAGATTGTAAGGTAAGATCGGTCTGTCCTCAAGGAGATTTCTTTCCTTTTGCTAGAAGGACTCAAGTGTAATAGATAATGGGCCTGTCAAACGTCCCTCTTGGGGGTAATTTGGAAGTAAAACTAAGATAAAAAGTTTATCTAATGGTATTCCCAACCTCTCTTTCCTCTCTTGTGCCCTAATCCTAGTCATGTTTCCTGCCCTCTCCAACCTTTTCCTAATTAAAGTGTGCACTAAGGGAAGATGTTGGTGTTTAGTAACTCAAGTGAATGGCAATCATTATGTTACTCTCTCAGAAGTACCTGTGAAATGATACAAAATTGGACATTCCTATATAAGGTCCACTAGCTGATTCACTCTCCCAAAGCCACTGAGAAAATTGGCTTCTCTATGTCTGGTCCATGTTAAACTGTCCTAAACTTCCTGACAAGTCCAGTCTGTGGAAGACATGTCAAAGGTATCAGTGAGCATGGACTGAGGAGACTGAGCTTGGAGCAATCTATGTCAACACAGCTTCTTCTCAATGCAGTTACTGTAGCAGGAAGGTGATTTTCTGATATTTTAGATAAATGTTTCAATCTTTTACGGTAGAACTGGAGGAAAGTGTTTTTCCTATCTGGACAGCTCTGCTAATAACCATCTGATCAGGTGCAGATAGGCTGATTTCACTTGAAAAAATATATATTTAATTAATTCTACTCATATTAAAGATACTTTAAAAATCAATTAATATGCTGTAATACATCTATCTTCAATTTCTTTTCTAATGGTAACTTGTTTTAATTCTATTATTTCTCTCCTAATTGCTTTTTTCTATCCCAATAGTTGGACAGCATACACGTTCTTCGGCGTTTTGAGCCTCTAGAGAGTATGTATAATCCAGTAATGTTCAGCAATACTTGAATCAGGTTTGAGTCAGCAACATTTGAATCAGAATTATCTAATATCCACTTTCTTCTTTAGATTAATCAATTTTTAGTGGTTCAAAGAGGAAACATTGTCCTTTAGAAACTAAGGGAATTATTTTGTATAATTTTATTTATTTGTAAATCAGGTAATCATCAGATCTTATATATTATTTGGTCCTACACTTCTCTCCACCCCCATCATTCACCTTTTATAGATGAGGGGTAAAAAAGAGCAGAAAAACTAAATGACTTAGCAAGAGAAAAGCAGAATCTAGATTTACTGAATTCCAGTCCATGATCCTTGCTTTGGAAGTAGGAAAAATGAGGACAATCAACATGAAGCCTGTCCTTTATCAGTAAAGCATTCCTGACCCTTAAAGCAACAACTCTACACATTAGTTGGGCTACAGCATAAAGCTTTTAACTCTTCTTGGAGAAGAAGAGTTAAAAGCTTTTTCTGTTTGCAAGTTGCAATCATATTGATCATCTTACCACAGTTAACAAGCTGACTATTTCATGATGCAAAGTATAATCTCATTAAAATATTTTTATAAGTCAAGTTTTCTGAATACAGGTATTATATAAAACATGATCAGTCTTATTCAATATGGTTTCCATCTTTGTTGTTATGTGAAAAAAACATTTTAAACCATTTTGCCCTGAGCTTAAAATAAATGTTTTAAATTCTAAAGGACTTATATACTTATAAGGGTTATAAAATATTTTGATGTTTGAATCAATTGTGTATGTTTCAAATAAAATTTTTTAAAAGCTGTTTTTCTTTATACCCTAAGAAATGCTGCACAAATACTTCTTGAGGACCATTTTCACTACTTCTAATTTAAGATGGCTCTCTCATTTTGTTTTTTAATGATGGCAGGTTTTGAAACTAGTTATAGATACCATGCTAAAAACAACCTGGACAAGATAGTTTACTTTGTAACTGAAGACAGACGCAGCCAGCTTTATTCAGAATGCTGCTGAGACACTGAGGCCCTCAGGTCATTGACTGTATGGACCCAGAAGTCATGACAATGCAAGAGACCTTTCAGATGCACCAACTTCTGTTGTACCTGCCCCAGGCAAGAAGTCAGAGAATGGAAGTCTAATCCATTGTTTCTTCCTGATCCAACTCTTCAGCCCATGGCTATGCTCCTTCCAAAACTACAGAGGAGGGGATTTCCACTGGCTCTGCCAGTCAGAATGGAAGATTGGTGGGGAGTGGGGAACCAAATTACTTCACCTAAGAAAAATCACAAAAGGCTTTTTCTTATGGGTTCATGCTCTTCGGTGGTAATTGGTGGGTCAAACACAGATTAGAGTTGTTTAGTCAGTGACCACAATTCTATCAGTTGTGTCTACTGAATTAGAAATTTACCTATCATCTAGAACAATAGTCACACACATTTATCTAAATGTCTCTTTGGATCCCTAGATAAGGTGTTGCTAAGCATACACTTATGCTTTTAGAATTAGAAGAGATTTTAGATAACTTTACACTACCCATCACAACCCAATGCCTTGCTACAGATAAAGAGTGGTTCAGAAAGATTTAAGTGCCTGATGAGGGTGTTACGTTCGGCAGGTGGCAGTGCTGGAACTAGAAAGCAGATGTTCTGGGTTACAGTTTGTTACTCTTCTACAACCTGTGCAGCTCTAGGAAAATTGTTTGCTGCAGGGAGAAGAAAAGCAGCTTTAAATAGCGACCAACCAGAATTTTGAATTCTATGTATGTTACGTACTTAAATGTGTACAGTTTACTTAACCTCTTTGGGGCTCAGTGTTCTTATACATAAAATACATATAATAATACCCCACGGAATTACTTTTAAAAGACATGTTAAGTATGAGCGTTTACTAAATATTAATGTATTAATGTAAATAAATTAATATTAATTTATATATTTGTATTAATATATTTACATTAATACATTAACATTTAGTAAATGCTGATACTTAATAATTATGGGGTTTTTAAAATTTATTTATTTTTGGCTCTGTTGAGTCTTCGTTGCTGTGCTCAGGCTTTCTCTAGTTGCAGCGAGCGGGGGCTACTCTTCGTTGAGGTGCGCAGGCTTCTCGTTGCAGTGACTTCTCTTGTTGCAGAGCACGGGCTCTAGGCACGTGGGCTTCAGTAATTGTGGTACACGGGCTCTAGAGCGCAGGCTCAGTAGTTGTGGTGCACAGGCTTAGTTGCTCCGCGGCATGTGGGATCTTCCTGGACCAGGGCTCGAACCCATGTCCTCTGCATTGGCAGGCGGGTTCTTAACCACTGAGCCACCAGGGAAGCCCAATAATTATGTGTTTTGATTTTCTATAAAATGGAGATAATAATAGTACATATCACCTGGATTTTTTTGAGGATCAAATAGTAAATAAATGTAAACTGCTCCGAACAGCACCTGGCACATAGTACAGTGCTCAAAAAATGTTAGTTGTTATTTCCAGGTATCATACTTTATCATTACTGTTTTTGTAATAATAACCTTGTATTTAGGATGAATCTTCACTTCTAATCCTTGATCCTTTTGGATCTTCTAGGAATATCCGAAAGATATTTACTTCATATTCATGGCTTGGTTTTCTTCTCATATCCTGTAAGTGCAGCCTTCTAAGATTAAAGTAAGCCATGATGTAGCAAAGCTAATCAAAATGACAAGCCTACTCATTTTATGGAGCATTTATCCCATGATAGATTTTTTTTTGATTTCTCTAGTTTTACTTGTCTTCGTGGTGTGTTTGTGTGTGTGTGTGTGTGTGTGTGTGTGTGTGTGTTTAGTTCTGTAAAGTTGTATCACTTGTGTAGATTCCTGTATCCACCACCACCATACAGGTACCCAACAGTTCAGCACTACAAAAATTCCCTTGTATAACCACACCCACAATAAAATTAGAAAGGGAACTGGCTGTTTTATAGCAGGTGGTAATCAAGCTTTCTCTGTGTCCTAAAGGAAAATGTGGCCCCATCCTTCAAAGTTCCTCCCTGCAGAGACATTCTTGAAGAGTAGGAGTGAAGTGCCAGAGATCCATGGAGGACTATCTCTCCCAACAACAGTTTCCCTAGTTCTTGAGTGAGTTAAGAAACACATCTAGGTGGTGTGTATGTGTACATGTATAAATGTATCATCTTCGCCTCTGTCACTGCTTCATTTGCAGCTGGAGGTGCAGTGTCCTCCTGGAATCACCACTGGCTTTGTCGTGGAACACTGGAACCTGTGAAGGGTGGTGTACAGCATCCAAAAAGAGAACAAAGAAAATGTGGTGTGAGTGCATGGGCCATGCTCCACCTACAGCTGTGGTTCGGATTCTGTTTTTGAGGTAACCTAATGTTAAAATAATGTATTTAGAATTTTCTCTACGTGGGGTAACCAACTTCAGAATGATATTGTTTCAGTCCATTTTCTCATGTTAAGTGAATTGAGGTTTATAATATCACTTATAAAATGAGTATAGTAGTATGGTGAAAGAGTTAATTAACCAGCTGACATCAAAACATTTTCAAAGATTGCTAATGGATTGCATGGTATTTTTCCAAAATGTGAGCTCTTTTTTTATGATTTCAGCAGTTGATAAAGGTAAAAAGAGTAATAACTCATTAAAAACCTTATAAGAGAAATAGCCTGACCGAATCTATTTTTTTAGTACAGGTAAAACTCATAATAGGTCATATTATAGCATTTTTTCAGTTAAAAAAAACCAACATTGCCTTTATTTCAGTCAGTGGCTACAAATAATTCCTTATTGTCTAACAAATTTGACAAAAGAAATTCATAGAAATATTTCCTGGATTTTTTTTAAAGATTCCTTTCTGAATGCCTTACAATCCACCTAAGTTCATCATGTACATCCAGTTAACTTTTCGAGTTCCCATTTTATTTCACCATATCGTCAAGCATTGCTTATGTGATAAAAAGGCCATTGTAGCAAAAAGAACATGTGGATAAACTGAAGTATGGGGAGAAAAGAGTGTATTATTCCCATGACCAAGTGACGTTAGCATATTTACCCTATAGCAAGTGCCAGGGTCCCCCTTTTAGAAGCAGAGTCCTTTTGGTGTCCTAGGATACCTTAAAGAAGACAGTGAATTTAGCCTACAGAAGCTTGTGTGATTATATGGATTGTGTGAAGTGCACAACACCATACATACCTCCTTGCTTTTTCATGTGGCTTCCTGAACTGGAGGAGATTTCCTCCCAAACCCCAGTCCCAATCCTTTGCTATGCTGAAAAGAATTTAGGAATGAGTTCACATCATACCTCTTGACACAGGTTCGCCCTAATGCTTCAGTTAAGGTGAAGAAAGAGCATTGGCCTGATAATTTTAAGATGTAGTCCAGCTTAGCTTTTAACTAATTGCATAGTACCTAACCTTTCCTAACCCTTAACACTTTCTTCATTTGAAATTACATAACTTCTATGTCCTTTTCATGCAGTTTTTTTTTTTTTTTTTTTTTATGATTTGCAGCTAGAGCTCAATTGTAAATTTTTTTTAACTTATTTATTTATTTTTGGCTTGTGTTGGGTCTTTGTTTCTGTGCAAGGGCTTTCTGCAGTTGCGGCGAGCGGGGGCCACTCTTCATCGCGGTGCGCGAGCCTCTCACTGTTGCCGCCTCTCTTGTTGCAGAGCACAGGCTCCAGACGCTCAGGCTCAGTAGTTGTGGCTCACGGGCCCAGTTGCTCCGCGGCATGTGGGAATCTTCCCAGACCAGGGCTCGAACCCGTGTCCCCTGCATTGGCAGGCAGACTCTCAACAACTGCGCCACCAGGGAAGCCCCTCATGCACTGTTTTTATGCTATCTCAATATAAACTGCTTCTAATTAGAAGATTAAAACATGTATTTTAACACTTTTCAATCATCATAAAGTCTCATTCTTGTCTTTCTAGGTCAAATCACTCAATAGTGTATCCATCGTGGGCAGTATTACTCGGAAGTGGAATGGTGTGTTATCTGCAATGAGCGATGCTGACCACTTTGAAGTTCACTTCCCATTAGACCTGGATGTGACGATGAAAGCCATCTTTTCTGGAGCTTGCTTCCTCATGGTATGTCTGTCACTTTTGAGTTATCTTGAAAATGTTATCCTTTCTGATGAGAAGTAGTACAGGGTGCTGGGAAGGGAATAAATGTGACAACTAGGACATCTTCTGACTCCGCCACTCACTAGGTACATGACTTGTGACAAGATTCAATTGAAAAGGTCAGTCAGTAAATTTTAGTTATTTATTAACCTACACCAAAGCCAAAGGCAGTGTCTAGTACATCTGAAATGCTCAATGAATGTTGAATAAATGAATGACTGAATGAATAAAAGTCCTGTTGTTTGTAAGACATTGCTAGGTATTTAAGGAGACTCAAAGATGAACAGAATAGTCCTCTATCCCTCAGCAAGTGTAAAGCAAGAATATATAATTAAAGTATGAAGCTCACAAAGAGGTATTGGTATAAAATAATTAATCAGTTTGTACATGTGTGTCATATGATTCTCAAAACTACATCATGAGACAGGTATCAGTTAATCGTACTTTTTAGAGACAAAGCTGAAATTTCATTAGGAGTTCATAGTAGGCAGACGGGGTGCTGAGGAATCTCTTCCCTCAGATGTAATTGTAATGAAGGGAGTTGGAAAGAAAGGGAAAAACATGAAAGGTCCTGGAAGAGGGGATGCAGAACAGGTAGAATTTAGCTGATACAAGAGCTGTTGAGCTCATGAGTCTCAAAGTTCCAACAGAAACTTGGTGAGGCAGCCTGCTGTCCTAACCCTGTTTGCCCAGTCCCCCGATAGGCTGGTGGTCATTGTCACTGGTGTGTGTGGCAGAGCAGGGAGAGGTGCTGGGATGACTGTGGCTCATCCACTCTTGAGGTTAAAGCTGTATTCAGTTTACTCAGCCTTGTGTGTATCTTAGAGTGTCTATCCATGTAACATTTTCTGGATTCTACGGAACCAAAATATGTGTGCCGTAACATAACACATTATAAGGAAATGATTTATGCTGGAAACCTATATATAAGTGTAGCTTTAAAAGAATAAATAGTGGGCTTCCCTGGTGGCGCAGTGGTTGCGCGTCCGCCTGCCGATGCAGGGGAACCGGGTTCGTGCCCCGGTCCGGGAAGATCCCACGTGCCACGGGGCAGCTAGGCCCATGAGCCATGGCCGCTGAGCCTGCGCGTCCGGAGCCTGTGCTCCGCAACGGGAGAGGCCACAATAGTGAGAGGCCCGTGTACCGCAAAAAAAAATAATAATAAATAAATAAATAGTAAGTTCTAAATGCATTATATAATTAGATAGTTTAATAGTTGCCCATTAAATTTTCCTGTGGTTCTTAGTTCTGCTGCTTCTTAACAAAGACCAGTCATGTGAAAAATAATTTTTCCATTTATAGTTGTTATGTTTATCTTAAATTTAATTGCAGGCCAAATGGATATGCATCTCGGTAAATATGGAGAAAAAAAATCCTAATGATGAAATAGGTGGGATAATGTAACCGATTACCTATAACAACAGTGATGCTAATGATGATAAGAGCAGCTAGCCCTTTTTAGTGCTTCTAGGCATGGTTCTGGTTCTAACTACTTTCCATATAGTAGTTCATTTAATTCTTATATGTTAGATAAAGTACTATAATAATTCTCATTTTAAAGATGAGAAAACTGAGGTTAGGTATCTTGTTCAAAGTCATCCAGTTAGCTAAATGTCCAAAAGCCACTGTCGAAGGTGGCTCCAGAGGCTACACCCTAAACCACTGTGCCATGTGCCTCTTTCATCTCTGTGTGATATTTGGTTTCTTTCTGTGTTAACACAGGAAGAGAAATAGAGTAAAATGGTGGCATGTTGTCTCTAGAAGCTCTTGAGTCTCCAAGGAGGTCTTGTCTGAGGTTACACTCTCTATGAGCAGTTTGCTTTTCCTTCTGCTGGTGTCCCAGTGGTGCAGCCAACTGAAGACCATTTTTTATGTTATTCTGTCAGTTTGGTGCTTCCCAAGTTCTGTATGTGTTTTAAATATGAACCCCTAAACAACAAGTGCAAATCTTGATTATGAATTCTCAGTGGACAGTTTTTTCCCTACCTCTGGCACAGGCCAGTGCAGTCAAGCTTTTTATTAATCCTCATTTGCCAATGGGTAAATTATTTCTAGTCTATCCTTTATACCGGTTGTGTCTCTGAGTGTTCTCACTTTGTTGGGGCATCTCTATTATAATACATTTATTGCTCAGGCCCACTGCCTTGCCACAATTGGTGAAATCAAATCACCTTGCTAAGGAAGATTGGCAACTCTTAGGAGCCAAAGAAAATGTCTTTGTAACACTCGAATTTTCAGAATTTTCCTTACTTTTTGCCACACGGATTTCTCTAACTTTCCTAGGTATTTGGCTTTGCATGGAAATAGGTTTTAATTATACAGTTGTCCCTTGAACAACAAGGGTTTGAACTGCAGGTCCACTTGTATGCAGTTTTTCAATAAATATGTGGTATAGTACTACATGATCCACACTTGGTTGAATCCACGGATGCAGAACTGTAAAGTTATATGTGGGATTTTGACTGCACAGAGGGTCAGTGCTCCCGCTGCCTGTATTGTTCAGGGGTCGTCTGGACTTTAGTCAGGACTTTTAGATTTTCACAGTATCTACTTTGCACATTGCCAGAAATGGAAGTGACAGTTGTGAAAAGGGGACACAGATTTTAGTGCCAAAAGCATAGGAAGAATGTTCAAACTTCAACATAACAATTAAACTAATTTTCTTCTTGTGAATTATTAATTGTTGGCAATGACTAAAAAAGATACTCCTTTGTTTTCTGTTTGAGATGACAAATATGTTTCTGCCATATGGAATTTCAAATCGTCTGAAAAGGTTGGTTTCCACTACTGTTTTATTAGATAAAACATTATTCAGTTAATATGGTAGCAACTGGGGGGGTGCCTTCAAGTTGGCGGAGGAGTAAGATGTGGAGATCACCTTCCTCCCCACAAATACATCAGAAATGCATCTACATGTGGAACAACTCCTACAGAACACCTACTGAACTCTGGCAGAAGACCTCAGACTTCCCAAAAGCTTTCCTTTTGCCATTTGTCCTAGGGTTCTGACTGTCCGTTTTTTTTGTGGTTTTTTTTTGCTTTTTTTTTTTTTAGTATAGTTTTTACCACTTGTTATCATTGGTGGATTTGTTTTTTGGTTTGGTTGCTCTCTTCTTTTTTTAAAAATTACTTTTTAATTTTTTAATTTTTAATAATTTCTCCATTTTAATAAATTTATTTTATTTATTTATTTTTTCATTCTTACTTTTTCTCCCTTTTCTTCTGAGCTGTGTGGCTGACAGGGTCTTGGTGCTCAGGACGGGTGTCAGGCCTGAGCCTATGAGGTGGGAGAGCCGAGCTCAGGACATTGGTCCACCAGAGGCCTCCTGGCCACACGTAATATCAGTCGGCGAGAGCTCTCCCAGAGATCTCCATCTCAACGCTAAGACCCGTCTCCACTCAATGACCGGCAAGCTACATTGCTGGACACCCTATTCCAAACAACTAGCAAGACAGGAACACAAACCAAACCATTAGCAGAGAGGCTGCCTAAATTAATAATAAGTTTACAGACACCCCAAAACACACCACTGGACGTGGTTCTGCCCACCAGAAAGACAAGATCTAGCCTTATCCACCAGAACAAAGGCACCAGTCCCCTCCACCATGAAGCCTACACAGCCCACTGGACCAACCCTACCCACTGGGAGCAGACATCAAAAACAACGGGAACTACAAACCTGCAGCCTGCGAAAAGGAGACCCCAAACACAGTAAGTTAAGCAAAATGAGAAGACACAGAAATACACAGCAGATGGAAGAGCAAGGTAAAAACCCACCAGACCAAACAAAAGAAGAGGACATAGGCAGTCGACCTGAAAAAGATTTCAGAGTAATGATACTAAACATGATCCAAAATCTTGGAAATAGAATGGAGAAAATACAAGAAACATTTAACAAGGACCTAGAAGAACTAAAGAGCAAACAAACAATGAAGAACAACACAATAAATGAAATTTAAAATTCTCTACAAGGAATCAATAGCAGAATAACTGAGGCAGAAGAACGGTATGTGATCTGGAAGATAAATAGGGGAAATAACTGCCACAGAGCAGAATAAAAAAAAAAGAATGAAAAGAATTGAAGACAATCTCAGAGACCTCTGGGACAACATTAAACGCACCAACATCCGAATTATAGGGGTCCCAGAAGAAGAAGATAAAAAAAAGGGACTGAGAAAATATTTGAAGAGATTATAGTTAAAAACTTCCCTAATACAGGTAAGGAAATAGTCAATCAAGTCCAGGAAGTGCAGAGAGTCCCATGCAGGATAAATCCGAGGAGAAACATGCCAGGACACATATTAATCAAACAATCAAAAATTAAATTCTAAGAAAAAATATTAAAAGCAGCAAGAGAAAAGCAACAACTAACATACAAGGGAATCCCCATAAAGTTAAGAGTTGATCTTTCAGGGGCTTCCCTGGTGACACAGTGGTTGCGCGTCCGCCTGCCGATGCAGGGGAACCAGGTTCGCGCCCTGGTCTGGGAGGATCCCACGTGCCGCGGAGCGGCTGGGCCCGTGAGCCATGGCCGCCGA
>NC_041214.2:22325394-22325936 GCF_002837175.3 Physeter macrocephalus
TTCAGCAGAAACTCTGCAAGCCAGAAGGGAGTGGCAGGACATATTTAAAGTGATGCAAGGGAAGAAACTACAACCAAGATTACTCTGCCCAGCAAGGATCGCATTCAGATACGATGGAGAAATTAAAAACTTTACAGAGAACCAAAAGCTAAGAGAATTCAGCACCACCAAACCAGCTTAACAACAAATGCTAAAGGAACTTCTCTAGGCAGGAAACACAAGAGAAGGAAAAGACCTGCAATAACAAACCCAAAACATTTAAGAAAATGGTAGTAGGAACATACATATCAATAACTACCTTAAATGTAAATGGATTAAATGCCTCAACCAAAAGACGTAGACTGGCTGAATGAATACAAAAACAAGACCCGTATATATGCTTCTACAAGAGACCCACTTCAGACCTAGGGACACATACAGACTGAAAGTGAGGGGATGGAAAAAGATATTCCATGCAAGTGGAAATCAAAAGAAAGCTGGAGGAGCAATTCTCATATCAGACAAAATAGACTTTAAAATAAAGACTATTACAAGAGACAAAG
>NC_041214.2:22326249-22328062 GCF_002837175.3 Physeter macrocephalus
AATAACCAAGAGACCACTGAAGAAATCAAAGAGGAAATCAAAAAATACCTAGAAACAAATGACAATGAAAACATGACAACCCAAAACCTATGGGAAGCAACAAAAGCAGTTCTAAGAGGGAAGTTTATGGCAATACAATCCACCTCAAGAAACAGGAAACATCTCAAATAAACAACCTAACCTTACACCTAAAGCAATTAGAGAAAGAAGAACAAAAGAAGCCCAAAGTCAGCTGAAGGAAATAAATCATAAAGATCAGATCAGAAATAAATGAAAAAGAAATGAAGGAAACGATAGCAAAATAAATAAAACTAAAAGGTGGTTCTTTGAGGAGATAAACAAATTTGATAAACCATTAACCAGACTCATCAAGAAAAAAAGGGAGAAGACTCAAATCAATAGAACTAGAAATCAAAAAGGAGAAGTAACAACTGACACTGCAGAAATACAAAGGATCGTGAGAGATTACCACAAGCCACTATATTGCCAATAAAATGGTGGACAACCTGGAAGAAATGGACAAATTCTTAGAAAATCACAGTCATCTGAGACTGAACCAGGAAGAAATAGAAAATATGAACAGACCAATCACAAGCACTGAAATTTAAACTGTGATTAAAAATCTTCCAACAAACAAAAGCCCAGGACCCGATGGCTTCACAGGTGAATTCTATCAAACATTTAGAGAAGAGCTAACACCTATCCTTCTCAAACTCTTCCAAAATATAGCAGAGGGAGGAACACTCCCAAACTCATTCTACGAGGCCACCATCACCCTGATACCAAAACCAGACAAAGATGTCACAAAGAAAGAAAACTACAGACCAATATCACTGATGAACATAGATACAAAAATCCTCAACAAAATACTAGTAAACAGAATCCAACAGCACATTAAAAGGATCATACACCATGATCAAGTGGGGTTTATCCCAGGAATGCAAGGATTCTTCAATATGCGCAAAATCAATCAATGTGATAAACCATATTAAGAAATCGAAGGAGAAAAACCATATGATCATCTCAATCGATGCAGAGAAAGCTTTTGACAAAATTCAACACCCATTTATGATAAAAACCCTGAAGAAAGTAGGCATAGAGGGAACTTTCCTCAACATAATAAAGGCCATATATGACAAACCCACAGCCAGCATTGTTCTCAATGGTGAAAAACTGAAACCATTTCCACTAAGATCAGGAACAAGACAAGGTTGCCCACTCTCACCACTCTTATTCAACATAGTTTTGGAAGTTCTAGCCACAGCAAACAGAGAAAAAAAAGAAATAAAAGGAATCCAAATAGGAAAAGAAGAAGTAAAGCTGTCACTATTTGCAGATGACATGATATTATACATAGAGAATCCTAAGGATGCTACCAGAAAACTACTAGAGCTAATCAATGAATTTGGTAAAGTAGCAGGATACAAAATTAATGCACAGAAATCTCTGGCATTCTTATACACTAATGATGAAAAATCTGAGAGTGAAATTAAGAAAACACTCCCATTTACCACGGCAACAAAAAGAATAAAATATCTAGGAATAAACCTACCTAAGGAGACAAAAAACTTGTATGCAGAAAACTATAAGACACTGATGAAAGAAATTAAAGATGATACAAATAGGTGGAGAAATATACCATGTTCTTGGATTGGAAGAATCAACATTGTGAAAATGACTCTACTACCCAAAGCAATCTACAGATTCAATGCAATCCCTATCAAACTACCACTAGCATTTTTTACAGAACTAGAAAAAAAAATTTCACAATTTGTATGGAAACACAAAAGACCCCAAATAGCAAAAGCAATCT
>NC_041214.2:22328446-22356975 GCF_002837175.3 Physeter macrocephalus
TACACAAAAAGAAACTCAAAATGGATTAAAGACCTAAATGTAAGGACAGACACTATCAAACTCTTAGAGGAAAACATAGGCAGAACACTCCATGACAAAAATCACAGCAAGATCCTTTTTGACCCACCTCCTAGAGAAATGGAAATAAAAACAAAAATAAACAAATGGGACCTAATGAAAGTTAAAATTTTTGCACAGCAAAGGAAACCATAAACAAGACGAAAAGATGACCCTCAGAATGGGAGTAATATTTGCAGACGAAGCAATTGACAAAGGATTAATCTCCAAAATATACAGGCAGCTCAAGCAGCTCAATATCAAAAAAACAAACAACCCAATCCAAAAATGGGCAAAAGACCTAAATAGACATTTCTCCAAGAAGATATACAGATTGTCAACAAACACATGAAAGGATGCTCAACATCACTAATCACTGGAGAAATGCAAATCAAAACTGCAATGAGGTATCACCTCACACCAGGCAGAATGGCCAGCATCAAAAAATCTACAAAGAATAAATGCTGGAGAGGGTGTGGAGTAAAGGGGTCCCTCTTGTGCTGTTGGTGGGAATGTAAATTGATGCAGCCACTATGGAGAACAGTATGGAGGTTCCTCAGAACACTAAAAATAGAACTACCATACGACCCAGCAATCTCACTACTGGACATATACCCTGAGAAAACCATAATTCAAAAAGAGTCATGTACCAAAATGTTCGTTGCAGCTCTGTTTACAATAGCCAAGACATGGAAACAACCTAAGTGTCCATCGACAGATGAATGGATAAAGAAGACGGGGTACATATATTCAATGGAAGGGAATGTAAATTGATGCAGCCACTATGGAGAACAGTATGGAGGTTCCTCAGAAAACTAAAAATAGAACTACCATACGACCCAGCAATCTCACTACTGGACATATACCCTGAGAAAACCATAATTCAAAAAGAGTCATGTACCAAAATGTTCGTTGCAGCTCTGTTTACAATAGCCAAGACATGGAAACAACCTAAGTGTCCATCGACAGATGAATGGATAAAGAAGACGGGGTACATATATTCAATGGAAAATTACTCAGCCATAAAAAGAAATGAAATTGAGTTTTTTGTAGGGAAGTGGATGGACCTAGAGACTGTCATACAGAGTGAAGTAAGTCAGAAAGAGAAAAACAAATACCGTATGCTAACACATATATATGGAATCTAAAAAAAAAAAAAAGGTTCTGAAGAAACACTAGGGGCAGGACAGGAGTAAAGACGCAGACATAGAGAATGGAGTTGAGGACATGGAGGGGGAAAGGGTAAGCTGGGACAAAGTGAGAGAGTGGCATGGACATATATACACTACCAAATATAAAATAGATAGCTAGTGGGAAGCAGCCGCATAACAAAAGGAGATCAGCTCAGTGCTTTGTGTCCACCTAGAGTGTTTGGATAGGGAGGGTGGGAGGGAGACTCCGAGGGAGGAGATATGGGGATGTATATATGTATAGCTGATTCACTTTGTTATACAGCAGAAACTAACACACCATTGTAAAGCAATTATACTCCAATAAAAATGTTAAAAATATATATATGGTAGCAACTATTTTATGATCCAGGACACAGAAAAATTTATTTTGGAAAAATTGCTGAAATCATGTTTTTCCTGAAAATTTCAAGAACATGTTTGCTCAGTTATCTACACTAACAATCACTGAATATTATTTACTCTTTTTTTGTTAAAAATAAGCAAAACAGATTTAGAAAATAAACAATTTTAGAAACTCTTGCTTATGCAAGGTTAGGCAGATGAGGGATACCAGAGAAAATAATTAAAATGAAAAAATAGGGGGGAAAAAATATTTGTCTAGTTTTTTTAAAAATTATTGCTGCTGGAAGCCTTTTCCACCTTCTCCACTATAAAACTGAATAAAACAAGCCTACAAAAGGGGGCAGCACGAGCTCATAGCTTTCTTTACTAAAATATACTCATTTTCTTAGCCAAAATTATGCCAGTTCTAATTAGAACATTTTAATGAATAGAAGCAAAGAATTTTAAAGTTAGAAGGAACATTAAGAACTGTCTACATTCTAATGTACAGATAGAAAGCTGAAAAGCTCTAGTTTGTGTATCCAAAGTTACACTGGGAATTAGTAATAGAAGCAGAACTATGACTATGCACTCCCCCTTTTTGTCCACTATTTTTGGAACCACACCAAAAATTTCATTTGAATCATTTCAAGGTACTTTCATAACAATGACATTTTAATTAATAATCATTCTAAATTAATTCTAAATTATTTTTAAGCATATGCAAATAGAGCCCATTTCAATAATCCAGATTGACCTCACAGCAATCCTCTAACTATGAAGGAAGAAGCAAATTACTGTTACAAAAAAAAAACTTTAAAAATGTCTGTGTCACTTGAGGACATGGGGAGGGGGAAGGGTAAGCTGTGACGAAGTGAGAGAGTGGCAGGGACATATATGCACTACCAAATGTAAATTAGATAGCTAGTGGGAAGCTGCCGCATAGCACAGGGAGATCACCTCTGTGCTTTGTGACCATGAGAGGGGTGGAATAGGGAGGGTGGGAGGGAGGGAGACGAAAGAGGGAAGAGATATGGGAACATATGTATATGTATAACTGATTCACTTTGTTGTAAAGGAGAAACTAACACACTATTGTGAAACAGTTATACTCCAATAAAGATGTTAAAAAAAATTAAATAAAATAAAAAATTTTAATTCACTTTGTTGTAAAGGAGAAACTAACACACTATTGTGAAACAGTTATACTCCAATAAAGATGTTAAAAAAAAATTAAATAAAATAAAAAATTTTTAAAAAAAATTTAAAAAAAAAGTCTGTGTCATTGATGACATAGAGATTTATTTTATTTCAAACATTGATACACTTTTTCTTTATTTTCATGCCTACCATTCACATCTGAGTTTAGTTTCTTTTATTAATATAGCTACTTTTAGATGTTTTTGTAAAAGGATATTTAGCATTTGACAGATTCACTTGTATTGAGGTAGTTTAATTATTGGTGACACAATATAAGATGAGCACAGACAGAATCAAAATATTACCTTGATTAGGAGAAGGGAAATGTATCTATTTAATGGGAAATGTATCTATTTAATGGGCAGTCAGGTACAACTCTGCCCAGATGTGACCTAGCCTTCCTGCTGGCCTGACAAAAGACTTAACTGGGGATGTGGGAATATTTTATCCAGGGGTCTAGCAGATTCATAGTCAGCTATGATCTGGGGACTGCTACACTGTTTCCTTGAGTTTATTTTTATTTTTTCACCAACTGTAACATTTCCATTTTTTCTTTATTTTTTTTATGTTTGTATATTTCTCTCTGTTTTGTATGTCTTTGTTTGTTTCTGTCTACATGTAATCCATGCCACTCATTTGAGATATGGCTATAGCACCTGTCTGGACATGGATATCAGGGAGAGATTGTGCTGTTTTCTTCGCTGATAGCTTTATAATGTTCTAAGAGAGAACGTGTTAATATTTTTTGCATTTCGAGAGGTCACTTTATACTATCACTGTTCTTTGTCAGTGAATAAAATCAATTGAGAGACATAGGAGTGAGAAACATGTTATCTTTATCCTGACAAAGCTGTTAGGAGGGCATGGTTATATTCTTTGGGAACATAGTAAATCACCTACATACGAAACTTCAAGTTGCAAACTTTCAAAGATGTGAACATGCATCTGGTTCCAGCAAGGAGCCATAACCTGTGCCATCAGCGTCAGACATGAGTGAAATTGCAGCTTGCCCTCCATCTCCTATCACTGACAATCTTTCAGCTCTACTATCTCCCACCTCCTCTGCCTCCTCCAGTCAGTAATTCTTCTTGCCTGTTCACTTGATGCCAACCCCTGTATGCCAGCTGTTATACTGTACTACTGTACTTTTCAAGGCACTGTATTGTGAGATTTAAAAGGTTTTCTTTATTTTCTGTTTGTTTGTTTTTTATGTAGTACTTGTGTGAAAAGTATTATAAACCTATTACAGTACAGTACTATATAGCCGACTGTGTTAGTTGGGTACCTAGGCTAACTTCATTGGACTTATGAACAAATTGGACTTATGAATGCGCTCTTGGAATGGAACTCGTTCATGTGTAGGGGCCTTACTACAATAGATTTGTAGGAGGATGCAGATTGAGATTTACTCTTCTTGTCTCAGGCAGAGCCAAAAATCCACAGTCCTTTCTTATGCAGGCCAGCCACTATAAACTTTACTCCATGGAGGAGCTAGGAATGTGTTCTCCCTGCAGACAGGCTGCCTCTCCAAAGAGAGTCAAAGATAAACAGGGCTGAATTACTCCTACCCAGCTTCTTTCAATCTCACCAGACCAATAACTCATCCCTGTTCCCTGAGGCAAGCAAATGAGGGGACAGAAAAGGTCAGGTGTGTTCTCTAGAGTCACTGTCTCTACACGGAAATTTCAGGAGTGGAGAGTAATTGTGGTAGAGGTGAGTTTGTCCCTTAAGTCTTTTCTCTTCTTTCATAATATCATAACCTGCGATTTCATTGATTTCACATGAAAACTTGGAATAAAGAGAAAATTTCCCATCCTACTATGAGCTAGGTGTGATGACGTAGCAAAATTTGGGCCTACTAGATGTGAATTGTAGCAACTGTTTTAAAAGATAATTGGCACACACCATTTGCCTCTCTTTGAGTCTTTCCTGATTCCAGGGAACACCTTTCCTCATTTCAGGGAGTATCTTTTCTGGGATGCTAGCTGATTTGGAGAATGAAAACCATGAGTAGTTCAGCCACATGGTAGGAAAAGCCTGGGTTCCTAAGAACTCCTTAGGGCTAATAGAGCTAATGTAAAGATTTATATGATTATTATATTATTTCATGTAACTTGTATCTTGTTCTGGGTCTCTGTTACTTGCACCTAAACATAATACTAAAAGATACATCTCTTAACAAACATGTTTTCTAAGTATGTAAATCATGAGTCAAACTATTATAAAAGCTGTCCAAGAATTGATGAATTTAACTGAACAATTATTAAAAATAGAATAACCTAATTGATTTTTTTGAAATTGTTTTCCTAGGGCATATTCTTGTCAGAGTATAAGCAGACTAGGTTATTTGCAAATAGCTTCCTATAAGGTGGCATGTTGTTATACTTAACTGTAGGTAGGAAGTAATATCCTTCATACTGGTAGTTCCCAGTCCTCCATTTCTCTCCCTCTTTCTTGATTCTTTGGGACGCTAGCTGATTTGGAGAATGAAAACCATGAGTAGTTCAGCCACATGGTAGGAAAAGCCTGGGTTCCTAAGAACTCCTTAGGGCTAATAGAGCTAATGTAAAGATATTATATGATTATTATATGATTATTATATTATTTCATGTAACTTGTATCTTGTTCTGGGTCTCTGTTACTTGCACCTAAACATAATACTAAAAGATACATCTCTTAACAAACATGTTTTCTAAGTATGTAAATCATGAGTCAAACTATTATAAAAGTTGTCCAAGAATTGATGAATTTAACTGAACAATTATTAAAAATAGAATAACCTAATTGATTTTTTTGAAATTGTTTTCCTAGGGCATATTCTTGTCAGAGTATAAGCAGACTAGGTTATTTGCAAATAGCTTCCTATAAGGTGGCATGTTGTTATACTTAACTGTAGGTAGGAAGTAATATCCTTCATACTGGTAGTTCCCAGTCCTCCATTTCTCTCCCTCTTTCTTGATTCTTAAATGAACTAAGTCTTTCACCATTTTCCCAAAATGTAAGGAAAGCTCCTATGCACTGTGATCAAAACTTAATAAAATATGTAAAATTATTATCTTTTTAACTGGCTTAAGAAATATTTTTGAAGAGATTCGACTATTTAAAATTTATTTATCTGAATCTAGTAGGATGTTCAGTCTTCCTTCTCTTTCCAGTAAAATGTAATTACTCCTAGTAAAGAACACATTGTCACATCTAAACTAAAATTCCTGTGGAGTCAGGAACAAGGCAAGATGTCCCCTCTCACCACTCATTTTCAGCATCGTGTTGGAAGTCCTAGCAAATGCAACAAGACAGGAAAAATAAGATCATCTATGTAGAAAAGCTGAAAGAATCAACAACAAAAACTCCTGGAACTAATAAGGGATTATAGCAAGGTTGTAGGATACAAGGTTAATAGGCAAAAGTGAATCACTTTCCCATACACCACCAATGAACACATGGAATTTGAAATTTGAAACACATTACCATTTATATTAGTACCCCCCAAAAATGAAATACTTAGGTATAAATCTACAAAAATGTGTCCAAGACCTATATGAGGAAAACTACAGAACTCTAATAAAAGAAATCAAAGAACTAAATAAAAGAAGAGATATTTCAAGTTCTTGGATAGAAAGACTCAATGTTGTCAAGATGTTAGTTCTTCCCAACTTGTCTATAAAATCAGTGTGGTCCCAGTCAAAATCCAGCAAGTTCTTTTGTGGATATAGGCAAACTGATTCTAAAGTTTATATGGAGAGGCAAAAGACACAAAATAGCCAACATAATTTTGAAAAAAGAAGAACAAAGTTGGAGGACTGACACTACCAGACTTCAAGACCTACTGTAAAGTTATAGTAATCAAGAAAGTGTGGCACTGGTGAAAGAACAGACAAATAGATCAGTAGAACAAAATAGAGAGCCCAGAAATAGACCCACATGAATGTGGTCAACTGATCTTTGACAATGAAGTGAAGATAGTCCTTTCAACAAATAGTGCCAGAACAGCTGGACATCCACATACAAAAAAATGAATCTAGACACAGACCTTAAACCCTTCACAAAAATTAACTCAAAATGGACCACAGACCTAAATGTAAAGTGCAAAACTATAAAACTCCCAGAAGATAACAGGGAAGAAAATCTAGGTGTCCCTTGGATTTGGCAGTGAATTTTTAGATATAACACCAAAAGCATGATCCGTGAGTGAAATAATTGATAGGCTGGACTTCATTAAATGTAAAAACTTCTGCTCTTTGGAAGAGAATGTCAACAGAATGAAAGACAAGCCACAGATTGGGAGAAAATATTTGCAGAAGACGTATCTGATAAAGGACTATTACAAAAAATATACAAAGAACTCTTAAAATTCAACAATAAGAAGACAACCGAAATAAAAAATGGGCCTAAGACCTTAACAGATGCCTCACCAAAAGAAGATATACAGATGGTAAAATGGCATATGGAAAGGTGCTCCACATCATACGTCATCAGGGAAATGCAAATTAAAACAGCAGTGAGATACTACCATATACCTATTAGAATGGTCAAAATCCAGAATACTGACAACACCAAATGCTGGTGAGGATGTGGAATGACAGGAACTCCCATTAATTGCTAGTGGAAATACAAAGTGGTGCAGCCACTTTTAAAAACACTTTGGCAGTTTATTACAAAACTAAACATTATTACTGTATGATCCAGCAATCCTGCTCCTTGGTATTTACCCAAAGAAGCTGAAAACATGTCCACCTAAAAACCTGCAATAAAGTATTACATGCAGACAATGGAGTATCATTCAGTGAAAAAAAAAAAAAGACACGGAGGAAACTTCGATGCATAATAACTAAGTGAAGGAAGTCAGTCTTGAGAGGCTGCTTACTATATGATTTCAACTATGTGATATTCTGGCAAATATCAAAAGAGGCAAAGCTGTGGAAATAATAAAAAGATCAGTTGTTGCTAGGCAGGTGTTGGAAGGGATGGAGGAATGAACAGGCAGAGCATAGGATTTTTAGGGCAGTGAAACTACTCTGTATGACATTATGATGGTGAATGCATGTCGTTATAAATTTGTCCACACCCACAGAATGTAAAACACCATGACTGAACCCTAATGTAAACTATGGACTTTGTATGATGATGATCAGTTTTTACAAATGTACTACTCTGATAGGGGATGTTGATGATGGCAAAGCTATGCATGTGTGGGAACACTGGGTAAATGGTAAATCTCTATCTTCTGCTCAATATTGCTGTGAACCTAAAGCTGCTCTATAAAGTAGTCTATTAAAAACAAACAAAATTCTTATAGAGGCCTTGTAAGTGACATTAATGAGTGAGGAATAATTACCAGGGATTGTCGCAAACTGGAGACCCCATCTAAAGGGGGAAGCTGATTGTTACCATCAGCAGATTGAGTCATCAGAGCATGTGAGAGTAATATGGACAGATTATCAGTCAGGGTAGTCTAGGTTATGCTGTGGTGACAACTCCAAAGTCTTAGTGGCTTATAAGAAAAAAGGTTTGTTCCTTGCTTACCCCATATGTCCAGTGCAAGTTATCAGAACACCTCTGCTCATCAGAGTTTCTCGAGGACGTATGCTGGTAAGACTCCATATTGAGTCAATCTTTCATAATTGCCAGGGTGTGAGGAGGTGTACAGTGCAACTCACAGACTGGATCTTAAAGTTTCTGCCCAGAAGTGAAGTACCTCACCTGAAGTCACAATTCATTGGTTAGTGCAAGCCATATAGATACAACCAACTTAAATGAGTAAAAAAAAAAAATGCAATCTTATATACCTGGAACGAAAGAAAAAAGTTTGTAAATAACATTAATGACTACCCCACAGATGTTCTGGTTTTTTGTTTTTATTTTCTGTTTCTTCAGAAGAGCTTATATGAAATCACCTCATATATAAATGTGGGCAAATAGTCACATTTTAAAAACACATAGGTAGGTTGATGATGCTTGTTGGCTTCTAGAAGCTAGGATAAATTTGGCAGCTGAGTAAAGGCAGTGAAAGGCCCTAGGGATAAGGAAAATGAGAAAAATAGAGGGAAGCTTCTCGACTGGACACAGGCAGTGGTATCAAAGCTATACTTTCTCTCACTTCGAAGTTTGCCTGACCTGAATGCTTAAAATTAAAAAGACTTACAAGACCAAGTGTTGGTGAGAGTAGAGAGCAACTGGAACTCTCATAAATTGGTTTGCCATTTTGGAAAGCCATTTGGAAGTATCTAATAAAACTAGACATATACTTTATTATTCAGCTATTTAACTTTTAGGCATATACTCAAGAAAAGTAAGTGCAAATGTTTGCCAAAGGTCATGTACAGTAATGTTTCTAGCAGCTATTGTCATAGCACCAAATTCAAAGATCCCAAAATATCCATCAATAGGAGAATAAAGTGTATTGTATTCACACAATGGAGTACCACAGTGATAAAAGGGAGAAACTGCGACGTACAACACAACATGGCAGATGGAAAAATCTCAGAAGTTGTCTGTATTAGGGTTCTCCAGAGAACCAAGAGAATGTATATATGGAATTGGCTCATCTGGTTTTGGAGACTAAGTCCCACAGTCTGCAGTTGGGAAGCTGGAGACACAGGTGAGCTAATGGTATAATTCTAGTACAAGTCCAAGGCAGGAGAAAACTGATGTCCCAGCTCAGACAGAGAGAGAATAAATTCTCCCTTACTCCACTTTCTCTATTCAGGCATCCAGCTGATCAGATGAGAATCAACCATGTTGGGGACCGCAATCTGCTTTGCTCAGTCTACTGATTCAAATATTAATGTCATCCAGAAACACCCTCACAGACTCACCCAGAATGTCTAACTCCATATTTGGGCACCCCATGGCCCTGTCAAATTGACACATAAAACTAACCATCACAAGTCCACTCCTTGTCACCTTGGCATCCATACATATCTCCTTAAACCATACTTAATCTTTGAACACAGATAATAACAAGTTCATAATTCCACCTGACATGATAGGGCTATACTTCCTACAATTGAAAACACACTGGAACTTCCCTGGTGGCACAGTGGTTAGGAATCCACCTGCCAATGCAGGGGACACGGGTTCGAGCCCTGGTCTGGGAAGATCCCACATGCCACGGTGCAACTAAGCCCGTGCGCCACAACTACTGAGCCTGTGCTCTAGAGCCCGCGAGCCACAGCTACTGAGCCCACATGCCACGACTACTGAAGCCCGCCCTCTTAGAGCCCGTGCTCTGCAACAGGAGAAGCCACCACAGTGAGAAGCCTGTACACCACAGCAAACAGTAGCCCCCGCTCGCCACAATTGGAGAAAGCCCGCACACAACAATGAAGGCCCAATGCAGCCACAATTTAATTAATGAATTAATTTTAAAAAGAGAAAAAAGAAAACACACTAACCTCTTCCCTAGAAAAGAAAGTCCTGGAGTGATGTTTATTCTTCTTCTGATATCCAGTAACTTAAATACTATGATATAAAATTAATACATAAATACCATGATAATAAGTCAATATATCTTATATTACATGATAAGGGAATAGGAAAGGAAAACATATTTGCTATGCATACAACATATAACAAAGTAAGGAATACTCGGTTGTAATTCTCAATTCTGTAACAGGTCACATGGTCATAGCTGGCATTTATAATTGCCTTCTCCCACTACTTATTACCTTTGCCTTCAGACAGCACTTCAGCTGGTTGTGGTTTTCTACCTGGTGGAATTACCCAAACCTTCATTCCTAAAGGTCATGGGACATTAGTAGTCCTGTCTGGATTGGGTTATTGTAGTTTTCCATTGACATTAACACAGGGCATAGTAATACCAAGAAATGCCCTAAAGGATCTCCTGTATTCCAGAATATTCTTCCTTACCTCCATTGTTGAGTAGCCATCCAATATCCCCTTGGTAATAGGATCAATCACCTCATCCAGTATAGTTACACGCTTCTTTGCCTGTTGACTCAAAGGCATGAAGAGTCCAAAGTGCCAGGGTGACAGTCTTCACTTTCAGAGTAAAGGAATCATTGTTTTGCCTCATGGTGTAAGCATTCCTCACTCTGGTACTAAGGCTTCTAGGCCAGTGGAGCATAAGGTCACAGGAACAGGAAACATAAGTTTTGCTAATGGGTGATAGCGGTGCTGCTCCCATTTCCACCCCTAGATTCCTGGATTCATGAATACTGGCTATCAAAGAAACAGCACTGTACTTTGGATGCTGATTCAGAGCATATGTAGCCTTCTGGAGAACCTTGCCCCAGCCTTGCAAGGCATTGCCACTTACTTGGTGCTGTAGCCAAATCTTCAAAAAGCTGTTTCACCATTACATCAATCCAGCTTCTCCAGGATGGTGAGGAACATGGTAACACCAGTGAATTCCATGAGCATAGGCCCATTGCCACACTTCTTTTGCTGTAATGTGTGTTCCTCAATCAGAAGCAATGCTGTGTGAAATATCATGTTATGGTGAATAAGGCATTCTATAAGTCCACAGATGGTAGTTTTGGCAGAAGCCTGGCATGCAAGGAAGGCAAATCCATATCAGAGTAAGCGTCTATTCCAATAAGAACAAAACGCTGCCCTTCCATGATGTAAGAGTCCAGTGCAGCCAACCTACCACCAGATAGCTGGCTGATCACCTCATGGAGTGATACCATACCGGGGACTCAGTGTTAGTCTCTGCTGCTGGCAAGTTGGCTACTCAGCCATGGCCATAGCCCAGTCATCCTTGGGGAGGGGAAGTTCTTGTTGCTGAGCCCGTGTTGACCTCTATCCCTGCCACCATGGCCACTTTTTTCATGAATCCAATGGGCAATGATGTGTGGCTGGGAAAGGAGTTGGCTGGTAGAGCAGAATGTCTCATCCTAGTTGCATGATTATTAAAATCCTCCTCTGCTAAGGTCACCCTTTGATGAGCATTCACATGGGACACAAATAACATCATGTTTTTTGTCCATTCAAAGAAGTCTACCCACATACCTCTTTCTCAAATTTCCTTGTCACCAATTTTCCAACCGTGTTCATTCCAAGTCTCTAACCATCCAGCCAAATGGTCATCCAGCCATTGACCATAGCCCATGAATCAGTATCACACATCTGGCTTTCTATCCTCGCAAGCAAAGTGAACAACCAGGTGTCCTGCCCAAAGCTCTGCTAACTGGGAGGATTCTCTTGACCACTGTCCTTCAGGGCTGTCCCAGAAAGGGGCTGTACTGTTGCAGCTGTCCACGTCCAAGTGGTGCCTGCATATCATGGGGAACCATCTGTAAATCAAGCCTGAGTCTTCTCCTCCTCTGTGAGCTGATGGTAGGTGCATTCTGAGAGAGAGAGAGAGAGAAAGAAGGCGATGTGGCAGGAGTGGGGACCATGGACATTTGGGCCATTTCTTCATGTAATTTATGCCTTCTGGCCCAATCACATATATACCATTTGACGATGGAGTGCTGCAGTGCACACCCAACTTTAGGGCTTGCTGGGTCAGATAACACTCAGCTCATGACTGGTAGCTTAGGTTCCGTGGTAATTTGGTGGCCAGTGCTTAAGAGTTTGGTCTCTGCTAAGCCCCATAGCAGGCCACGAGCTATTTCTCAAAAGGAAAGTAGTTCTCTGCAGAGGATGTCAGGATTTTGCTCCAAAATCCTACGGACCTGTCAAAGACTGCAAACAGCATCTCTGTATGTTACTGACATTTTAAACACCATTGGATCTGCTGGGTAACATGGCAGAGCAGCTTACATAGCAGACCAGAGCTGTTGCAGAGCCTTCTCTGTTCTGGCCCAACTCAAAACTATCAGCTATTCAGGATACTTGGTAAAAGAGCTGGAGTAACACACCCAAATGAGGAATATGTTGCCTCCAAAATCCAAAGAGTACCATGAGGCACTGTGCCTTTTTTTTTTTTTTTTTTTTTTGGTTATAGGAGGGGCCAGATGCACCAAGTTATCCTTCACCTTAGAAGAGATACCTCAACATGCCCTACACCACTGAACTGCTAGAAATTTCACTGAGGTAGAAGGCCCCTGAATTTTTGCTGGATTGTTTTCTACCTTATGATACGCAAATATCTTACAGATAAGTCTAAAGTAGTTTCTGCTTCTTGCTCACTAGGTCCAGTCAACATAATGTCATCAATACAGTGGACCAGTATGATATCTTGTGGAAGAGAAAGGTAATCAAGATCCCTGTGAGCTAAATTATGACATGGGACTGGAGAGCTGATATGCCTGTGAGGTAGGACAGTGAAAATATATTGCTGGTGTTGCCAGCTGAAAGCAAACAGCTTCTGGTGGACCTTAGGGACAGAGATGGAGAAAAAGGCATTTGCCATATCAATAGCTACATACCAGGTACCAGGGGATGTGTTAATTTGCTCAGAGCAATGAAACCACATCTGCTACAGCAACTGCAATTGGAATCACCACCTGTTCAAGTTTACGATAATCCACTGTCATTCTCCAAAATCCTTCTGTCTTCTGCACAGGCCAGATAGACAAATTGAATGGGTATGTGGTGAGAATCACCACCTTTGCGTCTTTCAAGTCCTTGATGATGGCACTAATTTCTGTGATACCTCCAGATATACAGTATTGATTTTGTTTTACTATTTTGCTAGGTAAAAGTGACTCTAATTGGCTTTTCCTTGGCCTTTTCCACCATAATAGGCTTCACTCCACAGGTCAGGGAACCAATGTAGGGATTCTGCCAGCTACTGAGTATTTCTTCCTACGCATTCTGAAATGGGAAAATAACAACAGGGTGGTTTCAGGGACCCATTATTTTCAGGGACCCTTTTCTTCAATGCACAGTTACCCTAGTAAAAGGCATAGGTCCCATAAGCAAGGCTTAGGGAAATATCAGTAGTATAAATTTTTGGTAATGTCTCAGGGTCCTTCCTCCAGGGGACCTGGCCTCCTCTTTATTCAAGGACTTTTGAATCTATAAACTGACTCAAGTCCGGTAGTTGATTGAGTGTTAGTAACCCTGTTTTTATGATTCAGTTTTGACTATTGTTCACTTGACCTAGAACTCTTCTACTGCAAGTGTTAAGACATCAGGGAGTGAAGGAAGGTAGGGGAACTGACAGTGCAGCCCAGTCTAATGTCTCTCAAATTAAAATACAAACAAGCAAACTACAGTGCTGACCAGATCCTAACATGTGGACTGGCCTGATTAGGGCCAAAAGACTCCATTTGCATCAATCTACAAATAGTATTTTCACACCTATGCACTACTTTTAAGAAATAAATGTTTATAAATAAAAATTAGGTACTTAATTTATCATAAGCAGCAGTATTTGCTTATGATTAAAAGAAGGACTATGGGGCTTCCCTGGTGGTGCAGTGGTTGAGAGTCCGCCTGCTGATGCAGGGGACACCGGTTTGTGAAAAAAAAAAAAAAAAAAAAAAAAAAAAGGACTATGGAAATAAATATCCAATTAAAATTAGCATCCCAGCTCTACCACTTGTTACTCTGTGCCTCACTTTCCTCTTAGATCCATGCTTGGGAGAGTCATATTAACCTCTCTATGCCCTAGTTTTCCCATCTGTAAGATAGGAAGAATAATAGTACTTACCTACATGAGTTGATTTGAGGATTAAATATGTTATTATGTATAAAGTGCTTAGGACCATGCCTGGCACACAGTAAGCACTACAAAAGTAGTAGCTATTATTATGTTACTAACTTTTCCTTTTTAAAGTGCAGGTCTGTTGTTAACTTGATATATGAGATTTCTATGACACCTGCCATAGTTCAGTTTTTTAGAAAGTATTTAATTGCATTCCTTGTTAAAAAATACTTTAAAGTATTGTTTCTAGTTTGATTTTGGATCAACAGAAATAGAACAAATGTATCCCCTACGACTAACCCTTAAGCTAAGGATTTCTTAGAGCAGAGGTTCTCAAACTTAATTGTACATCAGAATCACCTGGAGGGTTTGTTAAAGTACGGATTTCTAGGCCCATCTCCAGAGTTCCTCATTCAGTACATTTAGGGAACAACCTGAGGTTTTGCATTTCTAAGTATTTTCAGCATAATGCTGATCCTGCTGGGCTGGGGATGACTCTTGAGAGCTGCTGTCTTAGTGAACAAAATTCAATGTTTGCTAAGGAAAGAATTTTGAAAATTTAGTAAGTTTTTCTCTCTGTGTATATTATGTATATATATGTATACATATATATAGTAATTACTTGAAAGATGTATGAAATTGTTACTATGTCATTTACTATATAGTTGAAAAGGTAAATCTTACCAATTAAAATAATATATGTACATATACTTAGAAAGTTTAACATTCATGTAACATTTCTAAATAAGTTGCCAAATATTCCAAAGGAATATGTTCTTTTATTTTATAACCATGGCATTTTTCTTGCCAAGAATTCTTTTTTTTTTTTTTTTTTTTTCAAAACAACTAGTTACTCATTCTTATATTGTCTGACAGGTAATCCATATGGTTACTACTCATTTAAGGGAGGAGGATTTCTTGGGTGTTCTTCTTTATGTCACCAACCTCCAGGTAAAGCTCTGCTAAAAAATAAGCAAACAAATCTCTTCTTGCTTCTGATTTGTGTGTGTGTGTGTGTGTGTGTGTGTGTGTGTGTGTGTGTGTGTGCCATTACTTTTAATGAGGTCAAATCATTTTTATGATAAAGTATAATTGTGAAGTATTTTAAGCTATGTGATATCAAATTTTAATAAGTATTAGTTGTACAGTAATAGTAAATAATTTAAAGAAGGGGAAGGCCAATCAAAACAAAAGTGAGCTTGTATTTTGTAAATAAGTTTTTCTAAGTTGTGCATAAAGTAAAAAGCAGGACAGCTTTTACCAGATTCCTTTGTTCTTCCCTCTGTTGTAAAATCATATCTAGGTACTGACTCTCCAGTTTTATCATATGTGGTATTTTTATGACACACTCTTTAAGAATGAGGGAGGGAAATAGGTTTTGAAGGGTAAAAAACTGGGAGCAACAGAAACACAAAATTGAACCAGTAATTATTTTATTACATTTTCTTTTTTTGAAAAACACAATCTGCCACAGAAATCTTTCCAGAAGAAGTATCTTGTTTCTTCACACTCCTATGCTTTCGTAAATGCTGTTCACACTTCCTCAAGTGTCCTTGCCTCTTCTTGATTTAACTTAGTAATACTCATTTGGGAAAACTTATCTCCAGTTTCTCTTCCTTTGAGAAGAAAACTTCTTTGACCACTACCCCTCACCTCATATCCACTGTCACCCCCATGCTCCTCCCCATATCCTGCTTGGATAATCCTAGCCCTCTTTTCACAATATACTGCGGTAGATAATTTCTCCTGGCATTTTTTTTTCCCAAAATTCTTTTTTTTTTTTTTTTTTTTTCAAAACAACTAGTTACTCATTCTTATATTGTCTGACAGGTAATCCATATGATTACTACTCATTTAAGGGAGGAGGATTTCTTGGGTATTCTTCTTTATGTCACCAACCTCCAGGTAAAGCTCTGCTAAAAAATAAGCAAACAAATCTCTTCTTGCTTCTGATTTGTGTGTGTGTGTGTGTGTGTGTGTGTGTGTGTGTGTGTGTGTGTGCCATTACTTTTAATGAGGTCAAATCATTTTTATGATAAAGTATAATTGTGAAGTATTTTAAGCTATGTGATATCAAATTTTAATAAGTATTAGTTGTACAGTAATAGTAAATAATTTAAAGAAGGGGAAGGCCAATCAAAACAAAAGTGAGCTTGTATTTTGTAAATAAGTTTTTCTAAGTTGTGCATAAAGTAAAAAGCAGGACAGCTTTTACCAGATTCCTTTGTTCTTCCCTCTGTTGTAAAATCATATCTAGGTACTGACTCTCCAGTTTTATCATATGTGGTATTTTTATGACACACTCTTTAAGAATGAGGGAGGGAAATAGGTTTTGAAGGGTAAAAAACTGGGAGCAACAGAAACACAAAATTGAACCAGTAATTATTTTATTACATTTTCTTTTCTTACTGAAAATATGGATGTGTTATTTAAGCAATCACTTCCTTAAGAGAAAGAATTGACTTATCACTCTTTGTTAATTTATATAGTGTCCCAGGATATAAAATAATGTAGAGCTTCTCATTTGGTCAAATTGTGGAACGAAACTTGGAATTCTGCCAAATGATCAGGCAGATGGTATTCCAGATCAGGTGGGACACCAGGCTTCTGACACCATGAGACCACAGTGTCACTGGTTTTCAAAAACACATCTGTGCAGCCCGTTTAACTAATGGTAGTCATTTTTGTTTCCTCCTTAGTTTTTGGCACTGTCCCATTTTATTGTACAGGTCATAGACCTCCACATCTGGAACTGATCTAGTTTTTTTTTTTAATTGAAATAGTGCTAAGTTCATATCCATGCCTCAAAGTTTCATGGGAGTTGGTATTTTGAGGATTATTAGCTAAACCACTCTTCTAATAGCATTTTGATTTCATCCATCCTTAGGGAATTATGAGTAAGTGCTAGATAATTAAATTCAGTCATATTATCAGATATAAAAAATATATAAAATTATGTCATTTTTGCTTCAGAAATCAAAATATGACCAGGGTTTGATTTCCTGGCTCTGTCTTTTTTGGACAAAATCCTCTGTGAAGCCTCTGTAAGCCTTGATAAGTAAGGGTAATAATTCCCTCTTTTTAGGATTTTTGTTATGATTAAATAAGCATGTTTTACCATTATTATTTTATTTATATTATTAATACACCCTTGATTCTCACCTATAAACATTTTTATGGCTTTCAGATGATGCGTAAGTACTCAAAGTGGGAGATAAATTTCTCAGGAAAATAATGAGAAAGTAAAGTTTTACTAATTCTAAATATTGGATATATCTAATCTAGCATCTTCTACACTGAGGAAATAGATGCTCTCCTACAATACTGGTATATATTTGTAACATATGTTTGGTTTTTGATACTCAATTCAAATAACAGCTATAATTATTTACATGTGTATTTATGTAAATAAGCCACACATTCTCCAGATTAGGTTTCCAACAATATTTTCTGAATTTTAGTTTTTGTGAAGACTTATTGAAGACTTGTTCTAAGTTGAGAATCCATAATTCAGTTTAACTTTTACCTCTCAAAATATGTGATGACTTTCCTTCAGAGTACAGCAAGGAGAATTTGAGAGCATTTATACAACCACAGGATTTATAACTAGAAGAAACTTTAGTATTCTTTAATAGGTAAAATATTGTTTTACAGAGAGTATTATTTTACAGATAAGAAAACTGAGCCTCCAGTTAATGTTCACTGACACTGTGGACAGGTGTGAGGTATTACTTTTATACCCACAATCTTTCACAGGATTTCCAATTCTCTTCCCTTTGTTCAAGGGGACATAAAAGTGTCCAGGACAATTGTGTTGTCCATAGGTCCATGGATGAAGTGAGCGGAGGGGGTCATGCACAAGGGCAGCTCATCCATAGCATCCCTAACACTACACTTCTAGGTCTCATGTGTTCACAATTTCTCTCTCTTTTTTATTTTTAATATCATTTTCACTCCTGTTTCGAATTAGCATGGTCTTCCTTTTTATTTTACTGAACCTTGTACAAAATAGAATATTCTGATTCGCATTACGTGTAGTGTGTCTCTCTCTCTTTCATACATGTGCTTGCGGGTGATGTTTCTCAATACCGTGCTCTCACACAAGGTTCCAAAAAGTAATCCAGTCCAACAGACAACAGCTTACAATGTTCTGAAACCATTTTATGGGCCACAGTGTAATTCTTCATTATCTTATACTTAATCTTATCTTACCATTAACTTAGATAATTATATAATTTTACTGAGTAAGTGCTTTTTTAATGAAATATAGTTGATTTACAACATTGTGCTAGTTTAATATGTACAACGAAGTGATTCAGTTATATATATATTCTTTTTCAGATTATTTTCCAATATAGGTTATAACAAGATATTGGATATTGTTCCCTATGTTACACAGTAAGTCCTTGTTGCTTAGCTATTTTATATAGAGTTGTGTATCTGTTAATCCCATATTCCTAATTTATTCCTCCCCACCTTCCCTTCCTCTTAGGTAAAAATAAGTTTGTTTTCCAGGTCCGTGAGTCTGTTTCTGTTTTGTAAATATATTCCCTTATATTATTCCTTAGACTTCACATATAAGTGATATCATAAAATATTTGTCTCTCTCTGTCTGACTTACTTCACTCAGTATGAAATTTCCAGGTCCATCCATGTTGCTGCAAGTGGCCATATTTCATTCTTTTTTATGGCTGAGTAATGTTCCATTGGCCATCTGTATGTCTTCTTTGGAGAAATGTCAGTTTAGGTCTTCTGCCTGTTTTTTGATTGAGTTTTTTGTTGTTGTTTTATTGAGTTGTATGAGCTGTCTGTATATTTTGGATATTAACCCCTTGTCAGTTGCATCATTTGCAAATAGTTTCTCCCATTCTATAGGTTGTCTTTTCGTTTTGTTGATGGTTTCCTTTGCAGTGCAAACGATTTTAAGTTTGATTAGGTCCCATTTGTTTATTTTTGCTTTTATTTATTTTGCATTGGGAGACTGATCTAACAAAGTATTGCTACCATTTATATCAGAGAATGTTTTGACTTTCTGTCTGATGTTCTGATTGGATGATTTCCATTATTCTATCTTCCACATCCCTTATTTGTTCTTCTGCATTATTTAGAATGCTACTCATTGCTTTTAGCTTGGTTTTTATTTTGGCAATTGAGTTGTCTAATTTTGATTGGTTCCTCTTTATAGTTTCTACTTCCTTGTTACAGTGATCTGCATTTCTATTGATAATCTTTCTTAATTCCTTTAGCATTTTTATTACCTCCTTTTTGAATGGGGTCTAGTAGACTGGAGAGATCTGTTTCACTGTTTGTTCTTTCAGGGGATTTCTCTTGTTCTTTTAATTGGGAGTTCCTCTGCTTTTTCATTTTACTCAAGTTTCTCTGCCTCTGTGTATTTAGGAGAAACAGTTATATACTGTGGTCATGAAGGGCTGTTTTTATGTGGGAGAGTCACTGTGTAGACTGTGTGAGTCCATTATTTTTGGTGCCAGGGCTGTTTTTGGTATGGATGCCTGCCATAACTTTCCTCAGAGTGTGCTGGCTATTATTGCCTTGATAGGGGGTGTGTTTGGTTTTGTAGTGACCAGAGCCTGCACTGGAAGTTGGGTGGGGCCTCCTCTTTGATCTGTGGCTGTCACAACCCTGTCAGGGGCAGGTCTGCTCCCCAGTTGTTGGAGTAGAAGCCCTGAGATTCGGGTTCAATAAAACTCTGTTGCCCTTAGTGTGTTCTCTGTGCCTAAAGAGGTGAGTGCTGAAGCAA
Source organism: Physeter macrocephalus (assembly GCF_002837175.3). Classification (NCBI taxonomy): domain Eukaryota; kingdom Metazoa; phylum Chordata; class Mammalia; order Artiodactyla; family Physeteridae; genus Physeter; species Physeter macrocephalus. The sequence goes on from NC_041214.2 coordinate 22,348,536, forward strand.
GTGAGGCCTATGTGGTCACAGTGAGCCTATGTGCCACCTATGCTGGTGTCCTTGGTTTTTCTCAGAAGTAGCCCAAGGTCACATCCCTTTCTCCATTGTGTTCATCCCAGACCTAGTGTTAGGCTGGTGCAGGGGGCCGGAGTGTTGTGGCTGCAGGAATCAGAGTGGTTGTACTGCTGCCTAGAACCTGATCTGCCTCTGTGGTAGGCCTCTCGTAGGGCCCATCCGCCCCAGATCCAGCTCCAAGATGCAGTGTGATATAGGTGGGAATGGAATGCTCCTGCTGGGAAAGGAACCACTCCATACTCCTCCCCAGGGACTGTCCTCCAGGGACATGCGATTCTGTGATGCCACCCACCACCTGATATGCAGGCTAACAATTTCTGCTGCTGCTGGGCCTGCCCCCTGGACACACCCCTGCTCGGAGAGTTAATAATCACTCTGCCCCTGCCCTCAAGCTCACAAAGCTTTCAGCCTCTGGAGCCACACCCCACCATGGCATGCTGACAATGAGGCTCCCATGGTATACCCACACCCTGCCCTGCACATGCTAATATTGGAACTCCTATGGCATACCTGCCCCCCACCCTGCATGCACTATGGCAGCCCGGACCACACACCAGTCCCTTCAGGCTGTCTGTGTGCAGCTAGACTTAGTCCTCTCCCAGGGTCCATCTACTGAAGCCCTAGTTTCAGTGCCTAGGCACTGTACGTACTAGCAGCCCCACCTGGCACACATTTCAGGCTGGGAAGGGCAGGGACATGACAGCCATCAGCTCCTGTCTCTCTCTGCCCTGATTGCTAGGCAGGCAGATACCATGCCCCTTCAACTCTCTATCTGTCCTAGTGAACCTCCCAGCCAGCAAAGGGGGTTCCCAGGGCAAGGGAAACTTTCCTCTTTCACAGCTCCCTCCCAGGAGCATCAGTCCCATCCCAATGCCTTTTTTTTTTTTTCCATCTTGCCCAGTTACATGGGGATCTTTCTTGCAGCTTTGATTGTATAAGAGGTCTTCTTTCAGTTTTCTTTTTTTTTTTTTTGTGAGAATTGTTCCACATGTACAGACATGATGTGTTAGTAAAGGGAAGTGAGCTCCACATCCTTCTACTCCACCATCTTGATCTCTGCCTTTAACAGATTTTTCCTACTGAATAATTTCTTTCACATTGAAATTACATCCATTTATGACAGCACTTATCACAGCTTGAATGTAGGCAGGGCCTATGACTTGCTTCCAAAATAATAGAATATGAAAATGAGATGGGATATCTCTTCCTTGATTAGGTTAGTTATATGACAAAAGTCATAAGATGTCACTCTTAGCTGACTAGAGAGAGACTTTTCTCTATTGCTGGCTTGAGGAAGCAAGCTGCCAGTTTGTTTGTGAGCCCAGGGAAAGGTCCAGGTGGCAAGGAACTGCAGATGGCCTTCAGTTGACAGCCAGCAATAAAACAGACATTTCAGTCACACAGCAGCAAAGAAGTGAGTTGTGTCAACAAACTGAAAGAGCTTGGGATCAGATTCAGCCACTCAAGGCTCCAGATGATAATTCAGCCTAGAAAACATCTTAATTGATACCTCGTGAGACCCTGAGCAGAGGACCCAGCTAAACTGTGCCTAGACTCCTTACAGAAATTTTGAGATAGTAAATGTATGTTGTTTTAAGCTGCTAAGTTTGTGGTAATTAATTACAGAGCAACAGAAAAGTAATACAATCAACAAAGTCAAATTGCAATCATTTGAGCTTGCTTTACCATTTTCTATAGTGCTGTCTCATAAACAGTTGCAATTTGATTTGTGATTTTTTTAATTAATAAAAATATTTTATTTTTCTGGATTTGAGGTGTTTGTGGTATTTATCAATTTTTAAAATTTTTAGATTTGTTAAATGTGTATTTCTTTTATAAGTCTTAAGCAGTACTCACTTTCATACCTAATTTTGTACTGTTTTTCTTAAGGAAGGCTTGCAAAATCCTGCCTGCTTTGGCCCTTCAAAACCTGGATTCACCCTGACCACTGATCATACTCTCTAGTCCTTGGACAATCTTACACACTGACTGCAAACTCCTTGAGCTGGACAGATAGGCTAATTCCTCTCCCGGGCTGATCAGGAGTCCTGCCTACATCACTAGGCAAAACTGGATGAACCAACAAAGGGACAGATTGGAAAGCCTTACTGACTTTAAATAGCCAGAGGAAGTGCCCTTCTCCCTTCCAGCGCTGAGACTCAGCTCACTTTCCCAGAGATACCACATAGTAGGGGACACTAGCTAGGGGGATCCCACCTCAAGTACCTGGCCCATGAGGTTCTCTTCTCCCCCACAGGGCACAAGACTCTTCTCCCCAGCCCAGAAACACCATTCTGTTGGCAGCACTGGCAGACGGCATCATGCCAAGATAAATACACAATCTAGGAAATATTCTTTGTCCCGTGCACCTTAGAGGTGTGAGATCACTCAGCCTGGGGAGGCTCCTTCATCTCCCTCAAATTGCATTAGCTGAGACCAGTGGCATCCTCAGGTTACAAGCTAAGAGAAGCAGCAGACAGCAAAATAGCACTGCATAGACTTTGAAAATTAGATTGTCATTGGAACCATAGCTCACAGAATTAGGCCAAAGATAAACAGAGGACTGATGCTAAAACAAAATATTAATAGGACCCAGGGCTTCCTTAAAAAATAGCCAAAATGCCCAGGATACAGTAAAAAAAAATTCACCCATTATACAGAGGATGGAAAATTAACATGAATGAGAATAGAAAATTACCTGAAACCAACACCAAGATGAGTCAGATATTGGATGATCTGACAAAGATTTTAAAGCAGCCATCATAAAAATGACTTTTACAAGCAATTACAAATTCTCTGAAACAGATGGAAAAATAGAAGATCTCAGCATAGAAATAGAAGTTACTTAAAGGAACAAAATGGAAAGGATAGAGCTGAAAAATACAGTAACAAATTCTTTTAAACTCTCTAGATGACAGAGGATAGAATCAGTGAACCTGATATAATTGACCTAATCTGAACAAAAAGAAAAAATAGACTGAAAAAAAGAAAATGAACAGGGCTTCAAGGACCTGTGGGACAGTAACAAAGAATTCAACCTTTGTATCGTCAGAAAAGACAGAGAGAGAGGCTGAAAGGGTATTAAAAAATAATGGCTGAAAACTTCCCAAATTTGATGAAAGATATAAATTCACAGATTCAAGAAGATGATGGGTATATCTACATGGAAAATCCCAAGAAATCTACATACCAAATAAAGAAAATTAGAACTAATGAGTGAGTTCAGCAAGGTCACATAATACAGATCAATACATAAAAATCAACAGCATTTCTATATACTAACAATGAGCATATAGGAAATCAAAATTAGAAATGCAATATCATTTACTTACTATCACTCCAGAGAAAACAAAGGACTTAGGTAGTCTTTAATAAGCCTTAGTTTTAGGTAGAATGATTTCTCCTACTTTATTCATAAACTTAATAAACATGTACAGGATCTATATGCTGAAAGTTACAAAATTCTGATGAAAGAAATCAAAGATGTAAATAAACAGAAAGATATACTGTTTTCATGTATTGGAAGATTCAACATAGTAAAGACAGTTATCTCCAAATTGGTTTATAGGTTTAATGTAATTTCTATTGAGTCAAAAAAAAGAAAAAGAGAAAAAACTTGTGTAGGCATAGACAAGCTTATTCTAAAATTTATATTACAAAAAATTAATAAAGAGAAACCTTCAATTAAATAGAATTAGGAGACCAGAACAGGAAGTTCGCATGCCTTGCAACAAAAGCAGAGCCTAACAGGAGGAAGAAAGACTTTTTTTCTTCCCTGGCAAGGACTCAGCCAATGAAAAGCCATGGACAGTTGTGTTTACTATAGCCCTCCCAGCTTCTTTTTTGCTCTGGCCATGGATACAGACATAACTGCAATTCTCTGCTGATATCAAATAAACCCACCTTTGCTAGAGAAATATCTGGCAATCTGTTTATTTCATGTTAACAATATATAAAGACACAGGCCCTAGAATAGCTAAAACAATCGTGAAAAAGAACAAAGAGATAGAAATTGTTCTACCCAATATTAAGGCCTAATGGAGAGCTGCAGTAATGAGGACGGTGTGCTATCAGTGGAGGCATAATCAAATAGATTAGTGGAACAGAATACAGAGTCCAAAGTTAAATTCGCACAGACTTGTTGAACTGATTTTTTTACAAAAGTGGAAAAACAATTCATGGGACGAAGGATAGCTTTTTCAACAAATGGTGCTGGAGCAATTGGAAATCCACAGGTAAAAATATAAACCTCAACCTAAATCTCACACCTTACACAAAAAACTAACTCAAAATGAATCAGATATTGAAATGTAAAACTTAAAACTATTAACATTTTATTTAAAAAATAGAAAAATCTTCAGATCTAGGATAGGCAAAGGATTCTTAGACTTAGCAATAATATTCCAAATCCATAAAAGGAAAAATTGATAAAATGGACTTCATCAAAATTAAAACCTTTTGCTCTGCAAAAGACCCTGTGAAAAGAATGAAAAGACAGATTGGGAGAGAAAAATGTGCTAATTGCATATCCAAAAATGAACTATCTAGAATATATAAAGTACTCTCAAAACTCAACAGTGAAAGAGAAACTGTTGACCTAGAATTTTATATCAAGTGAAAACATGCTTAAAAAATAAACGTGGCCTACTGGGTTTCAGGAGCTCTAATGAGCAAAATTTCCACCAGATCATGTGGCTGGGAACGAATGGACTCCTGTCTTGCTTTCACCTGGAGACCTGGACAACAGAAATGTCCACGTTTCTCCACCACTTTCATAACCACCCCATCCCTAGCCTTTGCTTCTATGTAACTGAAAATTAACCACTTGGAAGTCAAGACTTCTAAACTCATTGATTGAAGATGAAATCAAAACAAATTATAGATTACTTGAAATTAGCACAAATAAATCTATTTTATATCAAAACATAAGAACACTTTGCCCTATGAATTTATTAAGAACTTTTGGAATTACCAGAAATTAACACAAATAAATCTATTTCATAACAAAACATTAAAAAAATTAAAAATAAACGTGGCATTAGGCTATTTCATGGTAAAAGAAAATGAAGACAACCTGTCATCACCACACTTGGACTACAAGAAATGCTAAGCAAGGTTTTTCAGGCTGGAGGGTAATTATATGAGCTGAAAACTTGTATACTAATGAGGAATAAAGATTGTGGAAATGGTAAATGGAAAAAAAAGTTTTCTCTTAATTCTTTTATTATTATAAATGATAAACCAAAAATTATAGCCCTAATGGGATTTATAACATATAAAGATGTACTACATGTGACAACTATAGCACAAAGGATGGGAATAGAGTAAATGGACCCAAATGTTTTCACAGTTTCCACATTAATATGAAATGGTATAATATTCTATTAGACTGTGAAAAGTTAAGGATATGCACTGTAACCAGAAAAACCTCTAAAAATTATGTAAATAATTATAGCTAAACATCCAGCAGATTAATTAAAAGCCAGACACTTGCAGTATGGATGAAAAAAAAACAAGACCTGACTATATACTACATATAGGCACTGCACTTTAAAGTAAAGGTATAAAACACCAAAATTAATGTATGGAAAAATATATGAAGCAAACAGTAAGCACAGGAAAGCTGGAGTGGCAATATCAATATCAGATAAGGAAGTCTTCACAAAAAAGATACTATCAAAGATAAATATTCCACTTTATTTTGAATAAAGATATAAATATAGAAAGATGTAACAATCATCAACATTCCTAAAAATAGCTTCAAAATTCAAAAAAAAAGAATTAAAAGAAGAAATTGATGATCCACAATCATAGTTGAAGATTATAAAACCTCTCTTTCAGCAATTGATAGAACAATGAGAATAATACGTACATACATACGTATATAGTGAAGACTTAAAAGATCTGAACAACACTATTAGCCAACTTAACCTAATTGATGTTTATAGAACACCAGAGAACTACAGAATACATGTTCTTTCCAACTGCAGATGGTACATCACTGGGCAATAAAACAAGTCTCAATAAATTTGAAAGAACTGAAATCATACAGAGTATACCCTCTGACCATTACAGGATTAAATTATAAATTAGTAATAAAGTATCTTTAAACTGACAAATATTTGAAAGTTAAACAACACATTTCTAAATAATGTAATGAAGAATTAGTCAAAAGGAAAACAGTGAATGATAATAACACAACATATCAAAATTTGTGTGATGCATCTAACATAGTGCTCACAGGAAATTTTATATCTTAAATTATTTATATTAGAAAAAGTTATTTCAAGTGACTCATTTAAGGTTCCATCTAAGGAAGTAAAAATATCTCAAGTATATGTAAGGAAGAATATCAACACAAGATGAGATCTCAGTGAAGTATAAACATCAATAGAAAACAGCATTAATTTAAAAACCTAGCTAGACTTACCAAGAAGAAAAAGAGAGAAAAAATAAATTATGATTATCAGGAATGGTATAAGTAAGATAAAGTAAATAAATATCTTGAAAATACAACTTACCAAAACTGATACAAGATACAACAGAAAATATATATGGTCCTGTATCTAATACAGGAATTGAATTTGATATCAAAATTATTTCCACAAGCAAATTTCCAGGTTAAAATTGTTCACTGATGAATTCTATAAAACATTTAAGGAAGAAACAACACCAATATTTCAAAAACTCTGAGAGAATAAAAGGGGAAGACACACTTTACAATTGGTTTTATGAAGCGAACATAACTCTTACAATGAAACCTGACAAAAATATTCCCCCCAAAATAACACTCTATACTGGTATTTCTTATAAACAAAGCCACAAAAGATTTTTAACAAGATATTAGCAAATCAAGTCCAGCAGTAAATATAGAAAAATAACAAATCTTGATCAAGGGAGTTTACCCTAAGAATGCAAAGCTGGTTTAATATTCATAAGTCATCAATGTAATTCATCATATTACCACAATAAAAGACAAATCCATTATGATTATTTCAGTAGATTACAAACAAGCATTTGACAAAATTCATCAATAATTTGTGATTAACTCTCAACATACAAGGTATTGTAAGAAACTTTCTCCGTTTGATAAAGGGTATATGGGAAAGCTATTTAATGCTAAAATATTGAGTGCTTTTCCACTAAGATCTGAAAAAAAGTCAGGATGTTCAGTCCTACAATTTCCTTATTTTTTTTAGAGATCTTCATTGGAATATAATTGCTTCAGAATATTGTGTTAGTTTCTGTTGTACAACAAAGTGAATCAGCCATATGCATACATATATCCCCATATCCCCTCCCTCTTGAGCCTCCCTCCCACACTCCCTGTCCCACCTCTCTAGGTGGTAACAAATCACTGAGCTGATCTCCCTGTGCTATGCTGCTGCTTCCCAATAGCTAACTAGTTTGCATTCGGTAGTGTATATATGTTGATGCTACTCTCACTTCACCCCAGCTTCCCCCTCCCCTCTGTGTCCTCAAGTCCATTCTCTATGTCTTCATCTTTATTCCTGCCCTGTCACTAGGTTCATCAACTTTTTTTTTAGATTCCATATACATGTGTTAACATATGGTATTTGCTTTTGTCTTTCCGATTTACTTCACTCTGTATGACAGGTTCTAGGTCCATCCACCTCAATACAAATAACATAATTTAGTTACTTTTTATGGCTGAGTAATATTCCATTGTATATATGTGCCACTTCTTCTTTATCAATTCATCTGTCCATGTCCTGGCTGTTGTAAATACTGCTGCAATGAACATTGTGGTACATGTCTCTTTTTGAATTATGGTTTTCTCAGGGTATATGCCCAGTAGTGGGATTGCTGGGTCATGTGATAGTTCTATTTTTAGTTTCTTAAGGAACCTCTTACTGTTCTCCATAGTGGTTGTATCACTTCACATTCCCACCAACAGTGCAAGAGGGTTCCCTTTTCACCACACCCTTTCCAGCATTTATTGTTTCTAAATTTGTTTGTTTGAATTTTATTTTATTTTTTTATACAGCAGGTTCTTATTAGTCACCCATTTTATACACATCAGTGTATACATGTCAATCACAATCTCCCAATTCATCACCCCACTACCCCCACCCACCACTGCTTTCCCCCATTGGTGTCCATACATTTGTTCTCTAGATCTGTGTCTCCATTTCTGCCAAGCAAACCGGTTCACCTGTACCATTTTTCTAGGTTTCACATATATGCATTAATATACGATATTTGTTTTTCTTTTTCTGACTTACTTCAGTTTGTATGACAGTCTCTAGATTCATCCACATCTCTACAAATGACCCAATTCTGTTCCTTTTTATGGTGGAGTAATATTCCATTGTATATATGTACCACATCTTCTTTATCCATTCATCTGTCA
>NC_041214.2:22357354-22358353 GCF_002837175.3 Physeter macrocephalus
TGGGCATTTAGGTTGCTTCCATGACCTGGCTATTGTAAATAATAATGCAATGAACATTGGGGTGCATGTGTCTTTTTGCATTATGGTTTTCTCTGGGAATATGCCCAGTAGTGGGATTGCTGGGTCATATGGTAATTCTATTTTTAGCTTTTTAAAGAACTTCAATACTGTTCTCCATAGTGGCTGTATCAATTTACATTCCCACCAACAGTGCAAGAGGGTTCCCTTTTCTCTACACCCTCTCCAGCATTTGTTGCTTGTAGATTTTCTGATGATACCCATTCTAACTTCTGTGAGGTGATACCTGATTGTAGTTTTGATTTGCATTTCTCTACTAATTAGTGATGTTGAGCAGCTTTTCATGTGCTTCTTGGCCATCTGTATGTCCTATTTGGAGAAATGTCTATTTAGTTCCTCTGCCCATTTTTTGATTGTGTTTTTTTTTAATATTGAGCTGCATGGGCTGCTTATATATTTTGGGTATTAATCCTTTGTCCATTGATTCGTTTGCAAATATTTTTCCCATTCTGAGGATTGTCTTTTCATCTTGTTTGTATTTTGCTTTGCAAAAGCTTTTAAGTTTCATTAGATCCCATTTGTTTATTTTTGGTTTTATTTCAGTTACTCTAGGAGGTGGATCAAAAAAGATCTTGCTGTGATTTATGTCAAAGAATGTTCTTCCTATGTTTTCCTCTAAGAGTTTTATGGTGTCCGGTCTTACATTTAGGTCTCTAATCCATTTTGAGTTTATTTTTGTGTATGTTGTTACGGAGTGTTCTAATTTCATTCTTTTACATGCCCAGTTTTCCCAGCACCACTTATTGAAGAGACTGTCTTTTCTCCATTGTATATCCTTGCCTTCTTTGTCATAGATTAGTTGACCATAGGTGCGTGGGTTTATCTCTGGGCTTTCTATCCTTTTGCATTGATCTATATTTCTGTTTTTGTGCCAGTACCATATTGTCTTGATTACCGTAGCTTTGTAGTATAGTCTGAAGT
>NC_041214.2:22358558-22358943 GCF_002837175.3 Physeter macrocephalus
ATTATGTTAAGGTAGGTTCCCTCTATGCCCACTTTCTGGAGAGTTTTTATCATAAATCGGTGTTGAATTTTGTCAAATGCTTTTTCTTCATCTATTGAGATGATCATATGGTATCCTTCTTCAATTTTTAATATGTTGTATCACATTGATTCATTTGCATATATTGAAGAATCCTTGCATCCCTGGGATAAATCCCACTTGATCATGGTGTATGATCCTTTTAATGTGTTGTTGGATTCTGTTTGCTAGTATTTTGCTTAGGTTGTTGCATCTATATTCATCCGTGATAGTGGTCTGTAATTTTCTTTTTTGGTAGTATCTTTGTCTGGTTTTTGTATCAGGGTGATAGTGGCCTCAGAGAATGAGTTTGGAAGTTTTCCTTCCT
>NC_041214.2:22359532-22361715 GCF_002837175.3 Physeter macrocephalus
TTCTTGTTTCTTGAGGTAGGATTGTATTGCTATAAACTTCCCTCTTAGAACTGCTTTTGCTGCATCCCATAGGTTTGGGGTTGTTGTGTTTTCATTGTCATTTGTTTCTAGGTATTTTTTGGTTTCTTCTTTGATTTCTTCAGTGACCTCTTGCTTATTTAGTAGTTATTGTTTAGCCTCCATGTGTTTGTGTTTTTTACAGTTTCTTTTCCTGTAATTGATTTCTAATCTCATAGTGTTGTGGTCAGAAAAGATGCTTGATATGATTTCAATTTTCTTAAATTTACTGAGGCTTGATTTGTGACTGAAGATGTGATCTATCCTCAGAATGTACCATGTGCACTTGAGAAGAAAGTGTAATCTGCTCTTTTTGGAAGAATGTCCTATAAATATCAATTAAATTTATCTGGTCTATTGTGTCATTTAAAGCTTGTGTTTCCTTCTTTATTTTCTGTTTGGAGGATCTGTCCATTGGTGTAAGTGAGGTGTTAAAGTCCCCCACTATTACTGTGTTACTGTCGATTTCCTCTTTATAGCTGTTAGCAGTTGCCTTATGTATTGAGGTGCTCCTGTGTTGGGTGCCTATATAATTGTTATATCTTCTTCTTTGATTGATCCCTTGATCATTATGTAGGATCCTTCCTTGTCTCTTGTAACATTCTTTATTTTAAAGTCTATTTTGTCGTATATGAGAATTGCTACTCCAGCTTTCTTCTGATTTCCATTTGCATGGAATATCTTTTTCCATCCCCTCACTTTCAGTCTGTATGTGTCCCTAGGTCTGAAGTGGGTCTCTTGTAGACAGTATATATATGGGTCTTATTTTGGTATCCATTCAGCAAGCCTCTGTCTTTTGGTTGGAGCATTTAATCCATTTTTGTTTAAGGTAATTATCGATATGTATGTTTCTATTACCATTTTCTTAATTGTTTTGGGTTTGTTTTTGTAGTAGGTCCTTTTCTTCTCTTTTGTTTCCCACTTAGAGAAGTTCCTTTCCCATTTGTTGTAGAGCTGGTTTGGTGGTGCTGAATTCTCTTAGCTTTTGCTTGTCTGTAAAGCTTTAGATTTCTCCATCGAATCTGAATGAGATCCTTGCTGGGTAGAGTAATCTTGGTTATAGGTTCTTCCCTTTCACCACTTTAAGTATATCATACCACTGCCTTCTGGCTTGTAGAGTTTCTGCTGGGAAATCAGCTGTTAACCTTATGGGAGTTCCCTTGTATGTTATTTGTTGTTTGATTAATTTTATTGATTAATTCTCATAGTTTTCTGGTGGCATCTTTAGGATTTTCTATGTATAGTATCATGTCATCTGCAAACAGTGACAGTTTTACTACTTCTTTTCCAATTTGTATTTCTTTTTCTTCTCTGATTGCATGGCTAGGACTTCCAAAACTATGTTGAATAATAGTGGTGAGAGTGGACATCCTTGTCTTGCTCCTTATCTGAGTGGAAATGATTTCAGTTTGTCATCTTTTAGTATGATGTTTTCTGTGGGCTTGTCATATATGGCCTTTATTATGTTGTGGTAGTTTTCCTCTATGCCCATTTGCTAGAGAGTTTTTATCAAAAATCGGTGTTGAATTTTATCAAAAGTTTTTTCTGTATCTATTGAGATGATCATATGGTTTTTACTCCTTGTTAATATGGTGTATCACATTGATTGATTTGTGTATATTGAAGAATCTTTGCTCCCTGGGGTAAATCCCACTTTATCATGGTGTATGATCCTTTTAATTTGTTGTTGGACTCTCTGCTATTATTTTGTTCAGGATTGTATCTATGTCCATCAGTGATATTGGTCTATAATTTTCTTTCTTTATGATATCTTTTTCTTGTTTTTGTATCAGGGTGATGATGACCTCATAGAATGAATTTAGGAGTACTCGTCCCTCTGCAATTTTTTGGAAGAATTTGAGAAGGATCGGTGTTAGCTCTTCTTTAAATGTTTAATAGAATTCACCTCTGAAGCCATCTGGTCCTGGACTTTTGCTTGTTGGAAAATTTTTAATTACAGTGTCAATTTCATTACTGTTGATACATCTGTTTATATTTTCTAATTCTTCCTGGTTCAGTCTTGGAAAATTGTACCTTTCCAAGAATTTGTCCATTTCTTCGTGGTTGTCCATTTTATTGGCATATAAATGTTTGTAGTGGTCTCTTATAATCCTTTGTATTTCTGC
>NC_041214.2:22361725-22362455 GCF_002837175.3 Physeter macrocephalus
TTCTTGATGAGTCTGGCTAATGGTTTATCAATTTTGTTTATCCTCTCAGAGAACCAGCTTTTAGTTTTATTGTTCTTTGCTATTGTTTTCTTTGTTTCTGTGTCATTTATTTCTGCTCTGATCTTTACGATTTCTTTCCTTGTACTGACTTTGGGTTTTGTTTGTTCTTCTTTCTCTAGTTCCTCTAGGTATAGGGTTAGATTGTTTATTTGAGATTTTTCTTGTTTCTTCAGGTGAGATTGAATTGCTGTAATCTTCCCTCTTGGAACTGCTTTTGCTGTGTCCCATAAGTTTAGGTTGTTGTATTTTCATTTTCATTTGTTTCTGTGTATTTTTAAAATTTCTCCTTTGATTTCTTCAGTGATCTCTTGGTTATTTAGAAGCGCACTGTTTAGACTCCATGTATTTGTGGGTTTTACAGTGTTTTTCCTGTAATTGATTTCCAGCCTCATAGAGTTGTGGTCAGAAAAGATACTTGACATGATGTCAATTTTCTTATGTTTTCCGAGGCTTGATTTGTGACCCAAGATGTGATCTGTCCTGGAGAATGTTCCGTGTGCACTTGAGGAGAAAATGTATTCTGCCACCTTTGGGTGGAATGTTCTATAAATATCAGTTAAATCTCTCTGGTCTGTTGTGTCATTTAAAGCTTGTGTTTCCTTCTTTATTTTCTGTTTGGATGATCTGTCCATTGTTGTAAGTGAGGTGTTAAAGTCCCCCACTATTACTG
>NC_041214.2:22362528-22404776 GCF_002837175.3 Physeter macrocephalus
TTTTGGTTGGGGCATTTAATCCATTTACATTCAAGGTTATTATTGATATGTATGTTCCTATTACCATTTTCTTAATTGTTTTGGGTTTATTTTTATGGGCCTTTTTCTTCTCTTGTGTTTCCCACCTAGAGAAGTTTCTTTAGCATTTGTTGTAAAGCTGGTTTGGCGGTGCTGAATTCTCTTAGCTTTGCTTATCTGAAAAGCTTTTGATTTCTCTGTTGAATTTGAATGAGATCCTTGCTGGGTAGAGTAATCTTGGTTGTAGGTTTTTCTCTTTCATCACTTTAAGTATATCCTGCCACTCCTTTCTGGCCTGCAGAGTTTCTGCTGAAAAATCAGCTGATAACCTTATGGGGATTCCTTTGTATGTTTTGTTTTTTCCTTGCTGCTTTAATATTTTTCCTTGAATTTAATTTTTGTTAGTTTGATTAACATGTGTCTTGGTGTGTGTTTCTCCTAGGGTTTTTCCTGTATAGGACTCTCTGCACTTCCTGGACTTCGGTGACTATTTCCTTTTCCATCTTAGGGAAATTTTCCACTGTAATCTCTTCAAATATTTTCTCAGACCCTTTCTTTTTCTCTTCTTCTTCTGGGTCCCCTATAATTTGAATGTTGGTGTGTTTAATGTTGTCTCAGAGGTCTCGGAGACTGTCTTCAATTCTCTTCATTCTGTTTTTCTTTATTCTGCTCCTCGGCAGTTATTTCCACCATTTCGTCTTCCAGCTCATTTATTCGTTCTTCTGCCTCAGTTATTCTGTTATTTCCTTCTAGTGTATTTTTCATTTCAGTTATTGTGTTGTTCATTTCTGTTTGTTTGTTCTTTAGTTCTTCTAGGTCTTTGTTAAACACTTCTTGTATCTTCTCAGTCATGCCTCCATTCTATTCCCAAGATTCTGGATCATCTTTACTGTCATTACTCTGAATTCTTTTTCAGGTAGATTACCTATTTCCTCTTCATATATTTTGTCTTGTAGGTTTTTACCTTGCTCCTTCATCTGTGACATGTTTTTTTGCCATCTCATTTTTTGTGTGTATGAGTGGGATTGTGTTCCTGTTTTACTGGTTGTTTGGTGTGAGGCTTCCAACACTGGAGTTTGTAGGCTGTTGGGTAGAGCTGGGTCTTGGTGCTGACATGAGGACCTCCAGGAGACCTCACTCCAATGAATATTCCCTCGGGTCTGAGGTTCTCTGTTAGTCCACTGGTTTGGACTCAGAGCTCCCACCTCAGGAGCTTCGGCTGGACCTCTTGCTGTGAGCCAAGATCCCACAAGCCGTGTGGGGTGGCAAAGAAAAAAAAAGAATAAAAATAATGAAGTAAAAAATTAAATTAGACTAGGAAACTAACAGCTATGTTAGAAAATATACGAAAATAAAAATATAGATGCAATAACAACCAGAAGGTAAAACAGAACCAGAATAGTAAAAAAGAGAACAAAAAAAGGTAAAGTGGAAAAGGCCTTGTGTGGAGAGCAGGGCCTAAGCAGGGGCGAGGTTTGGGTGGTGGCTGGGGCCTATGCTTAGGACCCACGGGACTGGAAATGGCTCTGGGGGTTTGGGGATGGGGCTTAGGCTCAACAGAACAGAAGGGGCCCAAGTGTGCCTCCCACCTCTGATCTCAGAGGGTGGGGGACCCCACCTGGGTGCCCAGCAGACTTCCTGGGCTCGAGTGGGCAGGGCATACAGCCTCCTGTTCCTCTCCTGCTCCTCTGGTCCTGGGGTTCCCCTCCAACCTGCTTCTCCTGATCTCCCTGGCCTCCCTCCTATGCCCCCAGGAACCACGTGGCCTGGTGTGGGCTTTGGAGGGCGGGGGATCAGCCTGGGAGCTTAGCAGTCTTCCCGGGCCTGAGGGGGTGGGGCAAATGCCCTCTGCTCCTCTCTGGCTCCTCTGGTTCCAGAGGGCCTCTCCCACCTGCTTCTCCTGTTCTCTCCCGGCCTCCCTCCTACGCCTCCAGGACCAACCCAGCCCAGAGGGTACCACTGAGGGCATAGGACCAGCCTGAGAGCTGGGCAGACTTCCCTGGCTAATTGGGCAGGGGAAACTCTGGCCACGCTCCCCCCTGATCCAAGCTCCTGAGGGTCCCCACAGGCATGGGAACCCCTCCCCTCTCTCAGCCACCCCTCAGGGGTGCCAGTCGTGTCTTCCCTCCACTTCTCCTCCCCACTCAGTCCCCCCATGTCCTACAAGTTCGCTTGGGGGTTCTTCCCATCTCCTTAAGCGTCAGGGTCCCCCACCAGCATCCGGCAGTCACCCTAGTTGTGGGGAGATGCGAAGTCCGCGTCTTCCCACACCACCATCTTGACTCTGTCCCCAGTCCTACCATTTCTACTGAACTTTGTACTGGAGCTGTAAGCTGATTGCAGTAAGGCAATGAAAATACTTTAAAGACCTAAAGTTCAAAAATAAACAAAACTGTCTCTATTGGTAGATGACATAATTTTTAACATAGTAAAAACTAAGGAAACTATAATAAAGATACTAAAAATAATAAATGAGCTAGCAAGCTCACAGATTACAATTAAAAATCAATTGGGGCGTCCCCGGTGGTGCAGTGGTTGAGAGTTCGCCTACCGATGCAGGGGACACGGGTTCGTGCCCTGGTCCGGGAAGATCCCACGTGCCGTGGAGCGGCTGGGCCCGTGAGCCATGGCCGCTGAGCATGTGCGTCCAGAGCCTGTGCTCCACAACGGGAGAGGCCACAACAGTGAGAGGCCCGCATACCGAAAAAAAAAAATTGTATTTTCATACACTAACAGGAAAAAAATTTGGTAAATGAAATTACGGAAATAATTCCATTTATAATGGCATCAAAAAACGTAAAATATTTGGGAATTTAACAAAGGCTATGAAAGACATTCACACTGGAAACTACAATACATTGATGAAAGGTAATAAAGGAGACCTAAATAAATGGAATCAATTTACTGGGGTTTATTTGTTTGAAGACCTGAAATTGTTAAGGCATCAATTCACTCCACAGTGATAGATTTAGGGCAGTCCCAACACAATCACGATAAATGTGGAACTAGTCTAGGACTGATAAACAAATTACAGAATAGAGAGTAACAGAATAGAGTTCAGAAATACAATCATATATTGATGGTAGTTTTGACAAAGGTGCCCCTGAACTTCAAAAGGGATAGGAATGTCTTCAACAAATGATCCAGAAAAGGTGGATATCCCTATGGGAATAATTAATTTCAAAGACTATCTAATGCCATACAGAAAAATTAACTCAAGCTATAACATAAACTAAAATATATTAGCTAAATCTGTAAAGCTTTAGAAAAATAAGCATAGCATAATATCCTTGAAATGTGGATTTAAGCAAAAGTTTTGTAGACAAAACTAAGAAAGCAATAACTATAGTAGAAAAAAATATAAGTTAGACTTTATGAAAAGTAAAAACTTCTGTCATCAAAAGACATTTAAAAAATTAATAGGTAACCCAAAGACAGGGAAGAAACTTTACAAACATATCTGACAAAAGACTGCTATGTACAATATTTTTTTTAAAAAACCCTATAACTCAATAATTAACAGACAAAAGAAAATCTATTAAATATGAGAAAAATATTTCAACAGAAATTTGACAAAAGGAGAGATATAAATGACCAATAAGCACATGAAAAACTGTTCAGTATTGCTTGTGACAGGAAGATGTCTAATAAATTCACATGAAGATTTCTACACATCTCATCAGAATGGTTAAAATGAAAAAGAATGACCTAACTAAATGTTGGGGAGAATGTGAAGCATTTGTAACTCTCATACATTTTTAACTGGTGTGTAATATCGTACAGCCAAATAGGAAAAAACTCTGGCAATTTTTTGTGAAACTAAGCATATGTTTATATTTTGACACAGTAATTCAAATCCTACATGTTTATTCAAGAGAAGTAAAAACACATGTTCACAAAAACTCTTGTATAAAAATATTCATAGCAGTCTTTATTTGTAATAGCCAAAGCCTGGAAATAGCTCATGATTCCATCGAGGACAATGGATAAAGAAGGTGGGGTCCAGATGGTGGAGTTGGAGGACATTGAGTTCACCTTCCCTCATCATGAACACATACATCAAAGCTACAACTACATAGGGAACAACTCTCTCTGAAATTGACCTGAAGACTAGCAGAACATCTCTTATACCACCAAGGCTATAAAGAAAGATCCACATGGAGTCTGGTAGGTAGGGAAGAGGAGCGCTCTAATCTGGACCCACACTCCTAACTGGGGACCCAGAAGATAGGGGGATATCACAGGCTTGGGGAGTCCCTCTGGAGAGTGAGGTGTTCAAGTCACATAATAGGCACCCCAGCCCTGGGGTCTGAATTAGGAAGATGAGCCCTCTTAGCTGGTTTGAAAATCACTGAGGCTTGGGACTTCACTGGTGGCGCAGTGGTTAAGAATCTGCCTGCCAGTGCAGGGGACATGGGTTTGAGCCCTGGTCTGGGAAGATCTCACATGCTGCAGAGCAACTAAGTCTGTGCACCACAACAACTGAAGCCCATGCACCTACAGCCCGTGCTCCACAACAAGAGAAGCCACTGCAATGAGAAGCACGTGCACCACAACAAAGAGTAGCTCCCACTCACTGCAACTAGAGAAAGCCCGTGCACAAAAATGAAGACCCAATGCAGCCAAGAAATAATAAATAAATAAATAAATTTTTAAAAAAGAAAAAAAATCAGTGAGGCTTATCAGAGGGCTGTAAGAAACTGAGACTCTGCCCTTCAAGAGTATACACACAGACTTGCTTACTCCCAGTCACAGCATGGTGACAGCCAATTGAAAACTGCGTGGAGTTCTGGCTGCCTTGCCAGGACCACCACTAGCATACCCCCCAGCTCTCATTGGGCTCCTGTTCGGGCCCCTTTTGCTCTGGTGCTGCTCCCAACTAAGACAGAGGCAGCCATTGCAAATGAGGGTGTGCACACTAAGAGGAAACATAGCTGGCTTGGGCCCTGGCACTGCCTTTGACCAGGGCAGAGGCAGCCATTGCAGATATATGCATGTGTGCACACATTTAAGAGGGTGTAAAACCAGCTCCAGGGAGAAGACCAGCATTTCTGGCACAAACATCTATGTTTACACTTGGAAGGGAATGAAACCTACTCAGTAGTATGGTCCCAACCTCTCTGGCCCCACCCAAGCCTAAAACTAAGGCACACACACTGGGGGAAAATGTCAAACCAGCACAGAAGTACAGCCCCAAGTCCTTGGGCCTTGGTGACACCCCCAACCAAGATGGAGACTGCCATCACACCCATGAGAGACCCAACTCCCTCACAGCTCCTGCTCCACCCCTTGGGTCCTACCCTTACCCCTGATAAGGTGGTGACTGCCATTGAGCATAGGAGGAGCCCTGACTCATACTTGGCTGTAGCTCTAGATCCTCCCACTCCAGCCCTTCATCCCACCAATGCATTGGTTGCCACTGTACCCCTGGAGAAGACATAGCCTGTGCTCACTTCAGATCCAGCTCTCCCACCAAAGCCAGTGGGCACACACAAACTGCATAGGGATGCTCTCCCACACAGGACACGCCTTTAGTGCTGGGATAGGTAACTGTTTCATCTAATCTACAAAGACAGAGAAAGTTAAACAAAATGAAAAGACAAATATGTTTCAAAAGAAAACAAGGGAAAAAAATATCTGAAAAAACCCTAATGAACAGACAAATAATTTACTTGATAAAGTGTTCAAAGCAATAGTAATAAGAATGCTAACTGAACTTGGGAAAAGATGACCATAGTGAAAATTTCAGCAAAGAACAAGAAAATGTTCTTGAGGGGAACATTGTTCTTGAGGGGGATTCTACCAAACATAAAGAAGTGTTAATACCTATCTGTCTCAAACTATTCCAAAAAATTCAAAAGAAGGGAACATTTGAAAACTGATTATATGAGGCCACCATTACCCTGATACCAAAACCAGACAAAGACACTACAAAACAAGAAAATTACAGGCCAATATCTCTAATGAATATAGATGAAAAATCCTCAACAAAATATTAGCAAACTGAATTCAGCTATATTTTATAAAAGGATCATACACCATGATCAAGTGGGATTTATTCCAGGGAAGCAAGCATGGTTCAATATTCACAAATCAATCAATGTGATGCACCACATTAACAAAAGCAGGATAAAAATCACATGATCATCTCAGTAGATGCAGAAAAAGCATTTTACAAAATTCAGCATCCATTCATGACAAAAACTCTCATCAAAGTGGGCATAAAGGGAACACATCTCAACATAATAAAGGCCATCTATGACAAACCCACTGCTAACATCATACTCACTAGTGAAAACTAAAAGCTTTTCCTCTAAAATCAGGAACAAGACAAGGATGCACATTCTTGCTGTTTCTATTTAACATGTTATTGTAAGTCTATCCACAACAATAAGACAAGAAAAAGAAACAAAAGGTATCCAAGTTGGAATGGAAAAAGTAAAACTTTCACTATTTATAGATAACATAACACTGTGTAAAAAACCCTAATGTCTCCACACACACAAAAAAACTATTAGAACTAATAAATGAATTCAGTAAAGTTGCAGCATACAAGATTAATATACAGAAATCCACTGCTTTTCTATACATAATAATGAAATATTAAAATTTTAATTTTAAAATTGCATCAAAAAGAATAAAACACCTAGGAATAAACTTAACCAAGGAGGTGAAAGGCCTGTACTCTGAAACTATAAAACACTGATGAAGCAAACTGAAGATGATAAAAAGAAATGGAAAGATATTCCATGCTCTTGGATTGGAAGAATTAATATTATTAAAATAGCCATACTTCTCAAAGCAATCTACAGATTTAATGCAAACCCTATCAAAATAGCCATGACATTATTCACTGAACTAGAAAAAGTAATTCTAAACTTTTTGGAACCACAAAGAACCCTAAATAGCCAAAGCAATCTTGAGAAAAAAGGACAAAGCCAGAGGTATCATGCTCCCTGACTTCTGACATCCTACAAAGCTACAGTAATCAAAACAGCATAGCATTTGCAGAAAAACAGACATATAGATCAATGGAACAGACTAGAGAGCCCAGAAATAAACCTATGCTCATGTGGTCAATTAATCTATGACAAAGGAGGCAAAAATATTCAATGAGGAAAAAGATAGTCTCTTCAATATGTAGTGTTGGGAAAATTGGACAGCTACATGTAAAAGAATGAAATTAGAACTTTTTTCTTATAATATATACAAACATAAACTCAAAATGGATTGAAGACATAAATTTGAGACCAGAAACCAAAAAACTCCAAGAAGAAAACATAGGCAGTACTTTCTTTGACAGAAATTATAGCAATATTTTTTGGATCTGTCTCCTCAGGCAAGGGAATCAAAAGCAAAAATAAACAAATGGGACCAAATCAAACTTAAAAGCTTTTGCACATCAGAGGAAACCATCAACAAAATGAAAAGACAACCTACTGAATGGGAGAAGATATTTGCAAATGATATATCTGCTAGGGTGTTAATATCCAAAATATATAAAGGCTCATACAACACAATATCAAAAAACAAACAAAACCTGACCAAAAACTGAGCAGAAAACCTGAAGAGACATTTTTCCAAAAAAGACACACAGATAGCCAACAGGCACATGAAAAGATGGTCAGCATCACTAATCATCAGAGAAATGTAAGTCAAAACCACAGTATCACCTCACACCCGTCAGAATGGCTATCATCAAAATGTCTACAAATAACAAGTGTTGGCAAGGATATGGAGAAAAGAGAACACTTGTGAACTATTGGTGGGAATGTAAATTGGTAAAGCCACTATGGAAAACAGTATGGAGTTTCCTCAAAAAATTAAAAATATAACTACCATATGATCCAGCAATACCACTTCTGGGTATTGTATTCGAAGGAAACAAAAACAGTAACACTAATGTTCATAGCAGCATTAGTTACAATTGCCAAGATATGGAAGCAACCTAAGTGTCCATCAACAGAGGAATGAATAAAGAAGATGTGGTATAGGGAGTTCCCTGGCGGTCCAGTGGTTGGGACTCAGTGCTCTCACTGTGGTGGCCCAGGTTCTACCCCTGGTCTGGGAACTAGGATCCCACAAGCCACGCAGCACAACCGAAAAAAAAAAAAGAGGAAGAAGAAGGAGTTGTGGTATATATATATACATATATACAATGAAATATTACTCAGCCATAAAAGGAATGAAGTTTTGCCATTTGCATTGCAATAACACAGATGGATCTGGAAGGTGTTATGCTTAGTGAAGTAAGTCAGAGAGAGACAAATAGTGTATATTTTAACTTATATGTTGAATCTAAAAAAAAAAGAATGAATATAACAGAACAGAAACAGATTCACAGTTAGAACAAACTAGTGGTTACCAGTGCGGAGATGGGTAGGTGAGGGGCACGATGAGGAAGGGGATTAAGAGGTACAAACCACTAGATATAAAATAAATAAACTACAAGGATATAATGTACAGCACAGGGAATATGGCCAATATTTTATAGTAACTTTAAATGGAGTATAATCCATAAAAATATCAAATCACTATGTTGTACACCCGAAACATATAATAAATCAACTATACTTCAGTAAAAAAACTTTAAAAATAAATAAGTAAAAGGATCTGGGTCAGAAAAAAAGGATAATGAATAAAGAAATTATAATATATTCATACAATGGAAAACTTCATAGCAACAAAAGGAATAAACTACTGGTATATACAACAGCATGGACTAATCTCATAAATATTCTGCTGAGCAAAAAAAGCTGCACACCTAGAGTACATACTGATTCCGTTTATAGCATCTATAAACAGGCAACAATTTCTATGGTAAGAAAAAAATCAGAACAGTTGGTGCCTATAATGAGTGGAGTGGGGGTTTGCTTAAAAGGGGCATGAGGAAGCTTTCTGGACTGCGGCTAGTATTTAGCATCTTGATAATGGGCTAGGTTACCATGTGGCACTCCAAGCAACTGCACTTTCTCTGAGACCCTTGAGGCCAGCCCTGGCCAGTGGGCAGTTTCACTTTACATATTGAAGCAAGCTAAATATTTTCCATTTCTGTCTGGTACTGGAAATTATTGGTGTACAATGTTGCAGATGCAGATGTGAGTCCTAGCTCTGTCACATATCACCTGTTGGATTTGGGGCAAGTTATTTTCAGTTTCCTCTCCGAAATGTGGCCATGCAAATTAAATTTCCATTGCAAGTTCCAGCATCACATATGAATTACTCATGTGAATTTTATTCTAGTGAATTTACAAATAACTGAATGTATTATAAAGGTTATAAAAATTAGTGACTTTAAAATCTTGCTATTAGTGTTAGAACAAGAATTACATTAATTAAAACAATCTTTTGGACTTCCCTGGTGGCGCAGTGGTTGAGAGTGCGCCTGCCGATGCAGGGGAACCGGGTTCGCGCCCCGGTCCGGGAGGATCCCACATGCCGCGGAGCGGCTGGGCCCGTGAGCCATGGCCGCTGAGCCTGCGCGTCCGGAGCCTGTGCTCCGCAACGGGAGAGGCCACAATAGTGAGAGGCCCGCGTACCGCAAAAAAAACAACAGCAATCTTTTGCTTTTCTCCCCCACAATCCTTGGGGGTCCCTTTTCCCAGTTGTGAGCTATCAGTCATAAGTAAAGGTCATTTTAAAATCAGAAACGCTTATTATTTAAACAAAGTTATATATTTAGGATTAAGAACATAATATCGTGTACACTGTATAGTCTACATATGTTATTCTTCATTGTAATCTTTTGCCATGACTTTTTGGTATTCATAAGTAGAATAATTTACATAGTGCTTAACAATTCTAAAAATCTGTTTACTTACATTTTATCTTTTACTCTTGTACTGAAAAACAGGAGTGCTGGTTCTTGACTGTGGACCTCTCTCTGTGGGTGGCCAGGCCACTTCCTTTACTGTCTCCAGGTACTAGAGAGCTGGCTTTTTCCAGTACATCTTTAAAAAACTGGCACCAAAGCTCAAAGCATCTGTTCCCCAAAGGCATATCACTGTTACGCACTCCCCATTAAAAAGAGAAAACAGCAGGAGGCAAAGTACCTCTGCCAGCACCCAGCCCTATGCCCCAAACACATCTCTCCAGGAAATTGTAAAAGCAGGGGACTCGTTCCTGCTGACACTCAGCTGTGAGTTCCTGCCTGCATTATGTGGTGCTTGCTGCTGTGTGCCCTGAGCCTTTGCAAGATAACCTTTAAGTCATTGTGGGACAAATAGGGGCAGGAATTATTCATCTCATTTTACAATAAGAAACACAAAGTCAGATGGATAAAGTGAAATGCTCAAGGTCACATATCTTGATTGATGTGGCATTTGACCTTCCTATGCCAGGATAAGTCATCAGTGATGTAGGCTTCTTGATAATAATAGCTAACATATTACTTACTCTATACCAGATCCTCTCACAAGCACTTTATACTTATTGACACATTTAATCCTACAACAAACCTTTAGGACAGGGACCAGTATTACCTCATTTTTACAGAGGGAGAAACTGAGGCAGGAGAAAGTTCGGTGCTTTCCTCAAGGTCTTAACTGATAAGTTATCAAGCTGTAGTTCAAATCTACACGGTCTGGGTGCAGAGTCCACGCTCTTATTCTGGCTCTGGAACCCTTTCCCAGTGCTGGAGCTGTCCAACCATAGCTCTTCCTGGGCCTCATAACCAGCTTATTCTGAGGAAAAGGAAAAGAAAGATCTCCCTGTCAGAGGACAGGTTGGTGTTCAGGGCAGCCCCAGGAGGGCAGGGCAGGGTTTGTGGCCCACGTCACTGGTTAGGGCAGGGTGTTAAGACCAAAGGCAGCAGACATGTAGAGAGCTGATGGGATAGGTCAGTAGTCTTCGCCCATTCAGACTCATTCAACACTTGATGACACCTATTTTTTCATGTTTCCCATTAGGCATTCAAAGTCATGCAGGACACTAACACTCTTTTTGCAGGGCTGCCCTATGTCCTGCAGGAAGTTCAACATCTCTGGTCCCTGTCCTTTCAATGCCAGTAATGTCCCTATCAAAGTGACAGCCATAAATGCTCCCTCACATACTCTCCCACTCCCAATATGAACTCTGAGACGTGGTTCATTCTGTGCTGAGAATCACCTGTGTATATCTGTGCAAAGCCTTCAGGGATGATCTAGACTCAGGAGCCACAGGCAACTCATCTGCACCTCCCTGGGATATATATACCTCATATCTTTATGTACCTGGCCTAGAAGCAATTCCCAATTCCTGGGGATGCCCTAAATTTCTCCTCAACAAGATCTCTACTTTTTCTTCACCTCTTGTTTCACAAGCGATGTAGATCAAGAGATTCTGGGCTCATCCATGTTGTTAGAGCTTCCTTGAAGACTGAGTCCCAAAAAACAAAAATTGGAAGCAAAATGTTTGCATGACCCTCTTACAGGAAATAGTTAACTGGCTGGAGTGTTGAGGTGGGCTATAACCATGCATAGATTTTTAAAGGACAGCTAAGGCAGGAGCACCCCGGGAGGTAACCAAAATGAGAGAGCTGGTGACCTCTGACAGGGAGATCTTTCTTTTCCTATGCCAAAGTTCTTGAAGACTGTCAGAAATCAGAGATAAAATATAAATGCCAAATCTCCAGGGCAGAAGCAAGTGTTACATGAGAAGAAGGATCAAAAAGTCAGGAAACAGATGGAGATGGAATTTAAGAGTGAGCAGGCCAGGAACATAAGAGTAGGGATGGTCTGGGATGACAGCCAGACTATTGTGTGTTTTGGGTTCATTACTATTGCTTGGTGGTGATTGTTGCACAACTCTCTGAATTTACCAAAAAATACTGAACAGTACATTTTGAAAGGGTAAATATTATTGTATGTGAATTATATCTAAATAAATCTGCTTTTTAAAAAGTATATGATTGAAATAGATTTTTAAAAATCAACAAGAAAGAATGTGGCAGGAAACTGTTTACCTAGTAATCCTAAAATCCTTAGATGTTAACACAAAATCTTTTGTGTGTACGTGGAACTGAAGGTGAAATGGCACCTCTAGCCAGGGCTTCTAGCAGTCACAAGTCTTGACATCACAGATCTAAGAGAGCAGCAGAGGATTATGTGCACTAGTTTTCTTCATCTGAAAAGCAGGATGTTATCACCCTCTGGTATGTGAAAGTAAGGAGTTAATTTTCTACTCTGCGGTATTCAGAGTTATTAGGAATATCAAATAAGTATTAAAAATCATATTTTATGCATTTAATATGATTCATATAAAATGCTTTCTTTAAATCATCTAAAATATGTTCTTATTCTACAATTATTTTTAAACACGTATGTGGTGTAGTTGATATCTCTCCATTGGTTTTTATTTTTTTCTTACCCGTATGAAACTCAGTCATGTCTCAGTGTACTAAAGCCAATCATTTAAGACTTGGCTCAGTTCTAGCAGAGCACAAATAAATATTAAAATGTAAAATAAACACATAATGGATATTATTAGTCATGTTTAGCTCATGTCTAATTTTGCGGTAGATTGTATCATATTTGTTCTTGTGTCCAAGAACATTTTAAGTTTGTTGAAAACCTCTGCAGAGTAAAGGAATGGGAATGTGTAAACATGGTTAAATAAAACAATGATTGTAACCTCCTCTTTGGATGTGTACCAGAGAAATGGAGAAAAATTTACCACAACTGTCATCAAAACGTTTAATTTAACAAGTAGGTATTCAGTGTACTGTTAATTTGTTTTCAAGATGCATTTTCAAATGTTCTTGAATCTTAATATAATTAAAATGAGGTGAAAATCAGAAAAACAGGACAAACAATATGTCTTGGCCAAAACGCCTGTGCTGTTTTCCATTTAGTTGGCACTCTCTAAGTGACTATTCAAGAATTCTAGTAAAAGATACAATGCATTTGTCCATTAAAAATATGTATTGAATCCAATCACATGCCAACTACTGTGCTAAGAACTGAGGTTATACAGGTGCCAACTTGTACACAGTCTTTGCCCCCATTGGGCTGTGAGTCTGTTGGGAAGGCAATACATGAACCTACAAAGCTAATTGTAACATACTGTGTGAGGTTGATGATAGGGAGAGGCATTGGAAAGTCCATAGAAAGAGTCCATTTAACACAATGGGGTGAAAAAAGAATAGCAAGAAGACTTAGAAAGACTTTGGGAGTAAGGCCTGAGCCAAGTCTTACATAGGAATTACCCAGGTAAAGAGCAGATATGGGAGCTCACAACAGGAAAGGATTCCAGAACAAAGGGATGAAATTAAACAAGGAGCAGAAATGACAAATAGCATAGTGAATGGGGAGTTTGCTAGCAACTGGATTATGATAAACACAGTGTTGGGAAGTGATGGGAGAGAGGGTGACAGAGGCAGAGGGACCATGTGTGCACTCTAAGAGGTTGGGCTTTATCCTGAATGTGTTAATAAGGGACTGAAAGATTTCAACAGTTGACTAATGTGGTTTGAATTGTATTTTGGTTACATCTTTATGACTGTATAGAAAGCAGATAGTTTAAGTACGTTAGTGGTACTAAGGAAGAAAAGAGGAAAATTATTTGAGAAATATTTGGGATGTAAGATCTATACACATAGAGCAATTGATTAGAAGTGAGTTAGTGAAAGAGATTTTTTATCTATGTCATTGGTACATCTTTTTATTTTTTCATTGCAGTATGGTTGATTTACAATATTATAATAGTTTCAAGAATACAACATAGTGATTCAGTATTTTAACAGATTGTATCCCATTAAAAGTTATTATAAGATAATGGCTATAATTCTCTGTGCTATACAATGTATCCTTGTTGCTTATCTATTTTATACATAGTAGTTTGTATCTTTTAATCCCATACCTCTAGCTTTCCCCTTGCCCCTTTCCTCTCCCCACTGGTAACCACAAGTTTGTTTTCTATAGTCGTGACTCTTTCTGTTTTGCTATACACATCCCTAGTATTATTTTTAGATTCCACATATAAGTGTTATCATACAGTATTGTGTCTTTCTCTGTCTGACATTTCATTAAGCATAATATTCTCTAGGTCCACCCACATTGCTGCAAATGGCAAAATTTCATATATACACACATATGCACCACATCTTCTTAATCCATTTGTCTGTTTATGGATACTTGGGTTGCTTCAATATCTCAGCTATTGTAAATAGTGCTGAAATGAACGTTGGAGTGCATGTATATTTTCGAATAAGTGTTTTCATTTTTTTCTATATGTATACCAAGGAGTGAAATTGTTGGATCAGTTCTATATTTGTCTTTTTGAGAAACCTCCATACTGTTTTCCATATTGGCTGCACCAATTTACATTTTCACCAACAGTGTACAAGGGTTGCCTTTTTTCCACATCCTTGCCAACACTTGTTCTTTGTAGACTTTTTGATGATAGCCATTATGACAGGTGTGAGGTGATATCTAATTGTTGTTTTGGTTTGCATTTCTGTAATAATTACTGATATTGAGCAACTTTTCATGTGCTTGTTAATCATTAGTATGTCTTTTTTGGAAAAATGTCTCTTCAGGTCGTTGCCCAATTTTATGATTGGATTGTTTCTTTTTTTCACATTGAGTTGTTTGAGCTGTTTATATATTTTGGATATTAACCCCTTGTTGGTCATATCATTTGCAAATATTTTCTCCTATTCTGGAAGTTGTCTTTTCATTTTGTCATTTGTTTCCTTTGCTGTGCAAAAGCATTTAAGTTTAATTAGGTCCCATTTGTTTATTTTTGCTTTTATTTCTTTTTCCTTAGGAGACAGATCCAAAAAAAAATTGCTATAATTTATGTCAAAGAATGTCTTTCCTGTGTCCTCATCTAGGATTTTTATGGTTTCATGTCTTACTATGCTCAGGGTCCAGAGGTTGGCAGTGCATTGACACAGGTTGGTTAGTTAAGATGGATTTGGCTAGACCAGGCTACTACACCTAAATTTCACATATTCCCAACTGGAATTGTTTTGTATTCAGTAAGTACAATATTGAAATTAAGAATGAATTTAACTTTCTCTTCTATCCTGCACTTGTGTGTGTTTGAGTATGTGTTTCTTCTCTTCTGTATTGTTTGAGTCTTCATAATATATATATGGATCATTTTCACAATCAGAAAAATGTTAAGAATATTGCTATCATGAACATAACAAGAATCAATGGGCTAGAGAAATTGAAGGAAAACATCTGACTAAATTCAATGGGAGGGAAATGGACAGAGTTCCTTTCTTGTTACATTAACTCAGAAGGCACTAGACCTACAGGTATCATACTTAGAAAAACTATATACAAACATTGAAAGCAAACTAATTCTACATATTGACTAGAAATTACCAGACTTATTTTTTAAATGCTTTATTATTTGTTTTTAGAACCTATAAACAAACCCATTTCTGGTAGTCTTATGTCCCTAAGATTTAAAAGTCATCACAGTATAATTATGATAGGAAGGAATATACTATGAGGGTTAAACAAGACTAGAAATAGATTAGCAAAACTTTTAATAACTATGTTTGTGAGTATATATAATTGAGTTGCTGACAAATAAATCAGACTTGAAAGCTAATGGACATGGTTGGCAAGATCATTTTTCATATTGCATCATTGGAAAAAATATTCAATGGCCCTGTTATATTATGTACTAAATTATATACTAAATTATAGTATTATAATTTAGTATATAATATATACTATTATATACTAAATTATAATGCATTTCCAATATTTTCCTTGTATATTCATGGACATTTATTTTTCCCCTGTATACTGAAAGATCATTTTAGCCAATTGTTTGAAAGTTAGAAATTGTCGGGTGTTGTTATATTAATTTTTAATGTATTGATTTTTAAAAATATTGTTCTACTCATCCAAAAGCATTGCTTATATATCCTATATTTTACAGCATTCATTAAAATTTCAGTCTTTTTCATGAAGGCCCTATCGATTTTTTTGTTAAATTTATTCTTAAATTTCAAAGTTGTCTCCACTGTGCATAGCATTTTTTTTTAACTGTTTCCTTTTTAAGGACTGATGGAGATGATATTGCTTGAGAGAGGCAGAAAATAAATGTAATAAGTGCATTCATAGATATAAGAAGTTAAAATAAGTATATTCCATAGTACTTGAAAAAGATTTAGGGTACAACAGTTACAAAGATCCTGAGGTAGGAGTGTGACTGATATTTAGGAATCAGAATGATGCCAGTGACTGGAGTAAAAGCAAGAGAGTGAGAGAGCAATGGGAGATGACATCAGAGTTGCCAGATCACGTAGGTCATTGGTTTCGACTCTGAGAAGACTGATAGAATAAAAGCAAGCAAGTCAATAATTCTTTAACGAGGCAGCTCGAGAAAACCTCTTGATGACCCAGTATACTCCTAATCACTTCTACATAGAGCAGGAAGGATCTGTTCAGTGTCTTCTTGGCTTCACTATGTGAATTCTGGCTTCCAGGGACTAATCTAGCCCAAGAGTTCATGGTTCTGCATCAGTTGTCCACACCATGGCCACCATGGAACACAGTGGCCTCACCTGCACACAGACTCCTGTGGGAATCAGCATCTATTTGACTCAGGAGCAACAGACACATAGGAGTCATTGGTGGAGGATAGAGAGCTATCTTCCTGTCATCAGCTTCCCAGAATTCTTGCTCCACAAGCCAAAACTGTATTTTTCTTGGTCAAATTCCATAGTATCTCTTCATTCTCACTTTCCCATATCTCAAAGAAAATAATAAAATAAAAATTCACAAATTAAAATGAAGCTATTTCTATATCCCCACAGATAGCATTTATTACAAGCATTAATATATTTTATAATTGATTTTGTGTAACAGATGATATTTTTCAAAGAACAATATTTTATTGTAGACAATTGACAAACCAACAATCCAAAAAGTCTTAGCTATATACCACAAAGCTGTCATTGGACTCTTCACAGAGCTATCCATGACTATGGAAACATAACTTGCTTGAAACAGTGAGTATGAATATAGTCAAAACAACTAATATCTTTTGGGCACTTATTATTTACTGTGTATTATGTTAAATCCTTTATATGTATGGTTACCTCAATCCTTCAAACAGCTTAGGATGGTAAGCTTTACTAATATTTTATTATTACTCAGGAAGACATATATAGGAGCACACATATGTCAAGTGGCAGGGCTGGTCATCCGACTCCAAATCCAGGGGACCTAACATCTACTTGCTGTTTACAAAACCACCCAAAAGGGTGGAAGTACCCAAATCTAAATGATACAGAACATTTCCAAAGCTATATTACAAAACCCTCAGTTCCAGCTGACCTGTTAAGACAGCAAAGCAGAGCAGTTCAAGACTTGTTTCAAAGGACATGAGCTTCTATGAAGCAAGTACCCTAACATGCAACTTGAAGATGTGAAGGGCACACTCTTAATTCAACCATCAATGCAAAGTGACAGTTTTCTGTCTTGAATATTTGTTACCAAGCGAAGACCAATACTATCAGATGGAGCGATTTAATGCTTTGTGGTTTTAAAGTTCATTTAAAAATAATAACTTTTAAATATAAAAAACTTGTGGTATTCTTTTTCAAATTTTAAGTGATTTCATTTGGCATTTGTTTTGTGTTAATATTCCCTTCTTTTAAATGTTTTCTATATCTAGTGTTGTATCAAATAGAGATCATTTTTACATGCTTTTGAAATAATCTTGTCATGATATATTGGTTCATAATAATAATAGATTATAAAAACATATTTTTTTTTACTGAAAACAGCTGAAACTTTTAGCATCATACCACCACAGAAAATTATTCACTATTATTAGGGCCACTTACTATTTGAAAGCATGTTAATAAAATGTTATGAAAAATGTAGAATAATTTTTTATTTCAGGAATTTCTGAGAATTTCTGGAAATTCCAATTTGTCATTCCTGAATGATGAATGTTAATATCAGTTGGGGATTTGGAAGCATTATCCTGGGTCATTAGCTTTCAAACTTTTTAAAGCAGCAGATCTCTTTTTATCAAACAAAATCTACGTTGGAAACAGAAGCAGTGAAAGAGATAAAAATGAAGCTCTGACTGAAGGAGACAGCAGAATAAAGAGACATGATTCTGTCCTGAGCTTTGTGACCAAATTGCTGAGGGACTTGAGGGTCATCGCTTTAGTGTCTCTAAGTCTTGGTTTCCTCATCAGTAAACTGTGGTTGATATAGCTCTCCTAGGCCCCCAGGCTTGTTGTGGGAGACAGCTGAGATATCGTGGCAGAAGAGCTTTGCAAACCTGGGATGCCTTGTCAACTGTTAGGTATTAGGCAGACAGAGGACTTCCACACTCCTGATACAACCCTTACAATATGAGCCCGATGGGGAGAACAGTGACTGGCGCCCCAGACTCCACACCATCCTGGATGCTTTCCTAGGCTTCTCTCTCTCGCTGCCAGTGTCTGTCCCTTTTAAAGGCTAGAGCTTCAAGATGTAAACGAGACCTTGGGTTTAATGTGGAGTCATTCTATAACTAGTTCAGACTAGGCAGTAAAACAGAAAATTTTACCCCTCACATGGAAGTTATAGATTATAAGTGAGGAGTGTGAATTATGAGGAAGTTCAAAGTTCACTGAAATGGGGGCCAGAAAGTTGTATTTCAGCCGTAAGATGCAGAGAAATATGTCAGTTCCCCCCTGGACTTCAAAGGCCAGGAGGGCTTGGATGACTCCAGTTTTCCGCATGGAGGATTCATGCTACCTCATTCCCTCGCCGAACTCATACAGAAAAAGGAATGTTTTGTTCATCTGTGCCTAGAGTGTTCTTGCTAAGTGCAGCTCATTTTGCAAATAACAACTGTTTACTAAAAAGTAATTGTAATGCTTGCTCTCCTTAACCTATGTACCAGCATTTTAAAAAATATTATTACATGTAATAAAAAGCAACAAATGCTTGTTAAAATAAATTTAAACGATATGAAAGTATATAAGGATTAAGTTTCTTCCCCTCTCCAATCCTATCCCCCAGTAGTTAATCATATCCTTCCAAAATTTTCTCTATGTTTATACAAACAAGTATACATAGGTGTAATTTAGGAGTTTTTTGTTCTTGTTTTTGTTTTCTTAGGGAGAAGGGGTGTTTGTTTATTTGCTTCCTCTTTTTTATAAGACCATTCTGTAACTTGCTATTTTTTTCTCTATTTTATAGTAGGCAGTTTCTAAGTCAGTACATTTTTATAATGTCCATTCTATTTTGTGGATATATTATACCACACTTTATTTCTACATCTCTGTATTGATGAATACTCCGACCTTTATAATGTGTTGCTATTAAAAATAATACTAGTCTTGTGGCTGGCAATTTGTTTATTCCAGATAGCCTCTTTGAAGTGGATGCCTCTTAATCAGAGCTTAATACAGGCACTTATATTACAAAAAGAAAAGCCAACTCTCAGGGCTTACACTACACTTAAAAAACTAAACATATTCTTGCACACAAATATATGGCATTCCTAAAGAGGCAAAACTGCAGAAAGAGTAAAAAAGATTAGTGGTTGCTGAGGGAAGGAGTAGGAGGGTGGGGAGAGGTAAATAGGCAGAGGCACAGAGGATTTTTAGAACAGTGAAAATAAGTCTGTATGATACCATAAAGGTGAATGTATGTCATTATATATTTGTCCAAACCCACAGAATGTATAATACCAGGAATGAACCCTAAAGTAAACTATGGACTTTGGATGATTATGATGTGTCAATATACGTTCATCCTTCTTGGTAAAAAGAATTTACCATTCTGATGAGTGATGTTGATAATGGGGGAGGCTATGCATCTGAGGAGGCAGAGGGCATATGGGAAATCTCTATATCTCCCTCTTTAACCTAAAACTGCTCTAAAAAAAAAAGTCTTATTAAAAATAAAAGCTCTGGGGCTTCCATGGTGGCGCAGTGGTTGAGGGTCCGCCTGCCGATGCAGGGGACGCGGGTTCGTGCCCCGGTCCGGGAAGATCCCACATGCCGAGGCCCGCGTACCGCAAAAAAAAAAAAAAAAAGGAAATAAATAAATAAATAAATAAAAGCTCTGGGCTTCCCTGGTGGCGCAGTGGTTGAGGGTCCGCTTGCCGGTTCAGGGGGCGCGGGTTCGTGCCCCGGTCCGGGAGGATCCCACATGCCGCGGAGCGGCTGGGCCCGTGAGCCATGGCCGCTGGGCCTGCACGTCCAGAGCCTGTGCTCCGCAACTGGAGAGGCCGCAGCGGTGGGAGGCCCGCGTACCGCAAAAAAAAAAAAAAAAAAAAAAAGCTCTGCAACTTACCCCACAAATTCACATTCCTGAATATATTAAATACCAGTAGCTGATTCAGTCCCCAAATTTTAAATCAGCAAATAATTCACTTTGCATACAATGTATGAAAAGAGACTCTGTTAGTAAGTTAATTAATTGTTTATCCACATTTAAGAATAATGGTCAAGCCTTAGGCCTTTAGTCACAATATTAACATTCATACCACTCAATCTAAAACCTTTTCTTTCCTGGCAAGGACTCAGCCTGTGAAAAGCCAAAGGTTTACTATAGCCCTCCAAACTTCCTTTTTCCCTCTGTAAAAGTTTTCCCTTCCCTTGTGTGGGAAATTGCACGTGGCTCACCATGGTAACAGATCCCAAATTGCAATTCTCTGGTGATCCCAAATAAACCCATCTTTGTTGGAGAAATATCTAGCAGTCTATTTGTTTTAGTTCAACATTTATTAAGCCCATTTAGCTTCTCAGCATTATGACTAAAATCAGAGGTAGCCTATTATGGTTAATTTGAATCTGTATTCTGTTAACCTATCATGTTAGTTTTTGTGTAGATTTTGTCATGTGAAATTTGATAATCCTGTTCTTTTATGTCTACATTCATGTCACTGATACAAATGTTGGGATAAATAATCTAATAGGTCACTACTAGAGACCAATCTCTAGAATGACAGAAAATCAATCATCAATATTTTCTGTAATTGTACCATGGCAGAGGTTTGGCTTCTGTTGGTCCCAATAAGGGCAGCATTCCTTGCAGAAATATCAGCAAGATGGTTTCCCATATCTTCTAGGGAGTCAAGTTTACAATGCCCATAATCTTAATAATAGCTAAAGTAATGGCTAAAAGAATTGCATCCAAACATTTCTGAACGTAGGGGCCATTTTAAATTTTATTTCTGTTGGAAGTATTGAAGCCACGTTGCTTCCACGACACCCCAAAATGATGAGCTACTCCAACAACATATCTCCTATCAGTATAAATGTTGGCAGTTTTGTCCTTGGCTAGAGTACAAGCCCCTGTAAGAGTGTATAATTCATCCTGTTGGGCTGAAGTTACCATAGGCAAAGATGCTTCCTCAACGACATCAACAGGAGTTGTAATATCATAGACAGCACAGTACTTTCCATTGTCACCTTTTAATTAAGAACCAGCAGTGATTCATGAGAAGTTGGCATTACCCAAAGGGATTCCCTGCAGATCATCATGAGGAGTCAGGAGGTGGCCCATCAAAGTTAGGCAGTTGTGAAGGATATTGCCAGTGATGGAGGGGAAAAGAGTAGCAGGGCTAAGGTTACTACGGCATGAAAGAGTTAAGTGAAGAGCAGTTAACAACAGCACTTCACAGGACGTAAGGCAGCTGACTGAGAAATGTTGCGTGTGATGAGAGTTCAGGAGTGCTTATAGTGCATAAGGTACAGAAATGATTAAAGAGGATCCCCATAGCAATTTTCTTGGTGGTCTTAACCAAAAGAACAGTGGCAGTAATGACTCTAAGGCAAGAAGGGCATCCCCATGCCACAGTGTCCAGTTGCTGGCTGTAAGACCCTGTGGATTAATGGTGGTCCCTATGTTTTTAGGTGAGTACCCCAAGGGAATTCCCTTCCTTTTCATATACAAAGAAGAAAAAGGGAATTTGATAATTGTGATGCCCAAGGGCAGGCGGGTTAATTAAATTCTCCTTTAAGGCCTTGAAGGCTATGTTGTCTGGTTCTTCCCATAAAATTGGGTCTGGGTTGTTATTTTTTAGTAAAGAATACAGAGGATTGGCCACGAGAGAAACTTGGAATCCAATTTCGGTAATATCCAAATAGCTTGAGAAAAACTCACAGTTGGCACTTCGTTCTGGGCTGCGGAAACTTAAAACACCATGAGGTCTACCTAGATCTAGGTATAACCCTTGTTCTGATATCAGACATCCTAAATATAAAACCTGGGTTTGGGCCAATGGCAATTTTTTTTTTTTGGCAACCTTACGTCCCTTTAGGACTAAAAGCTTTAGCAAATGGATGCTGTCTTCCTGTGAGAATGCTTGAGATGGAGAGCAATGAAGCAAATCATCTACATATTGCAACAAGCAGAAACTCTAGGGAACTTCACATCATACAGATCCGTTTTCAGGATTTGCAAGAAGTAACAAGGACTCTCAGTATAATCCTGAGGCATTACTGTCCAGGTGAATTGGTTTTCTTTGCAAGTGAAGGCAAAAAGGTATTGGCTAGCTTCATCAACTGCAATATTAAACGATGCACTGCATAAATCAATCACAATAAAATTTTACCTGGAGTAGAAATAGATATTATTAATTTAGGAAAATTAGGAACATCAAGTTGTCAAGGAATAACGATGTTTTTATTGCTTGGAGGTCCTAGGCAAACCTCCAAACTTGGCCCTTAGTTTTTCTCACCAGTAAAATAGGGAGGTTACAGGGGCTAGAACAATGGATAATGAGGCCTTGAGCTTTGTAACCTTCTATTATGAGTTTTATACCTTGAAGTGATTCTTTACTTATAGAGTATTGATTAATTCTGGGAAGACATTTTGAGGGATCTATCTGAATCTTGATGGAAGGTGCGCTGTGAATTTTGCCAGCATCACTTGGAGATTTTGCCCATAAGGAGGATGGTAGCTGATTCAATAGGGACGAATGATCAGTATTTCAAGAATCAGCTCTAGCACTATCAGAGATGGAACAAATTTTAAATGTCAAAGGGCCCTTTAATTCACCTGGTTGGTTACTTTGATGACTACTGTCCAATTATAGAATTATTCCCCCCATTTGGGAGAAAGAAATTCTGGCATGACACTTCTCTAAGAAGTCTCGACCTAATAAATGAATAGGGGTGGAGGAACTAAGGAGAAAAGAGTGTGTATCTCTCAAAGGGCCTAAACAAAAGGGAATAGAGACAGAAGCTTCTTGACATTACAGATGCCCAGTATTTGAACTGTTTTAGTGTTCTGAGGCAGGAGCTGTTTTACAGTACTGGAGTTGAGCGGGGAGAGTATGGCTCCGGTGTCAGTTAGGACTGGAACAGATTCATCCCCCATCTGTTCTCTAAGCTGATTAAGAGGGAGAATTGGGAATAGCCCCTGTCGTTCCTCAGAGCCCTATCTTTGAGGACTGAGAGGATGCTGGAAAGGCTGGTTAGAGGGCTGGATGTACTGAAAGCACTTAAATTTATAACAGTCTCTTTTCCAATGTCCTGCTCTTTGCAATAATAGCAGAAGCTAGGAGGGTATTGGTTTCATTTAGGAGACTTCATTTGCTAGAGTTGAAGGTTAAGAATTTTGGTGGTCTTCCTTTTAGGTGACTCTTCCAGAGTACAGTAGAGCTGGTGTGCCAGATTAAATAAATCTGGAATGGATAGTCTCTCATTCCATTCTGGTCCTTTTTACCAGAAAGGAAAGGTCTCAGTTCAGCCTATTAATAAACATAAAGTTAAAAGCTACCTGGGTAGAATCAACATCTGAAGGAAGACCTGAATTTTGTTTAGAACCAATCTGAAGTGGATTGTAATAGTCATGGACCGGTTCATTAGATTTTTGTGTGTAAGCCTGAATTTTGTTCAATCTACAGGCTTTGGAAAAGCCATAGGAATTGCTCCATGAAGTAGCCTAGCAGTTTCCCAAGAATATAATAGTTTAGTGGGCTGGACTCCTGCTTGTAATTATAGAGACTGTTCAGGATTTTTTTCAATTAGCGATATTTTTATCTAATGCTGGTTCTAGCCTTCACCAACAAACATATGAACTAGCTGATATAATTCAGAGAAAGCAGGTTGGTAAGTTTGAATGACTACACTGAATTCAATTCCTACATTGAATGCCTTTGGTTAATTTGGGAAAATCTTTGACTATGGCTCATAGTTCTTTAGTCCACAGAATCTAAGAAATTAAGTGTTTAGACTCTGGATCCTCAGAAAACAATTTTAAAGGGACAGGTTCTGACAAGTTCAGAGGAAAAGAGAGTGTGGACAGTTTCAGAGAAAAGAGAAAGTTTGGGGAGAGAATCAGCATGGGGGAATTGAGGGTATAGAGGAGGCCGTAGCATAGAAGAGGAAAAGGAAGATGGTGCTGGAGGTGAAGCCTGAAATAAAGAAGCCAAGGAAAAAGAGCCTGAGGCTTTGGGACCCATTTTATCTTTTTTAAAAACAAATAAATTTACTTATTTTGTTTATTTATTTTTGGCTGTACTGGGTCTCTGTTGCTGCGCACAGGCTTTCTCTAGTTGCGGTGAGCAGGGGCTGCTCTTTGTTGTGGTGCGCAGGCTTCTCATTGTGGTGGCCTCTC
Source organism: Physeter macrocephalus (assembly GCF_002837175.3). Lineage (NCBI taxonomy): Eukaryota > Metazoa > Chordata > Mammalia > Artiodactyla > Physeteridae > Physeter > Physeter macrocephalus. Next base: position 22,387,077 of record NC_041214.2, read on the forward strand.
TTGTTGTGGAGCACGGTCTCTAGGCGCGTGGGCTTCAGTAGTTGTGGCACACTGGCTCTAGAGCACAGGCTCAGTAGTTGTGGTGCACGGGCTTAGTTGCTCCATGGCATGTGGGATCTTCCCGGACCAGGGCTCGAACCCATGTCCCCTGCATTGGCAGGCGGATTCTTAACCATTGCACCACCAGGGAAGCCCCATTTTACCTTTTTAAAATTATTTCTTTGCCTCAATTGATCTTAAAGTCTTATTTATCAGAGAGGCAATTTTAGACTCCTTATAATTTTGGGAAATCTCAAAATACCAATCCAAATAGGCATAACATTCAGTTCTGGAAATTTTTAAGCTATTGTATTCCAATTCAATTTTATGGAAATTAAGTTTGAGGATTTCAGAAGTTTCCCATAATGGCTGTTAATTCTAAATTGCCTTTGGTCAGATCAGTCCACCTAGTTAAAAATAAATGCACATGAGGAAGGACTGTAGTTTTTAAACATAAAATTAGCCAGAGTTCCTATAGTGGGGGGAGGAGCACCCTTAAAATATTTAGATAACTTGCCCATTTCTCAGAGGTTTTTCCTCTAAAGAACAATTTTCAAACAGCTTAAACATTGTAACTCAGACAGCTCAATTTGAACAGTTTGCAATCTAATACCAGCCAATTCTAAGGAAACAGCTTGGTTCCTGGAGGATACAGGCTAAGGATTTTCCAGCCAGTTTCCAGAGAACAGCCCCTGTTCCAAAGGAATGAGCTGACAGCTGAAGTGACACAGTTTCAGTGAAGCAGTTCCTGTTCCTGAAGGAATGGGCTATGACTTCTCAGCCAGCTTTGGTTGAAACAATCTGATCTCAAAATCAGATCCAAGTGCCAAATACATACAGATACTTACATACAGAACAGGCCTTAATGAGAAGAACAAAACCTTAAAATAGATCCCAAATAAAGCCTGAAGAGCTTCAAATGCAAAGAGGGCTTGAGTTCAGATCCAGGAGAAAGATGTACCTTCAAACTTCGGGGTTGGCAAGAAAAGCAATGAGCTCAAGGCTCAATTGTGGGTATTACACCTATTTGCTCACCAGCCCCAGAGCCTTTGGGGTTCTGCTCTGGTCTCTAAATGGGCCACCAGAATGTTAACCTAAAACAGATAGACTGCCACATATTTCTCTAGAAAATATGGGTTTATTTGAGATCAGCAGAGAATTGCATTTCAGGGTCTGCAACCACGGCAAGCGATGTGAGATGTCCTGTACAACAAGGGGTGGAGAAAAACTTTTATAGAGAGAAAATGGAAGTTTGAAAGGCTATAGTAAACAGAGAGTCCATGGCTTTTCATTGGCTTAGTCCTTGCCAGTAAAGAAGAGGAGTCTTTCTTCTTGTTGTTGGGCTCTGCTATGGTCACAGGACATGAGAGCTCCCTGTTCTTGTCTCCTGACTCTATTTAATTGAAGTTTCTGTTTGTTAATTTATTTTAACATGAATAAGATTAAATTATACAGGCACAATGTGAGTTTGTGTTTCTAAATTCAAAAATCAGTTGCCTATAGACACCATATCTATAACTTTAAAGAGCTGGCTTGATGATATTCCTATTCATGGTTAATCAGATTGTGTTTTAAATTGCCATGGAATGAGTTCCTGGGTGAGACTTCCCTAAATTAGCCCTACAAAAGCAGGTGACATTCCTAAGAGAGTAAAAGACTTTCATTATAGGAGCTCTAAAAAGAAGTAGTTTTATTACAAAGATTTTTGTTTTTACTGATTATTCTGAGACAATGTACCAGATCAGTTAGTTCAAAACATAATAACATTTGTGTCAGGTCCAGTCATAAGGCGAAATATGACAATGAGGAACTTCACCCTGAAATATATTATTGCTAGCATCCTGTTTATATCTAATGCTGCACAGAAACAGAATTATTTCCCACTGTCCAAATATTCTCCTCACATTGATTAACTGGAAGGAAAGTTTATCATCTTGGTCTGTATCAAAATGTATGAACATTGTGGAAACCATACAGTACTTTGACTCCAAAGATTTTGAGGGCAACAAGGAAGATTAGCATGGAAAACTGTGTATAATTCACCTTATACTGTTTGCTGGCAAACGCTCAAGCCATTACTTCAGTTGCTGGAAAGAGCCTCTCTCCCAACTATGCTCATCTTCCTCCACCCCCCACCTTTAATCTGCTCTAATTTCTTATTATCTTTGTGTGTTCCTTTGTTAAAATTCTGTGGGTTCCATTTCCCTTGTACCTTAAATATAGATCCTACTGGACTAAGGAACTGAGGTCAGGAAATAAAAGGTCATCTACCAAATACTAGTAATTATAGTAATTTCCCTAGCATACAATGAAAAAACGGACTCCAGGGTAATTAATGTTGGGGTTTAATTACCACAAATATACTATAAGTGATTAATATGCCAATAAAGCTACTGGAATTGGGCCTCATTAGCAGAGCCATATTGATATTTCATTGTATTGTATAAATATCAGACCAAATATTAGAAGGCAGTTAATAATTCTAAGGAAGGTAATCTCAATGTAAGAAATCTGCAATCACGACACACAGAAATAGCAAAAGCAAAGAAGGGTGTTTACACTTAGGAAGAAAATATATAAGGAAAAGTGGATAGCTACTTACATAAACTTATAGGGTTATTGAATTAGTAAGAAATAGATTCTCTTTTGGAACATAGAATCAAGAAACAACAAAGGATATCTTGTAGATATATATATTGTTTAATAAAAAAGAGCTTTCTAACAGTTTGACTTATTTAGCAATGAACTCCTTTAAAATGTCATGAGTTTATGAGGGTTAGACTTCCAATAATGCCAAGTTAGCCTGTATTGGAATAACTCTCCCATAGATAACAATAGTAAACTCTGGAAAAAAAATATAAACAACTATTTGAAGACACTGAAGAGCAGTAAAAGGCAGACAGAAACTTTAGGGATTTGACCAGTTAAAAAATGAATTATAATAACTGAGTGAGATCCATGTTTACACAGCCTTTCCCCTGTGGGCATTCCCAATTCTTCAGGTTCAGGGCAGGGAGAACTCAAACAAAATCATCTGTCTTATTCACTTGTGATGTCAGTGAAGAGATTTCAGGCTACCAGAGTGGGTGTACATTGAGGGTATCTCAGAAATTAGGGTAAGGAATATTAATACCTGCCTATAAAGAGCCCTCAAGTCCTTGACTGACCATTGAACTATACATGTGTTGGAGAGACTACAGTGATGTCAACAGAAAGTAGCAGTTGAAAGGACTGGACAGAGATTCCCGTTGCTGTGCACTGCAAGGAAATAGAGTTTGGAATCTGAGTACTGCCAAGGATAGAGGACTTGGTGAAACCAGGCATATGATAGACAGGCCTGAACAAAGTATAAACCAAAGTCTCCAGAAGTTAAAGATAATCAGCCTTCAACTGCATACCAGAAAATAATTAATTCTCTTTCAGAGGAAGAAGACAGAATTTAGAATTTCTATACTATACTATCCACAATGTCCTGTACAGAAAAAAAGTAATAAACATCCTAAGAATCAGGAAATTGTGACTTGTTAAAAAAAAAAAAGCAGCCTATAGAAACAATTTCAAGGTGAAACAAATATTGGAATAGAGTAATAAAATAGGTATTATAAATATGTTCAATAATTTAAAGAAAATGATGGTCACAGTGAATAGATAGATGTGGAATCTCAACAGAGACATGGAAACTATGAAAAAGAACTAAGAAATAGTAGAACTGAAAAGTGTAATATCTTTAATGCACTTAACAGCAGATTGAAATAAGGCCAGTAAATTTTGAAGTGAGATCCATGGTAATTACTTAATTTAAAGAGAAAAATACAGTCAGTCCCCTACATAAGAACCTTCCAGTTGCAAACTTCCAAAGATGCGAACGTGAATTCATACATCCAATCACGTAAATTAGTTCACATGTCTGGCATACATTGTCACGTGCTTGCATCCTCTACAAGTGGTTGTGCTTTTGTGTACTTTACTATACAGTACTGTATAGAGTACAGCAGTACATTATGTTTATTTCAAGCCCAGGATGTCCGGAAGCAAGTGTTAAAGCAGCAGTGATGTAGCTGGTACTGCTAAGAAGCGCCAAGCAATAGTAATGGAAACAAAAGTGAAAATAATTGAGAAAGTGGAGCGAGGCAAAAAGATGGTAGACATCGCTCATTCTTACAACATGAATCGTTCAACCATTGGCATGATTCTGAAGAACAAGGACAAGATCATGGAACATGTGAAATCTGCTGTGTTGATGATATCCACAATAATATTGAAGAAGTGTGGAAAAGTGATGGAGGAGATGGAGAAACTTCTCAGTGTGTGGATACAGGATCAGCATCAGCATCGAGTCCCGCTCAGCTTAATGCTGATTCAAGAGAAAGCTAAAAGCCTTTATGAAGACTTGAAGAAGAAACACGGTGAAGAATCAGAGGGCGCATCTTTTAATGCCAGCCATGGATGGTTTCATTGGTTCAAGGCTAGAGCCAACCTTCACAATGTAAAAGTAAGTGGAGAGGCAGCAAGTGCAGTTACAGTAGCTGCCCGGGAATTTCCTGAAACGCTTTGAGAAATTATTGATGAAGGTGCATATTTATCCGAGCAGGTTTTTAAGGTGGACGAGACAGGACTGTACTGGAAGAGGAGGCCAGATCGAAGTTACATCAGTAAGGAGGAAAAGTTGATGCCAGGCTATAAAGCAGCAAAGGACAGGCTAACTCTGTTGTTTGGTGGCAATGCTTCTGGTGATATGAAGCTGAAGCCTCTCTTAGTTTATCATTCAGAGAACCCAAAAGCCCTTAAAAACATAGCCACGGGCTCTCTTCCTGTTGTATAGAAGAGTAACCCCAAAGCCTGGGTTACACAGGCCATTTTCCAGGATGGGTTTTTCTACCACTTTATCCCAGAGGTAGAGAAATATTGCTTGGAGAAGGACATCCCATTCAACATTCTTTTGCTGCTCGACAATGCTCTGGGCCACCTCCCATTCATGGATGACTTTCATCCCAACGTCAAAGTAGTGCGTCGCCACCGAATACTATGTCGCTCATCCAACCTATGGACCAGGGAGTTATAGCGACTTTCAAGAAATATTATTTATGTCACACTTTTTGTCAGGCAGTAAAGGTAAGTGATGAATCAGGAACAGCATTGCAACAATTTTGGAAGGACTATAACATCTACAAGGCCATAAGAAACATTGACTTTGCTTGGTGTGAGGTTACGTCCATTACCGTGAATGGGATTTGGAAGAACATTTGCCTGCAGTTTGTTCATGATTTTCATGGATTTGAGAAGGTGGATGAGGAGTCCAAAGAGGTCTTCAGCAACTTAGTGACCCTCGGCAAGTAGATCTGCAAGAGGACAATTTTATTGAACTCCTTGCTCTGCAACACAAGGAGCTTACTAATGAAGACCTGATGGAATTGGTGGCCCAGAGAAGGATGAAGAGAGACAAGAGGAAGAAGAAGTAACTGAAGAACTGAAGAGATTCACGACCCAGGAAATGGCAAGAGGATTTTCTTTATTTGAGGAGGCGCTGTTAGTTTTCAAGGCACAGGACCTGAACGTAGAATGGTTCACGAAGGTTGCAGCAGCTGTTCAGAATGCAGTCTCTGTTATCTATATGAGAAAAAAAGAGCTACTACCCAGACATCACTGGATCATTTTTTCAAGAGGGAAGATAGAATTGAATCCAGCGAGGAACCAGAACCTGTGCCATCACCGTCAGGCGTGAGTGAAATTGCATCTTGCCCTCCGTCTCCTATTGCTGAGGATCCTTCAGCTCTACCATCTCCCACCTCCTCCCCGTCCTCCAGCCAGTAACTCTTCCTGCCTGTTCACTCGATGCCAGCCCCTGGATGCCAGCTGTTGTACTGTACTACTGTACTTTTCAAGGTACTGTACTGTAAGATTAAAAATGTTTTATTTTTTGTGTTTGTTTTTTATGTATTATTTGTGTGAAAAGTATTATAAACCTATTACAGTACTATATAGCTGATTGTGTTAGTGGGTACCTAAGCTAACTTTGTTGGACTTACGAACACGCTCTCAGAATGGAACTCATTCGTATGTAGGGGACTTACTGTATTGGAAAAAAGTAAACAAGTCTTGCTGACCTGGTGAGGCAACATTAAATGGTCTAAGATACATTGAATCGAATTTACAGAAGGAAAGAATAGAGAATGTTGTAGGGAGGTAAGTTAAAGAAATAATGGTTGGAAGTTTCCCAAATGGTGAAAATATCAACCTATCATCTATCTATGATGCTCAAAGACTTCCAAGGAGGATAAATACAAAGAAAACCACACATCACAGCCTAATTGCAGAAAGCCAAAGCTAAAAACTCTACCTTAAAGCCAAAAATCTGAATCCCATCAGATAAAAATGTAACTCAAAACTGTTGGAGAAGAAAAGAAAAATCTGTCCACTCAGAATTCTATATCCAGTGAAGATATCATTTTTAAATGCATACAAAAAAATACTTTCAGATTAAACAGTGCTGACAGAATTTATCTCTAGCTGTTCTGCACTACAAGAAATGCTAAAGGAAATTCCCCAGCCTGAAGGGATGTGACAATAGATAAAACTCTTTAACTACAAGAAAAAAGGAAGAGCAGATAACTGTGTATTTGTGGGTAAATATAAAAACTATTTTTCATCTCCTAATAGCTATAAAGACAACTGATTGCTTTAGCAAAACATAACATTTAATTATGTAGTCTATAATTTGTGTGCATGTAAAACATGATAGCAATGACATATAGGATTGAGGTACCAAAAAGTGCTTTGCAAACTTCCTAATTTCACGTGAAGAGGTACAATATTAACTCTAAGAAGATTGTGGTCATGTAGGAAAAACCAATAAAAAGAAAATAATACTAAGAGATGTAGCTAAGGAGCAATAGGGCAAATAAAGTAGGATTAGTACAAAAAACAGTAAATTTTTCATCCCCTGAAGGATTAGAGTTGGAACATCACCAGATCAGGAATTTCATAAAGACATAGGTTTGATCATTATTCTTCCCCTCAAAACTTGGGATTTGGGGCATATGAAATACTTTCAATCGTTTCTTTATCGCTCCCCAAAGCAATATGTTTCACAAGCCATGTTTTGCTCCTGAATTATTGGGGATCATTCATGTGATCATTTTGGATGTTTGCATTCATAAACTCAATCTCTGAATCACTCTCATGAATTTAAAACAAAGCTAATAAATAGTATCATATTTAGCTGTAGTTTCGGTACTACTTCGTTTTATGCTTTCAATATAACATTATTTCAGTATTTGGGTAATGTCCCATGCAATTACTACTGAGAAATGCAATATGAATTTTTAAAATCTATTTCACACACACAGTAGCAGATAGCATTCATAAGGGGAAAATGGAAAATTCCAGAACTCCACTCCCATACGCCTTCCCCTGTCCAAACTTCTCCCATAGTGGGGCACTGCCAAGTACTCTTCAGAACTTAATCTAATTTACTTCTGTCCAGTTCTGATTCTTTATAAGGTCAGAGATATCTAGATTCCCTCAGTTCCTGTCAGTGGGTTGTGTTCCTTCCCATGGACCATAGATCTAAACTTCATTAGTTTGAAACCAATACTTGTGCCTAACAGTAATTAACAAATGCCATTTTTCTCTCAGAAAACATAGGCGACCCAGCTCCCCCACTCCTCTTTTCTGGCACCCCTTCCTCCCTCCCTCCCTCCCTCCCACATCAAATTGGCCTCCTCCAATCCAGTGGAAAGGAAAACAAATGCCTGGGCCCGACCCTGAGTGTTTCCAGCCCGCATTGCATCGCCAAGGCCAATTCTCCAAGCCAAGGGTCTGGGGGGTGGGACAGAGGCAAATTAACAGGGCTCTTACGAAAGGCTGGTTTCTTCTTTTCCTTTCTGGGCTCTTTAATCTCTGCCACGAAGCCCTGCCTGACAAGCTCTAGAAAGTGCCGTTAGGATTAGAGGCAACCGTCGAGTTGCTTTTATCTTTTTCTTCACCTCACATGTGAGCGGTGACAACTAGTTTTCCCTCTTTTCCTGTCTCCTGTGCATTTTTACTGGAAAGCCTGCTTCAGCGGCAGCCCGCGCTTCCAGGGGCAACGGCCCGCGGCGGCGGAGCACCCAGCGCGGGGGCGGGGCGGGGCGGGGCGACGGCGCCCCGGGGAGGGTCGGGCCACGCCCCCGACCCTCCTTCCCCTCGCCGGCGGGGCTCTGTGTGGTTTTTCACTTCAAAATCCTCCTCTTCCTTCTCCATTTCCCTTTCCCGCCCCTTTCTCTTTCCTCCCAGGATAAACTCAGACCCCAGGCCTGGCGTCGCGGGTGCCGAGCGGACGGCGGGCCGGGAGGTGAGTGGGGCCTGGCGGGCGGAGAGCCGGGTCGCGGGCGCCTCGAGGAGAGGCCCGAGGCCGGCGGACGCGGGGGCACGCGGTGTCCTGGGCTGGCTGCCCCCCGGCCCGCCGCGCCCCGCGCCGCATTCCCCAGGTGGTTTCCGAAGTTTCGGGGCGCTCGGCGCATGTCTGCCAGGTGGACGCGTGGGCCTGGCTGGCAGCGAGCCGTCTCCGGCGCTGGGTGAGAGGTCGGGGCCCCCTGGATCTGAAGTCGGCGGTCGTGGCCCCGGGACGGAAGCTTTGTTGGGGAGAGCGTTCCGGCCGCGGAGAAGCGCGCCCCGGAGAGCGGGCTGCGCTGCTTGGCCGCGCTGCGCCCCTTTCCCGCGTCTCCTGCCCCGGACGCGGCTCCGCTGGCGCCCGGGCCAGCTCGCTCAGCGCAGCTTTGCGGACCCGGGCCTGGCCGACTCGCAGGTAAAAGGGTTTGCAGCCACTTCTTGACGTGCTTTGCTGGCAGAGAGACAGGGGTTACAGGAGAGAACCCAACTCTCGCTTTAGCATTCAGGCAGACTTGGGGGACGGTGGTAATTTATTTCGGCGTACAGTTGGTTTGTTTCTATAAAATAAAACGTTTATATTTCAAGACTTAGAATTTTCTTTCATTTGTTTTCTGGTCTTAGGACCTACAATTTAGTTGAGTTATTACTTTGTTGCGTATTTAGTGTGTTATCTGCCCAAACTAGTACAGAGATGAAGATGTTATGCACTAAGGTCGATTTCCCACCTACGTAAAAGGGTAAAGCTTTAATATTTTATATTGAGTGTTACTACATTACGAGTAGGATACCCTCTATCTATCTATCTCGCTATCACGGTAAATCTTGGAACACTAGCATCACTTCCAGGAAATTTGGAAAAGCCAAGAATGCTCATCATCATACTCTGTGACGTTGAGTTGTATAGGCCAGTGAGGTAGGCAGGAGGACACGTTAACATTCTGATTAGAAAAGAAGACACAACATTATCATTTTTTACACATAATACAATCCTGTACCTTGAGTATCAACAGAAAACAACTGAAAACCTCATAGAAAAAATAAGAGAATTTAGTGAAGTGTCTAATTGCATCTAACTGCAATTTACAGTTATCAATAGATGTTATATATATAAACTGGAAAATAGAACAAAATAAACCATTCCGTTTGGCATGAAATAACTCAAAAAACGTATTTTAAAAAAGACGTAAAGCTCTAGGGACATAGATGAAAATATACTATATATGAGAATGTATAGATAAAAATACAATGAAATACATAACATTCTTCTAGACAAAGGTATCATTTCTCTAAAAGAACATATAAATTAAACAGAATCCTAACCGAATTTTTTTGTTTGTTTTTAAAGCAACTGTTTAGCTCAAGTGGAAAAATAACTACTTGCCAGGAAGATTTCAATTCAAAGAAAAATGTACATATGTATACATATATATGGGGATTTTGCTATAAAATAAAAGGTGTTATAAAGCTGTAGTGATTAAAAGGCCACTAGGGAATAGATCTACTACCAGACAAATCAAAGAAAGTGAAGAGACATTGAAGAATAAAAGGAAAGCTGACATTTGATAAGCATACATTTAAAATAGGGAATGGAGAATAAATAACATTTAATCCATCATGTATGGACAATCAGGTGTTTATTTGGGAAACCTAATAATAAAACTTGAACTTTCCCTCACTCTTAACATACAAATGAAATCTAGATGATTTACTAATTTAAGTCGAAATATATGAAGCCTAAAAAAGAAGAAAAGCTGAATGAATGTTTGTGAGTGTAGCATGTGGGAAAGCATTTTTGAGGTTGATAGAAAAACCTAAAGCCCATGTAGGGACATGATTCTTAACATTTGCATGCAAGAAAAACAAAACAAAACAGATAAAAATGGAAATTGTTAACAGAAAAAGAGCTAATTTTCTAATATGCCTAGAACTCTCATTAAGGACTTTTAAGATCAACCATCCAATCTGAGAATAAAAAGTGTCAATTCAAAGTAAGAGAAACAAATGATAAGAGGAATGAAGACTCTCAGCCACATTAATTATCAGAAAAATGCAATTAAAGTAAGACCATTTTTGCCTGTTTTACTGATTTTGAAAATGTGATAATGCTCAGTATTGTTGATAGTGTGGTGAGAGAAATATACTCTTAACAAACTCTTAGTGGAAATGTATTGGTAAAACTTTTTTATGGTGATAACTTAAAAATTTTAATATTCATTCACTTATTGGAATTCATCATGCTCCTAAGTGTGCAAATAAAAATCTGTGTCAAAGATGGTCACAGTAGGATTGTTTGTAATAGAAAACTTGGGAATAGTTTTGTAACCATTGATTGGAATTTGGTTACATAATTAATTGTACATCTACAGTGGAATAATAATAGTTTAAAACATTTGATAGTTCTAAATGTTCTAAAGTGGAAGTATGTCCGAAGTATATTATAAATTGAAACGAAAACAAACAGAAACATAAAAAATGTTGAACCACAGTATGTATAAATGTTTATGTATATGGGTGTGTATATATACATATATTTATATGTATATATATGTATTTGCTTTATTGTGGTCTGGAACTGAACATGCAATAGCTCTGAGGTATGAGTATATTATTATGTATATTCATGTTTTGTTTTGTAAATATATGCATATTTGTAAATAAAAAGTGATGTTTTTATAATAGGAAAAATAAAATAATAAATGGTAAAGATCTTGAGATTGTAATTAGTAATTTAGGTATATAATTCCTTTCTGGATATATTAGTTATCATTCAGTGTAGAAGAAATATATTTTCTTTCACAGAGCTTTTCAGATTGTTCACTTCATTTACTTTCTCTTTGAATGTTCTCTTTCAGCTTCTTTCTTTGAAAATCCCTTCCTTTATCTACTTCCTTAGTATTGATTGCTATGATGTTTCCTATAGGCACACAATTGAAGTTTTGCTTGAGGGATTTCACAGCCTGTTAACTTTTTCATAAACAGAAAATACAGTAGTTTTTATACTCTTTATATATGTCAGTAACGTCCTAAAATCACTTTTATAGTACTCGTTCTTCAGGATGAGAGAGATGCTGTACTTCAAAAAGTTTGTAAGAGTATATTTCTCTCATCACATTATCAACACTGCTGAATATTATCACATTTTCAAAATCGTAAAACAGGCAAAAATTAGACTACAAAAAAATCAAAAAGAATGCATGGCAAAAATGTAAACATCCATGACAAATTTGAGGAAAAAATTCTTAACATAAAATGAAATTTTTTTTTTATACAGCAAGTTCTTATTAGTTATCCATTTTATACATATTAGTGTATATATGTCAATCCCAATCGCCCAGTTCATCACACCACCACCACCACCCCACTGCCGCTTTCCCCCCTTGGTGTCTATACGTTTGTTCCTTACATCTGTGTCTCAATTTCTGCCCTGCAAACTGGTTCATCTGTACCATTTTTCTAGGTTCCACATATATGCGTTAATAAGTTTTTTAAGGAACCTCCTTACTGTTCTCCATAGTGGCTGTATCAATTTACATTCCCACCAACAGTGCAAGAGGGTTCCCTTTTCTCCACACCCTCTCCAGCATTTGTTGTTTGTAGATTTTCGGATGATGCCCATTCTAACTGGTGTGAGGTGATACCTCTTTGTAGTTTTGATTTGCCTTTCTCTAATAATTAGTGATGTTGAGCAGCTTGAAAAGAAACTTTAAAAAAACCTAGTAAACAGAAAAATGGGCACATGACAAACAGGCAGTTCACAGAAATGGAGCTGAAAATGACTTTTAAGCAAAGAGTAAAAACTGCTCAAGATATGGAAAATAAAACTGAAATGTTTTCACCTTTCAGACTGACAATGACAAAATTTTGATAAAACATAGTGTTAGGAATGTTAACACATTTTTGTCTGGTATGTGAGTTGATTCAGATTCTTGGCGAAGAGTTTGACAATATATGTCAAAATAAAAATGTTCAAAACTTTTATCCAGCAATTCTGCTTCTAAGGATTCAATACACTGGGCATAAAATATGTAAATTTTTTTCAGCATTGTTTGTAATGGCATACATTTGGGAACAATTTAAATTTTCATCAAGCAGCCAGTTGAACTGTGGTGCAGCCTTTAAAAATAATAATGTTATATGAACTGAAATATAATCAACATCAAAGAATTTTAATAAATGAAGAAACAAGATACAAAACAGTATATAAGAAACTGCCATTTGTATTAAAAGGCATATATATTAGTTTGTGTTTGCTTAGAAAACCTCTTGAAAGACACAAAAAATCTAGTATCTGTGGCTGCCTTTTGAGAAGGGAAATGGGGATCTAGGAAGGAAGGATCCTTTTTGTGATATAAATATATGTACTTTTGCAGATAACACATTTTAAAATGGCTGTTTTTATACATGTAAGGTGTCTCATCAAAATGACTTAATTGTAGGTCACCTGACATCCTGTTTTGTTACAGTTTTTAATACTAGAAGACTAGCCAGAAACTGACACAATAAGGCATTATCTGGCAATCTTTTAGATATCATGATTGTCATGGTAATGTTTCCTAAAATGTATTCTATAAACATCATGATTTTATTATTCTTCTGGAATTTTTTGTACTCCAGGTAACAAAAACATGCCTCCTCTGAAAGCTAAAATGGAGAGACCTGATATTCTCTTTAAAAAAATTAAGCTAATACGTTTAATAAAAGTTATCTATCAACTGTGACTATCAGTTTGCTCCCATTTAATCTAATTCTTTTATTTTTAAATGAAGCTGAATAACCAACCTCCTGCTAAAAAGAAGGAAATGTCCTACCGTAGACCTTTTGTTTGGAAGGAACCATAGTGTGACTAAAATAAAATGTTTGTATAAATTATAAAAACAGAATATAAATTGATTAGATTTTGCCAACATTTTCATTTGTTCATAGTGAAAATTAGTCACCGTTTTTCTCAAGTTTCTTGTAGGATTAATTTCATGCAAATATATAATTAAATATATATTCCATGTATTGTTCTAATGCAAGATTCTATGTGTCTCTGGGTTACTTCTACTGCATGTTTTATTCCAAAGTAACAGACCTAAATTTATCTTGTTAGTGCAGGCCTCTGTAATTGCTTTTTGGGTAGGATAGTTACTTAATTCCAGCCCATGTAACAGCAACCTATTAAGTTGCCAAGGTGTGGAACAGGAATGACAGAATCCTTCACAAACATCGGACTTTAATCCATTCATACTGAGCCCACTCAACTATCTAGTTCCCTGGTGACTAGGAAACCCATAAAACTAACACAGTACACCACAGGAGCCAAGATTTTGGCTTCAAGTCTGTAAAGAGAATTGTGCTTGGAAGGGTGTGTAAAGTTTTCATCTTTTATAGACCTCAGGTCTTTTTAGTTAAATTCACTATAAGAGTCTAGCTTGTCAGTTCTATTATTTTTTTCATTTCAGATTATAAAATCTATTATACATTTCCTATAGAAAATTTGAAAAGGAAATATTATTTATACTTTAGCATATTCTCTAGATTTTAAATACTTTTAAAAACAAAACTTTCCATATTATAATTATGCAGATTATGTAAGCATTTTAATTATTTTTATAAAATTATTGTGACCATATTTTTAAAGGAATATGATTTTATAACGTTTCACTATAATGTGTTTTCTTATATGTGTTAGATATTTATGTGCTAGATATTTATGTAGTTTACAGTTACTACTGTTTCATTCTGTACTCCTACAAGAATGAGAATGTATCACTTAAAACAAAAATCTTGCAACATATTTTGGATTTCTCTTGAACTTTAGAGGAAGTTTACCTTGGTTTACAAATGAGGTTTGAGGAAAAAATTTAGGTAGGTATTATATTAGTAAATTGAAGGTTTAATTGAATTTATTAAGATAAGGTTCTTTTATAAGTCAGAAGGAGAAAAACAAATACCGTACACTAACGCATATATATGGAATCTATAAAAATGGTACTGATGGACCTAGTGGCAGGGCAGGAATAAAGATGCAGATGTAGAGAACAGAGTTGAGGACACAGCAAGGGAGGGGAAGCTGGGACGAAGTGAGAGAGCAACACTGACATATATACACTACCAAATGTAAAATTGATAGCTAGCTAGTGGGAAGCTGCTGCATAGCCCAGGGAGATCAACTCCATGCTTTGTGACGACCTAGAGGGGTGTGGGATAGGGAGGGTGGGAGGGAGGCTCAAGAGGGAGGGGATATGGGCATATATGTATATGTATAGCTGATTCACTTTGTTACACAGAAGAAATTAACACAACATTGTAAAGCAATTATTCTCCAATAAAGATGCAAAAAAGAAAAAGATGTGATTCTTTTAGAAGATGGCTTTTTTTTGAGTGAGGAATGGATGTTATCCGAAGTTGGGCGTATGTTGTGGGGGTGAGGGAGGGGTATGTCAGAATTGCTTGGAAAATGGTTTCAGACCTCATAAACTTTGTGAGAGAAGTTCTCTAGACTAGTGGTTCTCAGAGTGAACTAGCAGCATTAGCGTCACCTGGTCTGATGTGCTCTAAGTCCTATTTGGAATAGTTCTAGATTTCTTTTATACAACTACCCGCCTCCTCCTTGAGAATCATCATATTTGATTGCTGAGCTGTAGGATTTTTGTGCAGGAAGGTTTGGAAATCAATTTGTTCAAACTTTTTTACAGGTATACTTAACATATACTTGTCTGGGTGTGTTCTGTGTGTGACTGAAGCTCTCTATGAAACATATGCGTAGTTTTTCTTCAGTGTCAACGTGATGAAAATTTCATAATTTTTACTCTCATGAGAACAAACTGAACCATATTATTTAGTAATATATGTAGCAAATTGACTTTCTTAAATATTCTTGGTACGAGTGGAGTGTTAAAGACATATCTACACTCATTTTGGAAGTGGTAACATCAAATGATGAGCTAATATTTGGAAAATCCTTGTAGGAACATTGCATATCCTATTAATCATCCTTTTGCAAATTTCTGCTATGCTAAGTACCCTTGAATAGTACTGCAACAGAAAATTTTTAAAAGACACCTGATTTAATGTCATAATCTAAAAAATATTTATGTATTAAAAAAGATCTTTAGCAACTTGATCCAATTTAAAAATCTTTATGAAATAACCCCTTTAGATTTGGCTACAGAAGGTGTTAATTTGTATTTTAAATTTATTGTCTCAGTTGTTTTTGAATTGTTTTAATGTTGGACATTTATGTACTTATAAAAGTTTTCAAAGAAGTTTTCTCAATAGAAAAGAAGTAAAACATCTGCAAATTTGATCATGTTCCTGATTTTTGGAATCATTTTCTTAGTTCTTTATAATAGGTACATAAATATATGTTTCGGTACTTGAATAATTAAATATGCACAGTAGAAAAAATATTTAATTCCTTTACTTAAAAACTGTATTTTCTTCCCCAACATGAGGGAGTGGAGAAAATGAGAAAATATTGGGGAATTCTGCAACTCTTTCTGAGCTGCAGGGATTCCCCTTTCCCTCTGCTTAAGCCAGGACCAGAGGGCTTCTCCTGATCTCTCTGCATCTGGCACTTGCTACTGTGTGTCAGGCTGCCTTGAAATAGTATCATGCTAGAGATACCAGAGAAAAATTAGGAAACTGATTCTGGTTTGATAGTATTTCCCATTCTGGACTTCTTCTCCCATGCTCTTGCTACTGTTTAATTTTCAGGACCTTCAGATGCCCAATCATTTTTTTCTACATTAATTGCATTCAGTTGTATAGATTTACTGAATCTGACTCAGAACTGGAACATGTGACCTCTTATGAATTTTTTTCCTCCTAGTTCATGGATAATTTCTCTCCCAATTATACATATATTTCAAAAATCTTACAAAAGGAAAGTTGAAAGGGAGTTCAGTAGAAAAGTCTATTTTCATTTTAGAGGGTACAGTAATAGTAGTGGGGAGAGCTGGAGAGGGCAGCAAGGTGCAGAAGGTAGTTTTCAGTGGCATCTAGAATACTAACCTGGCCTCTGATGATGGTATTTTGAACCACTCTTTCCCCAGTTTATAGAACTGTGACCTTGAACAGATTATTTAAACTCTGTGGGCTTCTGTTTCCTTACCTGTGTAATGAAAATTGTAATATCCACCTCAATCAACATATACAAAGTTCCTGGAACCTCATAGATAATTAATAATTGATATCTAAAACTGAAATCCAATGACACGGAGTGCTTTATGTATATTATATCAGTTCATTTGAAGAATTAATTCGTTAATTAATCAGTAGGTAACT
Source organism: Physeter macrocephalus (assembly GCF_002837175.3). Classification (NCBI taxonomy): domain Eukaryota; kingdom Metazoa; phylum Chordata; class Mammalia; order Artiodactyla; family Physeteridae; genus Physeter; species Physeter macrocephalus. The sequence continues at coordinate 22,403,757 of NC_041214.2, forward strand.
CCTCAGCTCTATATAGCTAACTGCTCCTTTAAAAAATACTTTAAATCTTTTCTAAAAAAATATTTACAAGTTTCACTGAAAAAAATACCATTTTCGGGACTTCCCTGGTGGCTCAGTGGTTAAGAATCCGCCTGCCAGTGTAGGGGACATGGGTTCGAGCCCTGGTCTGGCAAGATCCCACATGCCGCGGAGCAACTAAGCCTGTGCACCACAACTACTGAGCCTGTGCTCTAGAGCCTGCGAGCCACAGCTACTGAGCCTGTGAGCCACTACTACTGAAGCCTGTGCGCCACAACTACTGAAGCCCTTGCGCCTAGAGCCTGCACTCCGCAACGAGAAGCCCCCACAATGAGAAGCCCGTGCACCACAACGAAGAGCAGCCCCGGCTTGCCGCGACTAGAGAAAGCCTGTGTGCAGCAACAAAGACCCAACACAGCCAAAAATAAATTTAAAAATAAATTTATTTAAAAAAAAATCTTCTATTTGGCCTCATCCAAGGTAGTTTTAAATTGAAGTGTAACAACAGTTATCTGCTTGAGAAGTTAGAAATATGACCGGTTTACCTATGCTTTCCAGCCCTGTGGTTTAGTATTATGTATTATATAATTATATGTATAAATAAAAGTATATAATATATAAACAGTATTATATGTCATATATGTGTGTGTGATATTTACATATTTACATAGTAAATATAAATAATTTTTAACATAGTAATCTCTACATATGAGGTTGTAGAGATAGTATGTGGTCAAGAGAATTACATCTGCAATTATGAGCACAACAATGTAATACTATAGACAACGCAAAAGTGACAAAAATATACAAATTCAGGGCAAATATCTCCATGTGAATCAACTAACAGTCAAAAAGCTTTTATTTTTTATCTATTTATTTTTGTTTTTGTTTTTTTTTGCGGTACGCGGGCTTCTCACTGTTGTGGGCTCTCCCGTTGCGGGGCACAGGCTCCGGACGCGCAGGCTCAGCGGCCATGGCTCACGGGCCCAGCCGCTCCGCGGC
>NC_041214.2:22404951-22425794 GCF_002837175.3 Physeter macrocephalus
GAAATTTACACAGAGAAACTGATGTGTAAAGTGCATAAATCCTGTAGTCCATCATGATTCAGAATCTGTAGGGAATTGTATTCAGAGAAAACAAAAATATACCCAGAGATGTGGAAGAATAATTCAAGCTTTTAGTGTAGATTTTCTTAAAGGGTGTAGCATAAGATTTTACACAGCAAAAAGCTTCATTTAAACAATATTTTTTTGATACCTACCATGTGCAGGCACTGTTCTATGTACTAGGAGTACAGGAGTAAAAAAATAAAAATCTGTCTTTAGGAAACTTACCTTCTAGTTGGGGGTTCCATAAAACTTAATCCTTGTTAAGGCTCTTACTTCAAGACCGTTTACTTTTTATTGTACCTGCTGCTAATTCTCTCTCTCTTCCTACTCTTGAAGTTTCTTTATGAGGAGGCTTACTCTCCGCTGCCCTCCTTCCTCTTCTCCACCTCTCTCCACTGTATGGCATCCCCTCCAAGCCAGAAAGGGGTTTTCTTTTTGCCCCAGTGGCTTTGTTGGGCCATAATAGGATGGCAGAGACCCCAGCCCTCCCTTTCATAAACATGATCTCCTTTTGGGCCAGTTTCTCAGGGACAAGGGTTGGGGAAACCCATGAAAAACATCTTCCTGAGCTCTGTTTGTATCATAAAAAAATCTTGCCACAGAATTTTTTGTGAAATGAATTTTTCACCTACCTCATTACGCTTGCTAAAATACATAAACTGATTCAGTTTAAAATTTACAGCTAACGTTTTTATTATCCATGGTAACGTCACATATGAATTAGTTTATAATCCACAAAACTTTTGCTGAGCCACAGTAGAGAGATTAATACAAATGTATCACCATTACTGTAAAACCATTTCAAAAACCAGACCCACCCAATTATAAAATGAATTTCATATTCAAAGAGTAGCATATTTTAACTAGTTATTTTTGCTTTTTGATTTTACCAAGTATATCACCAGAATTGCTTGCTGTGCTTTACAAGGACAAAAAGTAGCTCATTAAATTGTACATACAGTTGACCCTTGAACAACACAGGTTTGAACAGCGAGGATCCACTTATACGCAGATATGTTTTTACTAAATAGGAACTGTAGTATCTCATGATCTGAAGTTAGTTGAACCCGCGGATGTGAACCAGGGATGAGAGGACCAACTGAAAAGTTATAGCTGGATTTTAGACTGCTGAGGGTCAGCACCCTTAACCCCCGTTGTTCAGGGTCAACTGTATTTTTTCTATTTTCAACTCTCCCCTACCTCAAAGGCAAATATTGAAGAGTTCTGGTTTGGCCAAAAGGTAGGCAGCTGCACTGGGTAAAAGGAAGGCACAGGGAAACTGGATCACCAGTCAATGCTGCCAGAACTTCTTGCTAACTGTACAGCCTTGGAGAAGAGCCTTTTAATAACTTCTCTGTGCCTCAGTTTCCACCTCTATTATAGTATCTCTTCTATAAAGCTTTCTATGAAGTTAATATTTGTAAACTGCCTATGAAGATGTTTTAAAGTATTTTTGTTGAATACAAGTTAAAGATAGAAAGGGATCATCAATAATGGGAGATCTGGTTTGATATATTGGCCACAAAAATAATAATCAGTTTTTGGATGTCCAGTCTTTTTCATCCATCAATATAAAGCTAAGAAATGTAAAAAGAAAAGTGAGCAAAAGAACACGTAATACCTCTAGTGAATTTACTGCAAAAATCTAGTTAAACCCTAAATGCATAAGATTTGGGTGGGATCGGAGGCCATATTTCTGGATACCCCTGTCAAATCTGATTTGAACTAGTTTGTTCTTCAGCAGTGATTTCAAGGAGCCTACCCCTAAACGTGTGTTAATTTAGAATTTCTCTCTTTCAAAAAAGTAGTTACCTAGCTATTATAATATTCAATCCAGTATCCACAGGCAAGCTAAATTAGAAACACAATGTATCTGTTGCTTTTACACCTCCAATTTGGGGGGCTGTTTCCCTAGGCAGCCATTAAATTTCCATTTGTCTTTATCTTGCTTCATTTGAAGAAATGAATAGAAGTTTTATATGTTTGAATTAGCAATAGGTATTTAAAGGGTCACTTATAAAAGGAAGAATCAACAATCCTTTTGAATATAAGTAAAAGTTCCTGAGTACCTACTATTCTGTAATACTTTTGCGTTAGTGATCCTTTAAAATCTATTAAGCCACCGTATCAGTTAAACTTTCTCTTTCAAAAAGCACATTATTATTCTTAATATTTAAGGAATTAAGAATTATGTTTAATGGCATGGTAATACAAAAGGAAATTTTCCTTAGCATATGGGAAAAGTTTAAAGGAAGATAATATTTAATATTGAGATGGTCACTCAGATATGATTTAGGTTTAAACTGAAGAAGTCTTGCTAGAAAGAAAATAGCAAAATGTTCCCTAAATTATAAGAAACATCCACCTATAGAACATGAATCCTTCTTAAATTGTTTTATCATAAGAGAATGGCAGAGGTATGTGCAAATATTTATGTAAATGGAAATTATATAGCATTGTTCATAATACCAAAAATGTGTATAAAGTAAAAATGGAATAGTTTGAATAAGTTAGGGTATAGTCATTGGTACCTTACATTTAAACAAATATATTTATTAGTTTCACAGTATATTTGAAATAAGTGGCAAAGAGGTGATATCTTTAATTTAAATTTTCTGCTCATTTTAAAGTCTATTAATAAATCCATTCATCTTAAAAATATAAGCAGACACTTAAGCTATGCTTTACTTATTTGTCTTTCATTTGGCTACAAATATGGAAAGCCCTCCAGCAGTGTCTCCATTTTCTTTTTCCTAGGTTTTCCAGTTTGAAACTCCTTACAATGCTCATAAAATCATATCTGCTAGAATTGTTACCGACCCAAGTCCTTGGACTCTTTAATCAGTAGAAATTGATAAGAGGCCAGACAAGAAATTCATGCAGGGCTTTACTGGGGCTCGTGCTGCAGCAGTGGGATGTGGGGCGAGAACAAGCAGCTGGTGGCCTCGCTCACTCCCCGAGGCAGGGGCTGAGCTGGTTCCTTACATGGGGTGAGGGCAGGGACGGATCAGTGGGTTGGGCAGGAGGCGTAGCTTAGGTGGTCTTCCCACCCCCTTGGTGATGCTGTGTGCAGGGACCATGCACAGCACTCTGCTTTTACTCTCGGCACCTCAGAAATGGCAGTTGGTTGGTGGCCTTTTTGTATCTTATTGCTCATAATTGCCCCACTGTACACGCGTGTAGTTATTTTCAGTCTCTTATAGTTTCTTTGTATTATGTTGCTCGAGGAGACGAGGGTCCCAGGTCCCAGCCCATCTCTTGGTGTCACCTTGGAACCCAGCAAAAAGATGCTCAGTAATGCATGTTAAATGACTGGCAGCATTTTTTCTAATACTACTACATTTGAATACCCAAGTAGGGGACTGTGGTAGATGGACTGGGACTTTGCAAGAACTAGCTGTATTTCCTGCCCCTGCTAAGGAGCTGAAGGAATTATATGGACAGGGACCTCTTGCTTTCTTTTCTCTCCTCTCACAGCTGAAGGCACTGGAAACAGGCAGAGCCCAAGGTTTGAGATTTCATATGCAGGTTTCCCAGCCTTGTGCCTAAAGAACGGCAAGATTCTCATGTGCCCAGAGTCTCTCTTGCCAACAGACCAGGACAGATTCTAGTAAATACTCAACTGCAAAGAGCTGATCGTCATTTTCAGTTTTGTGATTGAATATCCATGGTATGGTTCAAAGACTTGCGGTTTTATTGAACTTTGCTAGTGTGTCACTATTTACAAAGGTGCAATTGAAGCATGAGCATATAACGCAGCTGCAGTGTTTGTTGCAACAAGTGGTATCCGGGTAAATGCTCTCTTGCTGTGGGATGCTGTATAAGATACCAGGGCTGCCTTGCACAGCTGCAAACCACAGCTTCCCCAACCTCATGCTATCTCACCCATGTCTCCTTTCCCTCTTAATTACACTTCAGTTGGCTTAGATTCCCCTGTATGTAGCCTAAGCCTTGAAAATGCGAAGGCCTCTGCAATTGAGTTCTCTAGACCATGTGATGTCTAGGATGTCTCCTATTACGGAGACACAGCTCAGTTTTCTGATTTCCCTTTGACAGAAAGCCAAAAGTCAGCCTTTCTTCAACGTATGGCACTTTCTGGCCTTGCTGAGTGAATGAGAAATCTGAAACAATCCACTGAATGTTAAGGGAAGATTAAGTTAGAACATTCACGACTGTACCAACTGGACATTATCCTGCCTTATATAACATTTGTTGATAAAACTATATTGTAAAATTTTTAAGAACGGGGAGAGAATTTAGAGTGGTGAAAAAAAAAGAAACCAGTGGCTCAAAGGAGGGAGGACTAAACAAATTCCATGAGCACCTGAAGCTTGTTAGGCAATGTGTAGGTGTATTTTACTTTAAATTCATTGATATTAGTTACTTTAAAAAACATTCTTATAGATTTAAAATGTTTTCAAAATTGGTTTATTTTTTCAAGGTGTTTTTCAATCGCTTGAATCACATTTGAATGCTAATTTCTGCCTGGCATGGTTGAGAACTGTTATTTTTCTTTACACCATATCAGTCCAAACATTCCTGATCAAAAGGATCATCTGGGACTGTGTTAAAAGTACAGATTTCCAGGCCTGGACCCCAGAGGTATTATTTCACTTTTGGGGTCCAGAATTATGTATTTGTTTTCCTTCAAGTTTTTTTTTTTTTTGTAATGAAAATATTCAAATCTCTGTCTTCACTTAGCTTCAGCAGTTGTTAACATTTGCCACTTGTGCACTGTGCTGTAGCATTTGCCACTCTAGATAGTTGGATGGATATATGGATGGATGGATGAATAGATGGATGGATAGATTGATAATTTGGCCTGTTTTTACTAAGGCACTTAATAATCTGTTCTAATTACTTTGCATCACAGTTATTTGACAGTTTGCAATCCCCAGGCATGAGGTAGAAAGGAACAACAGATGTTCAGTTAGAAAGTTACACTAAACATATAACTGTCAGATGGTTCTTTTTTATTGTGAAACAATGTCATACATATAAATATGCAGATATAAACGTATATGTGCTCTTTAAAAACTAGTAACAACCCATCACCCCTGTTTCACCACCCTATTAGAACTAGAACATTAGCAGGAACTTAAGCCCCTTGAGGGCCAGAACTAAGCACTTTATCCACATCACTTCTTTTCCACGGGTAACCATTTTCCTAAATTTTGTGTTATTAATTCCCTAATTTTATTCTTTAAAGTTTTCCCCATACATGTATCAGAAAAAAAGTGTTTTGTATCATTTCCTGCTTTTGAATATTCTTAAATGGACTCATATGTGTTCTCCTATGACTGCTTTTTTTTTGTAGTGTTGTAATTTTGAGATTCATCTCTGTTGATGGGTATGGCTGTACTTTGTTTTCACTACAGTATACTATTATATCATATAAATATACCAGAATATATTTATCCAGTGTACCATTGATGGACACTGGAAATGTTTTTAGTTTCTTTTAGTGTGAACAGTGTGTCAAGAACATTCTCGTATATAACCTGTGTGTACACATGCAGTCACTTGAGGGTACATTCCTAGGAATGTCCAGAATTTAAGGTTCTAGAAAGGTAGGGGCATTTTCCTAAACCCCAGATATTACCATCATTAAAGGGATAGGACCAGTTCCTGGAACTCTTGGTTGGCCTGCAGTTGGGTCTGGATTTGTGGTGTGCTCCAGGGAACTGTTTTTACTTTTAAGACACGTAGGACGTTGTACAACTAACTCCAGCTCCAGAGAGGGAGAGGAAATAGTCCAAGACTGATGCAGGCTTGGCAGGAGGCTAGAATCTACATACTGGCTTATGTCATGGTGACATTTGTTGGGTCAACTCAGTCTGTATTGACTACTTACTCATATAGTGTTCTAGTGCTTCTTTGGCATACCTACCCTGTATTGGTGATTTCTACCCTACTGGAGCAACACAAATGACCACATTCTGTACTCTGATAAGCAGGATGACTCATTGGAAAGAACATGGACTGGGAATTTAGAAGTACTTGAGTTTAGCAGCGTTGGCCATTTACGTATTAGATGTTTTCGTTTGTTTTTTTCACTATTACATTGTTTTGTTTATTTACTTTTTTTCAGTTTATTTATTTACTTATTTATCTTCGGCTGTGTTTGGTCTTTGTTGCTGTGCACGGGCTTTCTCTAGTTTTAGCAAGTGGGGGCTACTCTTAGTTGCGGTGCGCGGACTTCTCATTGCGGTGGCTTCTCTTGTTGCGGAGCACGGGCTCTAGGAGCGCAGGCTCAGCAGTTGTGGCTCGTGGGCTCCAGAGCACAGGCTCAGTAGTCGTGGCACACGGGCCCAGTTGCCCCGCGGCATGTGGGATCTTCCCGGACCAGGGCTTGAACCCGTGTCCCCTGCATTGGCAGGTGGATTCTTAAGCACTGCACTACCAGGGAAGTTCCTGTTTATATATATATTTTTGGTTTGTTTTTAATTTTTATTTTATATTGGAGTATAGTTGATTAACAATGTTGTATTACTTTCAGGTGTACAGCAGAGTGATTCAGTTATACATATACATGTGTCTATTCTTTTTCAAATTCTTTTCTCATTTAGGTTATTACAGAGTATTAAGCAGAGGTCCCTGTGCTATACAGTAGGTCCTTGTTGGTTATCTATTTTAAATATAGCAGTGTGTACATGTCAGTCCCAAACTTGCAATCTATCTCTTCCCCCACGCTTCCCCCACTGGTAGCCATAAGTTCGTTCTCTATGTCTGTGCGTCTGTTTCTGTTTTGTAAATAAGTTCATTTGTATCACTTTTTTTCAGATTCCACATATAAGCGATATCATATTTGTCTTTCTCTGTCTGACCTACTTCACTTCGTATGATAATCTCCAGGTCCATCCATGTTGCTGCAAATGACATTATTTCGTTTTTTTTAATAGTTGAATAAGATTCCATTGTATATATGTACCACATCTTCTTTATCCATTCATCTGTCAATGGACATTTAGATTGCTTCCATGTCTTGGCTATTGTAAACAGTGCTGCAGTGAACATTGGGGTGCATGTATCCTTTCGAACCATGTTTTTCTCCAGATATATGCCCAGGAGTGAGATTGCTGGATCATACGGTAGTCATATGGTAGCTCTGTTTTTAGTTTTTTAAGGAACCTCCATACTCCATACTGTTCTCCATAGTGGCTACACCAATTTACATTCCCACCAACAGTGTAGGAGGGTTCCCTTTTCTCCACACCCTCTTCAGCATTTATTGTTTGTAGACTTTTTGATGATGGCCATTCTGGCTGGTGTGAGGTGATATCTCATTGTAGTTTTGATTTGCATTTCTCTAATAATTAGTGATGTTAAGCATCTTTTCATGTGCCTCTTGGCCATCTGCATGTCTTCTTTGGATAAATGTCTATTTAGATCTTTTGCCCATTTTTTGACTGGGTTGTTTGTTTTCTTGATATTGAGCTGCAGGAGCTGTTTGTAAATTTTGGAGGTTTATCCCTTATTGGTCATATCATTGGCAAATATTTTCTCCCATTCTGTGGGTCGTCTTTTCATTTGTTTATGGTTTCTTTGCTGTGCAAATTGGAGATAATATATGAAAAGTGCTCTGCCTTTTCCTGACATTTGATAAGCATTCAATATGTTATAGCTTTTGCTGATGTTTTCACCTTGTTATTTGTCATCGCCCAGAACTCAGAAACCTGAAATACTGAAATTCCTTTCTCTAATAATCTTTTCCCCTTGATTGAATTAATGAAATCAATGAACTCTCTCCCCAACCTCCACCCCTTGTTTCAAATATCATCCCCACTTCTAGATCACTTCTCTGAGTTATTCTCATAATGTTCACATATACATGTTTTTATTTAAATGTTTAACATGTCTTCTCTTGGACTCTTCTTAAACATAACATGTCCCGATTTAAACTTTTGATTCCTGCCCTCCCCAGGCCCAACATTTTCCCGCCATCTTCCTCTCTAGGTCAGCTAATGGCATCACCATCAGCTCGGGTACCCTGGCTTAAAAAGTGAGACTCCTCCTCAACTCCTCTCTTTACTTAGTCCATCAGCAACTCCTGTGGGTTCTGCTTCCAAATCTTGTTAAGCATCTGACCGCATCTGACCCTCTCTCGTGTCACCTCCCCAGTCTAAGCCAGCGTCAGCTCCCACCTGGATTACTGCTGCCAGTCCTCCCCCACTGCTTCTACTCCAGCCCCTCAAGACAAAGTTTAAATCAGATGTGATCACTCCACTGATTAAAGCCCCCCGAAGACTCTCCAGCTGCAATTACAACAGATTCCAAACATTTTGCCATGAGTTTCAGGTGTGATCAGAGCTCTGTCTCCACCTCTGACCTCGGTTCTCTTCTTTCCCTGTGTTCCAGTCACACCTGACCTCTTTCTCTCCCTTGCTCTTTGCCCAAGCTCATTGCCATCTCAGGGCCTTTGCACTTACTTTCTTGTCTTTTGGGAACTCTCTTCCTGCATTTTTAGTATAATGCTTTCTGTCATAGTTCAGATAGCTGAAAGGTCACCTCCTGAGAGAGCGTTTCCCTGACCCTCCTCGAGCTCCTCATCCATGTTTTTCTTAATCTTTAACTTTGTTTTCTTCATAATTGTACTATCTACATTTAATCTTAAATATTTCTTGATATGTTTCACTCCACTAATATATAATCTCCAGCAGAGTGTCCATCTGGTTTACTGCTGTATTTTCAACACCTATAATAGTCCCTGGTACATAATAGATGCTCAGGAAATATTTGTTGAATTTATGAAGGAATGAAAGAAAGGTAAATGGGGACTAAAATATCACAGGACTTGTTACATGTATCACTAAATAATAATACTAACTATATAAATATATTTTTAAAGGTATAAAATGTGTTTTTTTTCAGGATTAATTAGAATTCTTCAAATGTCAGGTAAGTTTTTGTGAATAAATTTTCATATGCTTTATTTTCAAATGTGAACTGTGTGATTCCTTTTCTTAAAAAATTGGAGATTATTTCATTTTGAAATCACTTGTTTAATATTTGAAGAATATATATATATATATACACACTCATTTGTTCATTTATATATATGAACATTCCTCTTTATCTTTGACAGAAAAGGATTAAAAGGGTTTTATACTGGCATATAGGTACTGCAAAAATCTCTAAAGTATGTGGGGGAAAGTTAGGTAAAGGAAAAATACAGGTAGGAGAGTAAATCTGCAAAGAGAGGTAATAGTAATAAAAAGCCTGTGATGGCAGCTTGCCTTTACAGAAGGCGGCTCAAAAGTAGCCCTGCTTTTTCAAGCAATGTAGGAGATGATACAAGGAGAGAAACACCACATCTGTGGGATTTGTGTTTCTTATGAGATAAAAGTCAACCAGTTAAGAGACTCAGGACTCCCTTCTAGTGAGTAATTTCTCTAATTTCAACAAGAGGACAAGCTATAACATAATGAAAAGTGACTGCAGTACCTCCCTTGCAGCAATTACAATGATCTAGGTTGCTTTTAGGCAGAATATGGTAAAAGTGTGACTCACTGGAGATGAAGACTGAACCACCTCCAGCTGAGTTGTGTGTAGCATTACTGCTGTTTAAAGTATTAAGTATTCATTGTGTTATGTTTTAAATTTATTAAGTATTCATCATGTTATGTCTTAAATTTATTAAGTATTTATCGTGTCATGCTTTGAATTTATTTAAACACAGCCATTTTCCAAAAAGGATTCGGGAATAAATCAGATGCACTCTATAAATGACTGTACTCTCCCTATTATATAATAGGAGAAAGAAGTTTTGCTGCTGTGCAAGGAGTTTATGTAGGTAGGAATGAGCATTAGGTCAGCTGAACACTAGCATGAAAGCTTTTTGCTTTGATCATAACAATATAATAGCTTAGTTTTATTTTTAAGTCCATATTCAGGCTAAAAATTCATCAAATATATTAATAGGTTGATGTCTAATATACGTAATGAATTTTTTTTTATAAAAAATGAGTGTATATCATGTTGGTTATATTCATTGATGCATACCAAAATTTTAAAAATGAATATCTTCTGTAATCATATTATCATTCCCATTGTAAATCAGGTCCCCTTTCTCTCCCCCAAAATATAGTCCCCACAGACCCTGAACAATCTGCAGATGAAATGGAGAATCAAATAAAATCACCTGATCCAAGGCCTGGTGCCCCTCCTGAGTACAGTTCCCATTTTGCACCAGGTAGGTTAAATATTCAGAAAGAATCTTTCCCCTCTCTGGAAAACCATACTCATAGTTAAGATTGCTTTTAAAATTAACTAATTAATTAATGGACTGATTCAGTAAATAAATACTGGATGCCTACAGCGTGCCGAGTAGTTTACTAGATGTTAATTAGAATTATATTCCTGTCTTAGGAAGGAAGTTGTGCAAACACTGATGGCATTCTCCTTGCTTGAATGTGAAGAGCATGTTGTCCTGTGAAGACCACAGAGGGCAGTAACTGCCTTTACTGGGGATTTGAGGGAAGCACTAACTGAGGAAATCAAGTTTTACTGGCACGTGAGGAATCTCTCAATCGAAGGAAAGGGGGAAAAGAGCCATACCTTGCAGAAAGAACAATATGTCCAAAAGCTCAGGGTCATGAAGGTCTGGTTGGGACAGGTGGCAGGAGAAGTGCAGAAAAATGGAAGTGAATGGCTTTGAGTTCTGATTCAGGAGCTTGTAGTTCGGCAAATATTTTCATAAGTCTGAATACACAACTCATACTGTACTCAGGGACTCAGGAAAATAGATACTCCTAAGAATTTGGGCAATATGTAAATTCTTTAAAATTAAAAATACTCTTACTTTTTCACTTGGTCATGGCTAAAAAAACTAAACAAACAGTATTTTTCTCGCATGAACATGCTTATGATAGATTTTCTTCTTTTTCCAGAGAACAGCAAAACATCCACAGCTAAGCCAAGCTGTTGAAACTTAACCTTAATCCTGACTTGAAGTGGAAGCTTTTAAAAAATCTTCTCTTGCTTTTCTACCAAATTCTAGCTACTGTTGTCTTTGCTGCTACTTTTGCTGCCTAGATCTCATATTCAAAGATGCCTGTGGGTTTAATTATATGCAAATTGCAGGTTATTGTTTTTAGAGACACACAGACACACAGCATGGAGGGTGGGTGGAGCCCTCTGGGTGCTGAATTTTGATCCTTTGCAAGATGACAGCAGTGGGGTCTTCTGGATTCTGCAGCTGTTAATTCAGGTCACCACGGACCGTGTTGTGATGTTCCAGACTAAAAGGCAAACTGGAGATATTTCTTTATCCTGTTATTCTCATAAAGAGATAAAAGTGACATACTATATGTTTATATAGCAAGGTCTGTTTTTAATACCAAATAGTTTATATCTCTATGCATTTATATCTCTGTGCCTTTATATTTCTAATAATACGGTTCTTGTTGGTATATGTCGAGACTTTGAGAATGTTAGGACCCTTGACCTTGTGCATTAGAGTGTTACGTTCTCAACAGTTGTGTGCCTCCCCTTCCCTCTCCCCTCTCCCTTTTTAAGCTGCTTCGCAAGATTTGGAAGCTCCGTGATTTGCTTTTTCTTTCCTTTCAGTGGGTAGAAGAATGGTTGGTTGGTTGGTTGCTTGCTTGCTCACTTGGTTGGTTCTTTGTTTTTCAGTTATGCTGTTAAACTAAAAATCTCTGTTAAACCCCCTTACTGTTCATGTGACTGTTCTCTTTCTGGTGTTTGACCAGTGATGCCGCGAGTTCGGGAAGATCTTCGCTGAACATCCCCTATTGTTCATCCATTGTCAGTGTTTTATGTTGACTGTGTGAAGGACATTAAAGTCCTAAAACATCTAAAAGAAAACACCTCTTACTTTTGACTAAGGAAATAGTTTTAATCAGGATTATATTCAAATACATTTTAGTGATTTAGAAAATGATAAAAGTATAGTGATATTTCTTTAAATATATATTTAAGTGTTTGTTTAGAGGCAGAAACCAGTGAGTTAGGCTGTGAAAGAGCACAAGAAACCCCAATATCCACAGGATGATGGCCAGGATGTTGTCTTGGCTCCAGACATATGATTCATGGAGCTCAGGTAGCCTTTGCCCCTGCAGTGTTTTCTGAAAACAGGGCTTCCTTTTCCCCTTTCCCTCATGTGTATGCATGTTGTGTGAATCTGATCCAGTATAACCCCTCATTATGGCTTAAGCCCTGCTAAATCCAAGTTTCTGACAACCCTACATTGTAATATCGCTATATATACATTTCTCTATGTTTTACTTCAGTGGCTGTCAACATTATCTACATAATCTGTCTTAGATTCCCCAGTCACTATATCCAAGAACCTAGGTTCCAGTAGAACAGAAACTCCACCGTTTCTAAGAAGTAAACATTGGTTATAACTCATGTTCTGCTCATCTGGGAAAGTGTCTGTCTCTTCCTTTCTGTATCAAAAAAATAGCCCAACTCATGAATTTTCAGTTATGAAAATCAGCAACAAAAATTCACTGTGATCACCATCTAGTGGCTGAACTATATACTTATTTATACTGATGCAAATTGTGTGCCCTTGATTCACATTAAGGAACTTGAATACTATGCTTGATATTTTAGCTTTAATGAATTTCTTTAAATTCAATTATGTAATTCCATTTGCATTACATTACTGGATATTTGTTACCATTGAAAATAATTTTGGGCCAAATATGTTTAAAAGCATAGTTAATAAAGAAGCCTTTGTTATATGTAGTCTATTTAAAGAGGAAAATGACATACTTTTTTGAAATAAAAAAGGATGGTAATATTCAAAATAACTAAGAAAACACAAATCCCATAAAGCAGTATTTCTCACACTAGCATTGGTAGGAAAATACTCCATAACAGAGTTCTTTATTTAAATAAGTGTGGGATACTATAGTTACACAAGGTTAAACATGTTTTGTTTTGTTTTCCTGCAGAACAATCAGAACCCTTAACGGCAATTTTAAAGCTTAAAAGAGAGTATAAAACATACACCATTTCCCACACGTAATTAGATTATGGTTTTTTCTTCACTTCTCTTAACATCTCTGAATAATACATACTTATAACAAAAATCATTTGGTTACATACATTTGTATACAGTTTTTTTTAGAAGTATAGTCTCTAAACTGAATAGCACCATAATCTAAATTGTAATTTCCTTTCTAATTTATTGATCCTCAAATTTTGTTCCATGACATACTTTTATCGTAAAATCACATGGTTAATAGCAGAAGAATTAATCATCAACTCATTGAAATGATATAACAATTAGTATTTTTGAGATAGTTTATGTGACTTTTTAGGTGCATTGTATGCTTTTTAATAATAGTTCTAAAAAAAAAAAGAGGAGGATATCCGATTTCCAATCCAATTTGGATACTCTTTAAACACAACTCTTAAAGGAATTAAAGTCTATTCTTCACAACAAACTGAAACATGAAATCTCCTCCATTTTTTCTAAAGACATTAGCACTTTTTTTCTCACTTAGCTCTAATTTAACATTGTTTCTAGTTACCATTATTTTTCCGTTAGTCTCTCCTGACTCCTGGTCTCTGTCAAGAGCTCTGTGTCCCCTGCCCTTGAAAACCAGTATTCCCCAGAGGTCCTTGGGCCACTCCCCTGTCCAGCCCTGCCCTGCCCTGTCCTCTCTCTCACCTCTTCCATTCACCTGTCCTTTTACACTCTGCTGAGTTATACTGGGAATACCCCATATGGTTTCATTTGCCTTTAACCACTTATGAATCCCTTAGCCCCTACCCACATCAGTCTCCTCTGCTCTAAACTTGCATTTCCACCTGCCTGTAGACCACTTGCCCTGGGTGACCCAGGATCTCAAACTCAGTGATTCCTCAGTGCTTCTTGGGCATCTTGCTCCTGAACACATGCCCTCTGTTCTTTCTCGGCACTGGAGGCCTGCAGGGACCCACGTCAGAAACTTGAGAATCTTTCCTCATATCCAGTCTATTACCAACACAATATGTCTCTTAAACGTAGATTGTTATTTCTCCACTTTCTACTCTTTTCATCACAATGAAACTTCCTTACCTCACATCTAGACTCCTGCAGGCACCTCCTTCCTAATCTAACCTTCTCGTTCGTTCATAAAGGTTCTAAATGTAAAACTGGTCACTCCACTTTACATTTTATTAGCATAAAGTTCAGGTTCTTTGCACAGAGCATAGGTCTTTCATAATCGTCACTTCCTCCCCGCCTTCCTTTCTGTTTTGTTTGCTAGATCTCTATATATGCATGGCCTTTACTCCTGTGGTACTGAGCTTCCCCTGTGCAGCTGCTCATTTTGTACCTGCTGTATCTAAAACCTTTGCTCATCGTCAAGGTGCTGGCTGGGTTTCACGTGTCAGCACTTACATCACAGGGTATCTCCTCTGCCTAGGTTAGTTGCCCCTCCTCTCTAACCCCTTCACGTACTATGTCTACCAGTGAATATGTTACAGACCCAGGTCCCTGGACAATTTAATTAGCAGAAATTGTTAAGAGGCCAGATGAGAAGTTCAAGCAGGGCTTTATTGGGATTCCTGCTACAGCAGAGAGAGCAAGAACAAGAAACAGGTGGCCTCGCTCGCTCCCCGAGGCAGCGGCTGAGCTGGTTCCTTACATGGGGTGAGGGCAGGGACGGATCAGTGGGTTGGGCAGGAGGCGTAGCTTAGGTGGTCTTCCTACCCCCTTGGTGGTGCTGTGTGCAGGGACCACGCACAGGACCCTGCTTTTGCATACAACTGTTCATAATATTTCCTTATGATGCATTTTGATTTCTGTAAGAGTTTAGTAATGTCCCCATTTTCACCCCTGTGTTTAATAATTGAAGTCTTTTTTTTTTTTTCTTGGTTAGTCTGGCTTAAGGTTTCTCAATTTTGTTGATCTTTTAAAAGAACCTACTTTTGGTTTTGCTGATTTTTTGTCTATTGTTTTTCCTGTTTCATTTCACTCACTTCTACTTCAGTGTTTATTATTTCCTCCTGCTTGCTTTGGCTTTGGTTTATTTCTAAGGTGGAAAGTTGGGTTACTGATTTGAGATATTTCTTTTTTAGTGTAGGTGTTTACAGCTGTCAGTTTCCCCCTAAGCATTGTTTTAGCTGCATCCCATAAGCTTTGGTATATTGTGCTTTTGTTTCATTCATCTCAAAGTATTTTCTCATTTCTCTCATGATTTCTTTTTACCCCTTTGTTGTTTTGTTTGAGTGTATCGTTTTATTTCCTCATATTTGTGATTTCCAAAATTTCTTCTGTTATTATTGATTTCTAGTTTTATTCCATTGTAATAGAATATACTCTGTATGATTTCAGGTATCTTAAATTTGTTGAGGCTTGTTTTATGGCCAACCAGTAGGTCTATCCTGGAGAAGGTTCTATGTGCATTTGAGAAGAATGTTTAGTCTGTTGTTGTTGGTAGAGTGTTCTATACATGCCTTTTATGTATTGTTTGAATAGAAGCATGTTGTTCATGCTTCTATTTCCTTTTTGATATTTCTGCTTAGGTGTTCTATCCCTTATTGTGAGTGGGGTATTGCAGCCTCCAACTATCGTTCGTTGGATTGCCTATTTCACTTTTAAGTGTGTCGGTTTTTGCTTCATGTATTTTGAAGCTCTGTTTTTAGGTGTATATAATTGTATGTCTTCTTGACAGATTGACACTTCTGTTATTATAATAAAATGTCCTTTACCTCTAGTAACAGTTTTTCTCTTAAAGTATATTTTATCTGACATGAGTATTGTTATTTCACTAGTTTTTATTAATGAAGTACTAATGCAAAGTTCAAGGATGAACCTTGAAAACCTGCCAAGTAAAAGAAACCAGATACAAAGGCTATGTCACATGATTTTATTTACATGAAATGTCTGGATTAGGCAAATCTATAGAGATAGCGGTTTCCAGGGACTGGGGGAAAAGATGGGGAATGACTGCTAATGGGTATGGGATTTTTGGGGACGGGTGATGAAACTGTTCTGGAGTTAGATAGCAGTCATTAAAAGAACCCCTTTGAAGTTAAGTAGACCTTACTATCTTTATGACCTTAAACAATAATAACAGTAAACATAGTAACAAAAAATTAACCATGCTAATTATATGCTAGGCCTTGCGCTAATCCTACTATAACCTAATGAAGTAGGTATATTATTATCTCCAAAGAAGGAAGCTAATGCCTAGAGGCTAACATGTTAACTTGATATTTCAACCTTACTTCTCTACCTCTGAAATGGGAATAATTGTCTCATAAGGCTTAAGAGGATTAAATGAGTTAATGTGTAAATCCCCTTAGTACATTTTGGTACATCCTACACACTTGTAAAATGGAACACCTTGTTATTTTTAAGTGGAGGTTGTGTGATCCATATCATCTCCATGTAAAAAGTCATGCTAATTTCCAATATATTGTAGTGTTTATAATGTATAACACTTTCATTTGTTTCTGAACGCAGGGCCCCCTGGATCAGCTGTCCCTCCTCCTGCAGGCCACCCAGGAGGCTTGCCTGTGGGATACTACAGTCCACATCAGCCCACCACCTTCCCCTTGTACATGCAAACTGGTGGTAGCTATCCTATCCAGTACCAGCCTGGAAAATATCCTGCACCACAACATTCTGCTCCAATAGTATGGATGCCAATGCCAACTGTTATGCCAAACTGTCCTCCAGGTCTGGAATATTTAGCCCAGGTATTCCACACAAATCCAAATTATTTTCTTACAAAGTATGACTGGGGGTCCAACAAGAAGAGACTGGATAGAGTGGATAAAGGTGATGGGTCAGTGATGACAGATGTTTGTGAGACTATAGGAGTGGTAGTGCTAATTTCAGAAATGTGAATGGGGAACAAAGAAGATAGGGATTTTTTTGGTGGGATGATATGGTTTTTGTGAAGGTTGTATACTGAATTTTAAGACATTCAAGATGTCCTATCAAAGGCAGTTTAAAAACTAGGAATAGAAGAAAAATTATCAAAGATGTTAATTGGAGTGTCATTTGCCTAGAAGTAAAGGCTGAATGTCAAGAAAAGCAACATTACAAAGAACAGAACAGAATGGTAGACAGTGAGTAAATCACTCAGTGCCTCAGGCCATTGCTATTTCTCACCATCCATAGTTTTCATCAGCCAGTCCTGTCACCTCCCAAAGCATACAAGGTAAATAAAAATAGGGGACCTCCAAGGATACTGTTTCAGGTCAAGTTCCAGAGAACCCCTTTCCACAACACAGGGACTCCCTAATTTTTATCTATATGGACATTCTAGGACCGGGCCACCCATTTCAGAAACTGGGGCAACATGCCCACAGGTTTGTGTACCGCCAAATGGTATTGTTTAAAAACCCATGTCAGAAATAAAAATGTTGCTTAATGAAAATAAGATAAACCTAGTATTGCAAATCCCTTAGAAACTACTAAATTATGTTTCACTTTTAGAAAAAGCAAGTGTTGAAATATTGATACATTATAAGCAAGGGACTTGCCAATTCAATATATGTCTCCCTATCTTAGTCAACCAAATGTTCCTTGGAGTTGACATGTTTCTCTTTTCAGTTTTATATACTGACTGTTAATCCTGTGCATTGAAAACCATTGTTATACAGTTATAGTGTTGATCTTTGAAAGTAATACAGTTGGATCAGGAAAATTTGGATTTTACATAAACCAAAAACTTTATTAACCTGTTGTTTGGCACAATATTGACAAAGCCAGTCATTCAGGTACAGTGCTAGAGTAACCCCTACATTATTTTGGACGCTTATAAAATGCTTATAAGTTAACCAAGTTTAGAAAGTTTATTTTTTTACTTGATGATAAATATAGGAAATTTCCTTAGAAATCCAATATCTGGAGTCATTTCTTTTTAAAAATGTATAGCTTTAATATTGTTCATTTAAATATTTAAAAAAATTTTCTTAATTTCTCCTATTACTTTCAGTGAAGTTAAATGGGCATATTTTATGAATTCTATTTTCCCTTTCAGCAATGTTTTTAGTTAAAAAAAAATTGAAAAAGAAACACATAAAACAGGTTTAGAGCCAGACAAACCTGGCTTTTAATTCTAGCTCTACTCTCTCCTCACTCTACTACCTTGAGTAACTTTTCTAACCTCTTGGTGCTTGAATTTCATCATCTATAAAATAATGCTAGTGATACCTACCCTATTGGGTTGTTAGGAGAATTTTTAATGAGATAAAGTTTGTAACGTGCCTAATATATTTGGCACATGGGACCCACCCAGTGGATAATAGCTGTGTGGATGTTTTTAGTTGAAACACCTTGTGTGTAGGTGGAAGACACAGAGCCAGGCATCCAAGCATTTTCTTCATCCTAGGCTTTTATTTTTTATTTTTTATTTTTGTCTGTACCTTAGTTCCCCGACCAGGGATTGAACCCATGCCCCCTGCAGTGGAAGTGTGGAGTCTTAACCACTGGACCGCCAGGGAAGTCCCTCTCAGAGTCTTTTTGCCATCTCGTGTGCAAATTACATGAATCATTATCAGGACTATCCTGACACTTTAACATCCAGAGTAGCAGGTTTACATTATTTCTAGAATATTGGCTTGGCCAGTGACTCCACACTTTGTTAGAACTGCTTCTTAACAACCGTAGTATCTTATTGGGTAAACTTCTTTCACAGTAACAGGCATTTCTTTAGAATATTTTGCTCAGCAGTAGAAGCTCTTACCAAGCAATGAATATTTTTACTTTTTAGTTATAGATGTTTAAGAGTCCCTAGAGTTTTTCAAAGGGACTGTAAACCACCCTAGTGGCCACTTTTGATAATTTTGTAAGACATGTTTAGGCCCTCTCACCTGATTGTGTTTTCATAAAAGAAAAATTTTTTAATGAAAGAAAGATTGTATCCTCTCTATACCCTCCTGTAATGGATCATGCCACAAAACGTTTATGTCAGGTCACATTATTTTAAATTTTATTTATTACCACAGTAATGCAGTGTTCATTAATTAATGTATTCAACAAACATTTGGTAAAATATGGCATTTCAGGCAATATTCTGGGCTCAGGAGTTAGGAATGATCTAATGATCTAAATTATCTAAAATTATATAGATATGAGTAGTCTGTCCTTAAAGGGGTTTCTTTTCTGCTAGGATGTTCTCAAGTATAACAGATGATGGGCCAAAATGTTTATCTTTACAGTGATTCCTAAGTAAAGTTAGGGTAGAGGTTGGTCTAATGGTATTACCAACCTCCCTTTTCAAGGGATTCCATCCTTGGAGAATGTTTCCTCTCCTTTGCCCTAATCCTATTCACATGCTTCCAGCTCTCTTGGATCTTCCCCTATTAAAGTCTGCACTTAGGGAAGACCCTGGCATCAGCAGCCCAAGTGAATGGAAGTCAGTGTGTTAACCTCTTTCAGAGGTACTGTGAAGTAATATGAGATCGGACATTCCTTTGCAAGGTCCACCCTGCCTCATTCACTCTCCCTAAGCCACTGAGAAAATTGGCTTCTCTGTGGCTGGTCCATGTTAAACTGTCCCGAACTTCCTGACAACTCCAGTCTGTGGGTGACATATCAGAGAGACCAATGAGTAGGAACTGAACTAGGCAACATAGCTTCTTCTAGGTGCTGTTACTGAAGCAGGAAGATGATTTTCTGGTATTTTAGAGAATTGTTTCAATATTTTACAGTGGACCTGGAGGAAAGTGTTCTATCTGGACAGCTCTGCTAATAACCATCTGATCAGGTGCAGATGGGCTGATTTTGCTTGATAAAAATGTTTTTGATTCCATTCAGTTTCAGAAAGATATTTTTGTATCAATTGATGCATTTAATTTCTGTCTCATCAGTTTTTTTTTAATACTGGTTTGATTTGATTCTGTTATTTCTCTCTCTGCTAATTGCTTTGTTTTATCCCAACAGTTGGACAACATACATGTTCTTCAGCATTTTGAACCCCTGGAAAGTATGTATAATTTTGTAGTGTCCAGCAATATTTGAATCAGGTGAAAATTTGCATTATCCAATATCTAGTTCCTTATTTATATTGATCATTTTTTAGTGGTTCAAAGAGAAAAGACTATCCTCTATTACCCTATCTTCAAGAAAGTAATAAGGGGACTTGACTTTGTATAATTTTATCTGTTTACACATCATACATGAGCTCTTAGATTTCAAAAGGACTTAACATTTTTACTTGGTCGAACCCCCTATCCTTTACCCATCTCCATATTCACTTTTCATGGACAAGGAAAAGAAGGACCAAAAAGACTAGATGAGCTAGTCAAGGGCACCTTAGTCAGCTAATCAATGGCAGAGCTGGAAATAGAGTCTCGGTCTGCTGAGTTCTAAGTCCAACGCTGTGGAAGTAAGAAAAAATCACGGTAAACACAATGCCTGTTCTCAGTTCCCCTCACTGTATCAGATCTACACCCTCATTTCATTCATTTTACCTCCACATAGAGCCTTTGACTTTTCTTGATTGGTTTTCTTATTTGCAATTAGTAATGACCCTAATCCTCTCAGCATATTTCATAAGCCGATTAATTCATGGTCTGGTGTATAATTTCCTTTAAATGTTTTTATAATTAAAGTTTTCTTAATTCAAGTACTCCAGGAATATTGTTTCCAATCTTTGCTTCTATGTGGAAAAGTTTTAAAAATCATTTTACACTGAACTTCTTAAAAGAAATGTTTTAAAATTTCAAAATTACTTATATACTTAGGGCTTCCCTGGTGGCGCAGTGGTTGCGCGTCCGCCTGCCGATGCAGGGGAACCGGGTTCGCGCCCCGGTCTGGGAGGATCCCACATGCCGCGGAGCGGCTGGGCTCGTGGGCCATG
>NC_041214.2:22425905-22433955 GCF_002837175.3 Physeter macrocephalus
GGCTCGTGGGCCATGGCCGCTGAGCCTGCGCGTCCGGAGCCTGTGCTCCGCAACGGGAGAGGCCACAGCAGAGGGAGGCCCGCATACCACAAAAAAAAAAAAAAGAAAAAGAATTGGGCACTTATATACTTATAGGGCATATGAATTACAGTGGCATTCTAATAATTGCATATTTTTCACCTGAAATTCTTTAAAAAGCTCTTTTGCTTTAGGCCCCTGTGAAATACTACAAAAGCACTTCTTGAGGCCCATTTTAACTGCTTCTAAAATAAGATGGCTCTCTCATGTTTAGTGATAACAGGTTTCGAAACTCATAATACATATGATATTAAAAACAACCTGGGCCAGATGGTTTACTTTGTGACCGAAGACACAGATGACTACACCAGGAATGCTTACCGGACACTGAGGCCCTTTGTGCTCCGGGTCACTGGCTGTATGGGCCGGGAAATCATGACAATGCAGAGACCTTTCAGATGCACCTGCTGCTGCTTCTGTTGTCCCTCCACCAGGCAAGAGGTGAGAGGACAGAAGTCTCATCTGTTGTTTCTTCCTGATCCAACTCTTCCCTGCATGGCTGTGCTCCTTCCAAAGCTACACAGGAGGGGACTCTCATGGCACAGGCAGAATGGAAGAAGATAGTAGGGGGCGGGGGAAGCCGAATGCCAAATTGTCTCACCTACGGAAAAACCACAAAGACATTTTTCGTGTGGGTTCATGTCTTCAGGTGCTAGTTGGGGGGGGTCAAGCACAAATGAGGGTTATTTAGTCAGTGATCACAATTCTATCAGTCATGTCTACTGAATTAGAAATTAGCCTGTTACCTAGAACACACATTTGTCTAAATGTTCCTACACATCCCCAAATAAGGTCACACTAAATGTAGACATGCTTTTAAATAGAATCGGAAGAAACTTCAGATACTTTTACTCTACCCATCATAATCTACACCTTGTTACAGATAAAGAAAGGGTGGCTAAAAAAGAATAAGTGCCTGAGGATGGTGTTACACATGGTAGATGCTGGAACTAGAAAGCAGATGTGCCAAGTTACAGTTTGGTTGCTCTTCTATAATCTGTGCTGCCCTAGGAAAATTGTTTGCTACAGGGAAAAGAAAAGTTTTAGAGATCCAAGAGAATTTGAATTTCAAATATGCCACCTACTTAAAAGTGGGCATTTTACTTAACCTGTTTTAGCCTCAGGGTTCTTAATACATTAACTGGGCAGAAAAAAATACCTCCTAGGATTACTGGGATTTTAATTATATGTTATGTACCAGCATTTTCAATAGAATTTACTTATAGCCTCTGTGCCTTGATTTATTCACCTATAAAATGGAGATATTAATAGTACCTATCTCAGGATGATTATTTTGAGGATTATATAGTAAATAAATGTCAACTGTGTTAGCTTAGTGCCTGGCAAATAGTTTAGTGCTCAGTGAATATTAGCACTTGTCAGATAGCTTACTCCTTTGTCATTACTGTCTTTGTGTAATAAGAGTCTTATATTTGAGGTGGATCTCCACTTCATCCTATACTTATACACACATTCTGTTGTCTTCACAACATACAATTTTCAGAATGCCTCTTTTCTCTTTTGTTTCCTATTACAATTGTCATGTCTGAGATGTCAGTCTAAGAAGCTAGCATGTTACTTTTTCATGGATTGTGCCAGAAGACATGAGACCCCCTAGGTCAGGGGCAAAGAACTTTATTACAGCACAGTAAGCAGCATGAGCTCCAGCATGTGTGCGTAGGTCCCCTCATCCCCAAGTTCTGCAGGGATGACTCAGAGGATCCCAGGTAGATGCTACATATGCAGCTGAGGGACGTGGAGCTGGGAGAACTGACCATTTTATAACAAGCAGTAATTTTGTCCCAAAGGGAACATGACTTCATCTCTCAAGGCTGTTCACTGAAATACAACCCTAAGAAATAGCCTGGGGATAATGGAAGACTCTTTCCCAGTGACAGTTTCCCTAGTTCTTGAATGAATTAGGAACATGCCTAGGTTGTGTGTATCTGTGTATGTGTATACCTGTACATGTAGCATCTTCGCCTCTGTCACTGCTTCATTTGCAGCTGGAGGTGCAGTGTCCTCCTGGCGTCACCATTGGCTTTGTTGCCGAACACTGGAACCTGTGCAGGGCCGTGTACAGCATCCAAAACGAGAAGAAAGAAGACATGA
Organism: Physeter macrocephalus; assembly: GCF_002837175.3. Classification (NCBI taxonomy): domain Eukaryota; kingdom Metazoa; phylum Chordata; class Mammalia; order Artiodactyla; family Physeteridae; genus Physeter; species Physeter macrocephalus. The sequence goes on from NC_041214.2 coordinate 22,428,096, forward strand.
TGGGAGTGCTTGGGCCATGCTCAACCTATGGCTGTGGTTCAGATTCTGTTTTTGAGGTAAACAAATATAAAAATAAATGTTTCTACTATTTTTTCTACATCTTCTAACAAGACCTCAGAATGATGTGCTTTTAGCTGATTTTTGTGTGTGTGAATGAATAAAGTAATGTGAGGAGGGAGTTAACTAACCAGTTGACATTGAAAAATTTTCACATTATCCTTAGGGGATTGCTTAATGTTTTCCACAATGTGAGCTTCTTTTGCATGATTTCAGTGTTTGATAAAGATAAGAAGAAACCATTTAGAACATTACACCTGAGAGTAAATAGCCTAACCTAATCCATCTCTTTTATTCTTGGCTGTATTTCACTAACCATTTTTACCAAAGATTTCCAGGAACAGAATATAGGTCCTGAGTAATGAAAAGGCCCCACATATCACAGAACCAATAGAGCACCCCTGAGGTTGTGCAGATTGCTTATTTGCAAGATAGAAGTCTGTCTGCATCCTCAAGAAACACGACACTGATAAACAAGGATAGATCTTGTAGTGGATTATAACATTTTCCGGAAGAAGGAAAATCCTTCTGTTTTTGCCTTCATCTCAGTGGCCACAATATGATAGCTTATTACTCTTAACAGTTGTGACAAAGGAGATTCCTGGGCTTCTTAAAGAGTTCTTTCTAAATGCCTCGCAGTTCAACAAAATTGATAATCCAAAATTGCTCATTCAAATATTTTCTATGACACCCAATAAACTTTCCTTAGTTCTCATTTTACATAACCATATCATCAACCTTTACTTATTTATTAAAAGGCCGTTATAGATAGATAGAAAATGTAGATAAGCCAGATTTCGAGGGCAGGGCGTGTGGATCATTTTAATCACCAAAATGTAGTGTTTGGGTATTATCCTTGTGGCAAGTGCCTTCTAGAAGCTGAAGCCCTTTGGGATTCTGACATACTTTAAGAAGACAGGGCCCACAAAAGCCTGAGTGATCATATGGATTTTGTGAAGTGAAAAGAACCATACCACCTTGCTTTTGCTAACCTGTTTCCCTCGACTGGGAAAGACTCCCTCCCAATCCCCAATTCCCACCCTTTGCTATATGAAAAAGAGTTTCAAAATCAGCCTAAATCATACCTCCTCTGACAGGCTTCCCTAATAACTCATTTGAAGGTGAAGAAAGAACACTGGCCTGAGAATTGTAAGATACTCCCCAGCTTGGTGGTCAACCAGTTGCAAGGCACTTAACCCTTCTTGGCCATAATTCCCTATTTGAAATTATATTATTACTCTATTCATTTCCTGCACCATATTTATACTACCTCAGTGTAAACTGCTTATAAACAGGAGAATAAAGCATGTAGTTTAACACCTTTCAATCATAAAGTCACATTCTTGTCTTTCTAGGTCATATCCCTTGACGGCGTATCCAGTATCGGCAGTATTACTCGGAAGTGGAATGGTGTGTTATCAGCAATGAGCGATGCTGACCACTTTGAAATTCACTTCCCATTAGACCTGGATGTGACGATGAAAGCCATGATTTTTGGAGCTTGCTTCCTCATTGTAAGCCTTTTGCTTCTGAGTTATCCTGAGAGAATTATTCTTTCTGATGAGAAGCAGTGTAGTGCAGTAGAAAGGCAATAAGATTTGAAGCTGTCTCTGCCACTTACTAGTTATATGTCTTGCAAAGTGTCTTGCAGAGTGTTTAACACTTGCAAGCCTCAGTTTCCTTATTTGTAAAATGGAAATACTTATATATATATATATTTCAGGGTTATGAGTATTAGCTATCATATGAGTAAAGGGGCCAGGAGAGTGCTTGAAAGATACTAGGCATCCAGTGGGTGTAATTGTGATCATTTCGTGTTACTTATCTTTCTCACTACTTAAAGATGCCTGATCTTTGATTTCTTAGTGAAATAAAATAACTCTAAAGCTGATGTTCTTTCCCTTCATCTATTACCTCTTTGTCAATATACTCCTTGGTGTTGTACCATCCTAGATTTATTAGGTACAATTTCCTTGCTGTATTCCTCTCTGATTAGTGGCTAATATTCATAAGTAAAGCATAGAAATAAAATTGATAGCATTTACCTTAAAAACCTAATTAACATATTGCAATTGGTATATTTAACATTTTTAATATTGATTATCAAGTTTTTCCTCCTTTCAACAATGAAAATTTAGTTAATTGGTACCCCAAATGGAAAACTTATTGACTACCCACAGTTTCAGATTTGCAATTGCTGTTCTTCATCTTAGGTTCTCTTCATGAAGATTTTATTAGCTTGATTTATTCTTAACTGGAATGAGATCACCTGATAAATTATGAAGAATAACATTTTGTGCATTGCACCTAATTATCTATTTACATTCTTTATATAATTATTTGTCTATCTAATTTGATATTTATCTATACATATAATTCTTTTTCCAATTTCAGGACTTCATGTATTTTGAAAGCTCTCCACCACAACGTTCATCCACTCATAATTGATGGATACCGCAAATCAGCAATTCTGATTAATGAAAAAAACTTAGAAAAGTTGGTTGGGCTTACAGTCAGCCCTCAATTATTCACAAATATATGTATCTGCTCTTGCAGATTATTGTTATTGGGTATGAGCTCTGACAGGTAGGCTGAGAGTGTAAGTGCAAGAACACATCTAAACATGTGTTTCAAAAGAGTATCTGTCTACCCGTCTACTTGGTAGACTAGGAGTTTACCTGAAAAAGTTATGACCCATTAACCAAGTAAACATATATATAGTGAACTTGAAAACACTTTAAAATGAGATGAGGGAAAATGGATCCCAAAGCTTTCACATTAATTGATAGTAAAATGATGGGCTTTTTAGAGCAATCTTTGTTGAGATAGAGTAATATAGCTTCTAACTCTGACCCTCTCCTCTCCATCAACATGTCCAGTTACTGAAGACAAATTTGATTCTAGGTGAAAAGAATGATACTCTTCATTGTTAAAAACAAAACGGAAGGCAGAGAGAAATACTATGTTTTATTGCACAAGGAAAATTTTACTTGTGCAAATGTATCAGAAACTTATTTTGCAAACTTCATAAAAGTTTCAATGGAAATTTTTATTACAAAATAAAACATGTTTTTCATATCATAAGGTTATATTTTCCATGCCTCATTTACTAGCATACACAATCAGGAGCTGCCTCTGTATGAAGATAGGGTCAGACTACCAGGGCCATTAACCAATCTAGATCTCTGAGCAATTTAGAGACATCAGTGCCCTTATGAGAAGCTTGTATTTAATACATTTAACCTCTCTTGGTTGTAGATGTCTTACATGTAAAATAGGTTTGGTCGAATCTCTAGGATTGCCTATTGAACCTGTGTCTCATTTGATATGACACAGAGGAGATGATTTTGTTTTTCTTACAAGAAGATCCCTGATTTGAACTGTGCTGTTCAAATTGCAAGAGTTGGAGTTTTGTTTTTAAATTTTGAAATGTGACATTCTGCGTAGCACTTTGTAAAAGCAAAAATTACAAATGCAGACACTGCTTAATATTGTTTTGCTGTTTTTTATTTAAATGATAGATAAATCTGTATCTATGCAAAGAAAATGATAAAACACAGCAAATATGCTGCTTCTCTGGGATCTATAGCTTATCAGTAAAGATTATTTGGATCAACATAGTAAAAGTATAAATTACACTTATTTGTATTAACTAGTTAAAATCACAGTGTATTAGTGAATACACTCTGATAAATCAACTTGCCTCTACTGCACTTTAGCTTACTATCTGGACCTGAACTGTGTTCTTTCAACACAGCCAGTACATAGAATGGAATGTATTCTTCCACTGCTCTTTATTAAAAGAAGCAAGAGTGAGTGTTTGGTATGAGATGAAGGCCTTCACCCACAGTTCCTATCGAAGTGAAAGAAAGGTGCCTCATTTTAAAATTATATTCATCTTTTCATGGTAAATGTTTTACTCAGTTTCTTGTAATGTTCATTTTTATATGCTACTAGCTTTCTAAAAAAATGTAAAAACTGCTTGTTTCTAAAATAATAATTACCTTATATCTAAGGCAATTGTAGTATTAAACAGACAGATATATTTTTTCTTATAATGATGTCTGACATTTGATACAGCAAATCAGACAATAGTATTCAGGAAGTTTACTATATAAACTTTTCATTTTTACTTGCCTACATCCCTACATTCTAAGACCTGATACATAATACTAAGAAAAAATTATTTCTAGCATGACATTTTAAATTTCTGTTTAAAGTTGTTGTGGTATTAACATGTCTCTTAAAATTTCTTTCTTTAAAAATAATACTATGTTTCTTATATTTTCATACTACAGTTTATATTATAATTTTTATGTTTCTTAACGATATTTCATTGTGTAAAACTGATCAGATTGATTAACAAAACAAGCCATTCTCTGAAATGTGTGTGTTTTCATGTTTCATCATATTGTTTTTGGCTTCTAAATAAATATAATATAGTTTATAGTAAAATACTGTTTTATTTTTGACTTGTGATTGAGACTTTGCAATAGACTGGATGTTTGTATTCCCCCCCCACCAAGTTTATGAATTACCCGTGTGACAGTATTTGGAGTGGAGCCTTTGGGAGGTGATAGGTCATGTAGGTGGAGCCCTCATGAATGGGATTAGTGCCCTTATAATCTGCCAGCCTTAATCTTGGAATTCCCACCCTCCAGAGTTAACTGTTTGTTGTTTAAACCACTCAGTCTGCAGTATTTTTGTTATAGCAGCCCAAACAGACTGACAGAAATTGGTACCAAGAAATGGGGATGCTGCATAACAAATATGTAAAAATGTGACATTGGCTTTGGCACTGGGTGAGGAATAGAGGCTGGAAGTTTTTAAGGTGCATACTGGTAAAAGCCTAGATTGCCATGAGCAGAATTTTAAAGATAATTCTGATGAGAGCTTAGGAAGAAAAGAGGCAAACTGTAGAGAAAAACCTCAGTCTTCTTAGAGAATACCTAATTAAACATGAACAGGATATTGGTAGAAATATGGACAATAAAGACCAGGATGGAAATGAGGAACATGTTATTGAAAACTGTAGGCGAAGTGATCCTTATCGTAAAGTGGCCAAGAACCCTGGCAGAATTGTGTCCATGTTCTAGTGTTTTGTGGAAGGTAGAACTTGCAAGTGGTGAAATGGGATACCTAGCTGAAACAATTTCTAAGCAAAGTGATAAAGTGCAGCTTGGCTCCTCCTGACTGCTTACAGTAAAATTCAACCTGAGAGAATGGACGTAAAGATGGGATTGTTAAGCAACAAGGAAGCAGAATTTATTTATTTATTTAGAATTTTATTTTATTTATTTTTTTATACAGCAGGTTCTTATTAGTCATCCATTTTATACATATTAGTGTATACATGTCAATCCCAATCTCCCAGTTCATCTCACCACCACCACCACCACCACTTTCCCCCCTTGGTGTCCATACGTTTGTTCTCTACATCTGTGTCTCTATTTCTGCCCTGCAAACTGGTTCATCTGTACCATTTTTCTAGGTTCTACATATATGCGTTAATATACGATATTTGTTTTCCTCTTTCTGACTTATTTCACTCTGTATCACAGTCTCTAGATCCATCCACGTCTCTACAAATGACCCAATTTCGTTCCTTTTTATGGCTGAATAATATTCCATCGTATATATGTACCACATCTTCTTTATCCATTCATCTGTCGATGGGCATTTAGGTTGCTCCCATGACCTGGCTATTGTAAATAGTGCTGCAATGAACATTGGGGTGCATGTGTCTTTTTGAATTATGGTTTTCTCTGTGTATATGCCCAGTAGTGGGATTGCTGGGTCATAT
>NC_041214.2:22434665-22437449 GCF_002837175.3 Physeter macrocephalus
CCACTTATTGAAGAGACTGTCTTTTCTCCATTGTATATTTTTGCCTCCTTTGTCATAGATTAGTTGACCATAGGTGCGTGGGTTTATCTCTGGGCTTTCTATCCTGTTCCATTGATCTATATTCCTGTTTTTGTGCCAGTACCATATTGCCTTGATTACTGTAGCTTTGTAGTATAGTCTGAAGTCAGGGAGTCTGATTCCTCCAGCTCCGTTTTTTTCCCTCAAGACTGGGAAGCAGAACTTAAGATTAGGAAAATTCTCAGCCTATCCATATTGCAAAAAATGAGAACACTAAGGCGTGGTCAAGTGACTGATAAGGAGATTAGTATGGATCAGCCATCTGATCAGAAGCCAGGCACTATTCTCCAAGGCAATGAAGAACGACCCCCAAAGGGGATTCAGAGATCAACAGAGCTGCCACTCCCATCACAGGCCCTGAGTGCAAGGGCCTGGGGAGCAGAGTGGTTCAAAGAAGGGACCACCAGCACCTGTGAGACCTTATGGTGCCATCTCAAATGTAGGGCTCTGACCTCTGTAGTCTGTGCCACACTCCTCCAACACCCCAGATGAAGCTCTGGTAGACCCCCAGTGTAGCATGGGCCTCAGTGGTTGCCCTTCCAAAGGGCACAGGCAGCAAACTTTGGTGATGACCATACGACCCTGTCTCCATTGGCACAGGTCTGGTGGGGCATGGCTGCCTTTACCTAAATTTCAGAGGATGGGGCCACCTGGGAGACTCATGGGCCAAGGACCCCAGATCCAGAGAGCCATGGAGCCCAGGCAGAGAGTCGCTACAGGCCTTCCTGCTGAGCCCTGGGGTGACATTGCCATCCCAGTGGGTCTAGAAGGCAGATCATTGAGTCAAAGAAGATTATTCTTGAGCCTTAAGGTTTAACGTTGTTTGTCCTTTTCGGTCTTGGACATACCTGGGAACTGTCCTCCTTTATTCTTTCCTGTTTTACCCTTTTGGAATGGAGATGTCTATCCTATGCCTGCCCCACCATTGTATTTTGGAAGCACACAACTTGTTTGGTTTCACAGGTTCACAGCCGGAGAACAATTTGCCTCAGGATAAATCACACCTTGCGTCTCACCCATAGCTGACTTGGACAATATTTAAATAAGACTTTGGACTTTGTAGGAGTAACTAGCTTTCTGATATAACCAAGTTATTTCTAAGTGCTTATTTGTAATTCACTTATTTAAGACACATTTAAATTTTAAGTATGATTTCAATGCCAGTATATCATGCAGAAAAGCTGCTAGAATTTGTAACTGTTGGTGAAGGGTACATTTCAAACATTTTTTTTTTCTTAATGACAGATTTCCCAGAAATTTTGTAAAAATCTGGTTACTAGACTAATTTACTAGCTGAATTTTCCAAACAACTAGATGTTAAATTAAGCTCAAGTCTAGAATAAGCAGTGATTGTGGGGAATGTCATCCTGCCTCTGATGGGACCGCTGGCTACTTTTCAGTCTTTTTTCCCCCCAGTAGTCAAGGTTTAATGTAATTTATACTGAAAGATGCAAGCTTGGGAAACCCATAGGTCTGGATTTAATCAACGAATACCAAATTCAGCTTTTTGGCTGGTGATAGCTAATATTTAAAATGGATCTATTCCCATAAGTTGGTCTACCATTGCAGAATGCATTTCCCATTTGCCTCTAGCTTCCTAAATTGTAAAACCCAGAAAAGAGAAAAACAGAATGATACATTCCAAGTGTAGTCAGAGTGAGGCAGCATAGTCTGCTACATGATTATACGTAGCACGGTTAGTAATAGCACACGGTAGGCATTCACTCAGTAGACATTCACCTCTGCCTAGTGAATAACAGTAAAGTCAGTGGATATATTTTTGCAATACTTGTTATAGTAGCCTGTAAAAAGTTTTAACATCCTCTCCACTATTTCACTCTATCAATCATTACTTTATTGAGCATCTTCTAAATTCAGACACTGAGCTATTTCTGAAGCAGAGGGAAGCACAAATGTGAAAAGTACATAATTACTACTCTCAGGGGCTCACAGCCTAGTGGATGAGACAGATTTTTAAACAAAATACACATCTTTGAGGACCAGGGTGGACATGTGCTCAATAGGATGTTAGCATATTCAATAGAGGCCATGTCACTAGCACAATCTCAAGTGTTGGATGATATATTTCTGTCCCATTTAATCAGACAGTCAGGCTGGCTGGTTGTGTCATAAGCTCAGGTAAACTTCCTGGCACGGCTGGAGATGAGTAGGATGCATTTTACACTGTGTTGGCAAACTGAATACATGGTGAATGTAACTGAAATGGTCAATTTAGTAAATTTTCATCAAACAAAGCGGGGATTGATGGTTTATTACAGTAAACATAGAGCTCAAGACAGTTGTACATTTAAGATGCTCAGGGAACATTTGTTATCTTTAAAAAAATTTATTGATGTAAAATTGGCATATAACGTTATATTGGTTTCAGTTGTACAACACAATAATTTGATTATTGTATACTGTGAAATGATCACCACAATAAATCTACAGGCATACCTTGGGATATTGCGGGCTCAGTTCCAGACCACCACAGTAAAGCAAATATTGCGATAAAGTGATTCGCACAATTTTTTTTCTGTTTCCCAGTGCATGTAAAAGTTATGTGAATACTGTACTGTAGTCTGTTAAGTGTAAAGTAGCATTATGTCTAAAAAAAAAACAGTACAGACCTTAATTTAAAAATAGTTTACTGCTGGGGCTTCCCTGGTGGCGCAGTGGTTGAGAGTCCGCCTGCCGATGCAGGGG
>NC_041214.2:22437632-22484790 GCF_002837175.3 Physeter macrocephalus
CAACGGGAGAGGCCACAACAGTGAGAGGCCCGCGTACCGCAAAAAAAAAAAAAAAAAAAAAAAAGATAGTTTACTGCTAAAAAATGCTGTCATTTGAGCCTTTAGCAAGTTGTGGTAACATCAAAGATCACTGATCACAGATCACCATACAAAATATAATAATGTTGAACAAGTGTGAAATATTGCAAGAATCACCAAAATGTGACACAGAGACATGAAGCGAGCAAATGCTTTTGGAAAAAATGGCACTGATGGACTTGCTCTACACAAGGTTGCCATAAACCTTCAATGTGTAAAAAACGTAGTACCTGCAAGCACCATAAAGTGAAGTGAAATAAAATGAGGTGTGCCTCTAGTTCCCATCTGTCACCATACAAAATCAGCTTTTTGGCGCCTTTCAAGTATGCTCTGCAATGTTACTGACTATAGTCACGATGCTGCACATTCCATCCCCGTGACTTATTTATTCCGTAAGTGGAAGTGTGTACGTCTTGACTCCCTTTCACCCATTTGGCTCACTCCTCAACCCCCTTCCCCGCTGGCATACACCTTTCTGTTCTCTGTACCTATGATTTTTGTTTTGGTTTTTAGATTCCACATATAAAGGAAATCATTCAGTATTTATCTTTATCTGTTTCCTGTAGCATAACTTCCTAAGGTCCATCCACATTTTCACAAATGGCAAGATTTCTTTCTATTTATGGCTGAGTAGTATTCCATTGTGTGTGTGTGGATAGATAGAGAGAGAGAGAGAGATACATGTATATACAGATATACCACAATTTCTTTATCCATTCATCTTTTAGTAGACAGGTTGTTTCCATATCTTGGCTATTGTAAATAATGCTGTAGTGAACGTGAGGATACATGTATCTGTTTGAATTAGTGTTTTTGTTTTCATCGGGTAAAGACCCAGAAGTAGAATTGCTGGATTGTTTGGCAGTTCTATTTTCACTTTTCTGAGGAACTTCCATAACATTTTCCCTGGTGGCTGTACCGATTTACATTCCCGCCAATAGTGCGCAAAGGATCCCTTTCCTCCACATCCTTGCCAACACGTGTTATTTCTTGTCTTTTTGATGATGGCCATTCTGACAGGTGTGAGGTGATACCTCATTGTGGTTTTGATTCACATTTTCCTGGTGATTAGTGATGCTGAGCATCTTTTCATGTGCCTGTTGCCCACCTGCATGTCTTCTTTAGAAAATTATCTATTCATATTCTCTGCCCGTTTTTAAATTATATTGTTGGTCTTTTGCTATTGAGTTTGATGAGTTCTTTGTATATTTCGGGTATTAACTCCGTATTGGATATATGATTTGCAAATATTTTCTCTCATGCAGTAGGTTGTCTTTTCATTTTGTTGATGGTTTCCTTTGCTGTGCAGAAGCTTTTTAGTTCGATGTAGTACTCACTTACTTATTTTTGTTTTGTCGCCTTTACTTTTGGAGGCAGATCACACTGCCAGAGAGGCAGTAGGAAAATGCCTTGACTGTGCCTGCCAGGCAGCTTCAGTGATGCAGCAGGAGAGTGCCTTTGTGGCATGACTGCAGGCTTTAGCGAGGGAGTGGGAGAATGATGCCACAACTCATGTTCACTGGTCCGAGCCAGGGAGCTTGGGGGTGCTGCAACCTTTGACCCCTGCCAGCCTCAGCAAGGCAGTGTGAGGGTGTCACATCCACATATGCCCTCCTGTGCTGTCAGGGTAGAGAGAGAGTGCAAAAATGACGTCAACATTACCTGTTTCTCTGAAGAGAGTCCGAACTGCCACCCTGCCCCTCCAGCAGCACTAAATATGTTTAATGTTTCTAATGCTGTTGTTAAGTAAAGAGTGATTCATTTAACATGGTGCCAGCTCTAATGGAAAAAAATCTAAAACACACACACACATTTATATAAATATATGTAACTGAATCACTTTACTGTACACCTGAAACTAACACATTGTAAATAAACTATATTTCAATGAAAAAGAATTTTTAACTCGGTATAATAAAAATATTATACTTAAAAATAAAAATAAATAAAGTGGTGCCAGCTCTTCTGTAAATCAGACTTAGATAAATTTATTTGGCGAAATTACAGGAACATTCTTTTCCTTGAACAGTTTTTTTAAAAAAATGTTTGCTCAAATTGTCTTAGCTAACAGTCATTAAATATAATTTATTTTTAAATTTTTCTCATTATAACACACAAAAACAAATTAGACAGTTTTAAAAACTCTTGATTTTGCAGCAATAGGCACATAGAGGGTGCCAGAGAGACACAATTAGAATGACAAAATATTTGTCTAGTTTTACAGCACGCCCCACACCTGTCAGTCTACTATAGGGGGCAGCACCAGCTCATGGATTTCTTTAGTACGCTCTGCTCATTTTTTTCAGTCAGGAATATATTGGTACTAATCTATAACTTTTAACGAATAGAATCAAAGGACTTTAGAGTTAGAATGGCATTAAGGTCTATCTGCTCTACATTCTAATATATAAACGAAGAAATTGAGAGAGGCCCTGGTCATGTGTCCAAAGTTATAGCAGGAAGTAGTAGTAGAACCAGAAGTAAAAATGGATGTCCATTCTTTTTTTTTGCTGCGCCACGAGGCTTGCCGAATTTAGTTCCCCAACCAGGGATTGAACCTGTGCCGCCACCGTGAAAGCGCCGAGTCCTAACCACTGGACCACCAGGGAATTCCCAGATTTCCATTCTTTATTCCAATTTCCTTCCACCAGACCAAGAATTTAGCAGCGATTTAAAACATTTTAATGCAACATCTTTCATAACACCAGAATTTTTTTTTTTTTTTTGTGGTATGCGGGCCTCCCTCTGTTGTGGCCCAGAATTTTAACCAATAAAAAAGTTAAAACCCAGTTTAAAATTTTTCTAATCTTCTAACTCATTTTTAAGCATATGTTATAGAGTCTACAGTACTTCAATACACCATACTAATTTCACAGAGGTCTTCTAACTACACAGGAGAAACTAAATTACAATGTTACAAAAACAACAACAAAAACATTTAAAATGTTTATGTCATGGGTAACATAGAGGGTTACTTTATTTATTTATCCATTTATCCACTGATACAATTGATACCTTTTATAGTCACCACTCACATCTGAGTTCAATTTCCTTATTAAAATATGTATTTAGAATTTTTGGTAAAAGTCTATTCATTGTTTGATAGATTTTCCTGCTTTGAAGAAATACAATTGCTGGTTCAAAATGGAGTATCAGTTGTGCAAAGACAATCATAGCACTACCCTGCGTAGGGAAATGGAAATACAGACAGATGGACAGTTGAACACAACTCTTGCCTGGATGTGTCCTGGTCTGCCTGCTGGCCCATCAGATGACATGGAACAGATGACGTGGCTGAGGATGTGGGAATATTTTATTCAGGGATCTGGTAGATGGGGTGAGAGTCAGCAACGAGGATTATTTCTGGCAATGCTCAGTGTCTATTTTATCCCCTTAAGTTGCTTTGCTATCATTTTTTCTACTCGTTAGGCCATTTCTATTTTTCTCTCTGTTTTCTGTGTTTGTGTATATCTCCCCATTCTATAGGGCTTTGTGTATGTCTGTTTACAACATGTTCATGGCACATGTTTGAGATAAGGCCACAGGACTTGCCTGGACGTGGAAATCAGGAAGAGTTTATGCCATTTCCTTCACTGATAGCTCTGTAACATTTAAAGGGAAACTATTTATATTGCTGGTGTTTTGAAAGATTTATCTTGTGAATGAAATTAATTGTGAGGTAGACAAGGGAGGGAAGCACAAATTATTTTTATCCTCGTAAGGCTGTTTTAAGGATATTGGGGGTTCTCTGGCAACAGTAGGTTTACAGAGTGGTATAGAATCAGTTACCTTCCCTGTCTCAGGCAGAGCTGGAAGACAGGAGGGGTCCCTAGTGGAAACTTGCACCTATAAAACTTACCCCGTAGAAGAGCCGGGAATGTCAGGCTGCCTCCCCGAAGAGAGGCGAAAACAAGGAACTGCTTATGTCCCGTTCCTTCTTGTAAACTCACTAGCTGGATAAGTCATCTTTGTTCCCTGAGGCAAGTAAATGAGGGGAAGGAGAATGGCCGCGTCAGGAGTGGAGAATTATTGCGGTAGAGGTGGTTCTGTCCCCTCAAGTCTCCTCTCACCTTCTTCCCTTATATTTTAGCTTCTGATTTCACTGATTCACAGTGAAGCCTTGAATACACATAATATTTCCTTGACATGGTGACATGGCAAAATTCTGGTCCATTAAATGTGAAGTCTGGCAACTTCTTTAAAAGCTAAATGACACATATCATTTGCCTCTCATTGATTCCTCCTTCCTGAAGGCTGGCAAAACAGATCAAGCTTTTAATAGTGGATACCTCTGGGAAGTAGAGTTGGGGAAGTTCATCTTTATTTTAGATGCTATTTTATTTCTTGGATTTATTATAATAAATTTTTATTATAATTTTTTCATAATTTGAAAAATTAAAAATAAACTTTAAAAAGTTTTCTATAGCTGGCTGTCTCTAGGATGTCATATTTTAGGCTATAATTTAGAGCTTCCTAATGCTGAAGGAACACTGAGATTTACTTTTCCTTAATTGCAGTGTAGGGGGCCTCCCCGCCCCCAGACACTGATTTAATTGCTCTGGGGTAGGATCCAGGCACGAGTGCTTTCGAAAATTCCCTTAGACTTCTGTTTTGTATAGTACAGGATGAGAATCACTGGACGTCAGTCACCAGCTTCTTGCTATTCCAGTGTCACCTGGGATGCTTTGAAAAATTCCGTACCCTGGCTGAATCTGAGAGAACTGGACCAGAACCTGAAGTTCCTTGGGTGACTCTAATGTGTGCAGCCGAGCCTGGAAACAGTTGTTACAGCCTGCAAGCCTCCAGGAAACTTCCTTCCAATTTGTATATAAGCCCATAAAATAAACCTTCTTATTTGTATCCATGTCGTAGCCAAACTAATAGGGTTGCTAGACAAAATACAGGATGCTCAGTTAAACTTGAATTGCAAATATCAATTTTTAGTAAAAGATTATCCCATGCAATATTTGAGACTTGCACACACACAAATTATTCAGTGCTTATGTGAAACTCACATTTAACTGGGCTTTCTGTATTTTTACTTGTGAAATCTGGCACTCCTACCAACGAAACAAATGCTACTCCAAAAATCACAAAAGAGCCATGTAGACTTTCTCTGTATGTAAAGGATCTTTAAAGAGGTTGAGAAAGCAAAGAGAGATCACATTGCTAATGCCCGGTAAAACAGCCAAAAAGCCTTTTTTATTCATCCCTTTACCCAGTAGTCCTAAGTTTTATAACAACTGGCTCAGTTGCTTTGCTGGATTCCCCACCCAACTTAATACATAAGCGAGTTACTCCTGTCACTCCCGCACCACCCTCAATCTTTCTTCCTTCCACCCAACCAACTGAATCAACCTGCTTTCAGATGTTGCTAATTTTTTATCTGAGCCACGCAGAAAAGGTACTAAACCAAGAAAATGTTCCGATGGGTTGACACGTGTGTGTGTGTGTGTGTGTGTGCAGAGCTATCAGAAACCTTTCTTTAGGTGTCATCCCGCTTTTAAAATTCATGTGGAAATGTAAGCTTCAGGGTATATAGCCTGTCAGTGTTGAACTAGGAATTTGGGTAAATTTATCGGCTAACTGCTGCTTTCAGTGTCAGTTTCAACATAAACCACAGAGTCACCTTCAGTCAACGGTCTGTTGAAGAGAAAGAAAGGCTATTGACTCTGCCAACTTGAAAATGTCATTGTCTAGAATTCTCCATTAACCACACAAATCGCAGCTATAGATAACAAATATATGATAAGAAAACAAGAAAGTTTAAATTGTATACAATGTCTAATATTCAGGTAGGGGTGGGGAAGCTTGTATCAGGTAAGTATTGGGTGTTTTCTGCAGAGACATGTGATGTATCAGAAAGAATGTACTAGACTTTGCGGGGCCCAGACTTTGCTCCCTGTTCAGCAGCCGCCCTTGCTAACTAAGTGACACTAGGCTTGAAATGAAGCTCTTGTGCTTCACCACTTCTGTATCTGTAAAATTAAAACCATATGGGGGCTTCCCTGGTGGCGCAGTGGTTGGGAGTCCGCCTGCCGATGCAGGGGACGCGGGTTCGTGCCCCGGTCCGGGAGGATCCCACGTGCCGCGGAGCGGCTGGGCCCGTGAGCCATGGCCGCTGGGCCTGTGCGTCCGGAGCCTGTGCTCCGCAGCGGGAGAGGCCACAACAGTGAGAGGCCCGCGTACCGCAAAACAAACAAACAAACAAAAACCATAATGCCTGACTTGTTTTGATAACAGTGTTATTGTGAGGATTTCAGTGAGACAATTTATGTGTGTAAAATTGGACTTTTTCACACATCAGCATTTTTACTAAGTACAAGAAAAGAAGGAAGAGTAGAAACAGGGCTTGTTTTGCTGTATATATATGAGGAAACTTAGCCAGACTCTTGTGTAGTCTGTTATGAGATATCAAAGCAAACTTGTCCAGAAATACCCACAAGCGATGAAAGAAATGCCAGTTAGTAGGCCAACTGTAAGCTGGATTGTTTTAAAAGAAAAAGAAAAGATGAAAAGTGCCAAAGCCACAAGGTTGGTTTCTTCAGAGGCTCCTGGCATCCTAGCTGGGGATCATGGATTTGTTAAATGACCATGTTCCCTTCCCTTGGTTAGCTGGAAGCATTAAGTCATCTGAACCAAGGATGAGTCACAGACAAACTTACGG
Organism: Physeter macrocephalus; assembly: GCF_002837175.3. Lineage (NCBI taxonomy): Eukaryota > Metazoa > Chordata > Mammalia > Artiodactyla > Physeteridae > Physeter > Physeter macrocephalus. The sequence continues at coordinate 22,444,378 of NC_041214.2, forward strand.
GAAGATCCCCAAAGTCTGACTGGTAAAGTCAATGAGATGGAAAAAATGTGTATGGATGCCATGTCTCTATATACTTAAATAGATTAGCTAGGTTAAGTTTCCCTTATGAACCAGAATCATTTCTGTTTTTAGAGTTCAAGGAAACTGCATTACATCTGGCTCCTCTAAGTTTGAACATGTGATCATTTGGACAAGCTCTGAAGTCAAGTATACTATTACAGTTTTCATGAAGAATAAAAAAAAAAAATCAAACAGTATATTTAAATCCTCCCAAAAAGAAAAAAATTTAAAAAGTAATATAAGTAACCATATTATCTAGCTACATATAATTTACATGTTCAGTCCTTTACACTAAATTCTTTATTAAACTTATCTGCCCTCATTATATATTATATATTTGTATATCTCATTAACAGTGGTATATACTTCCACTGTATATACACAATGTATATAACAACAGATATATACATCCATTGTTAATGATATATTTACTCTTTGTAAGGACACAGTGAGGGCAAGGCTCATGTGGGGAGCCTTCTATGGTCTCTGTTGCTAACACAGTTTTGAAAATCATCCTTTAGAAATGACTTCCCAAACTACAAAACTCAGTTTGTACATAAACTCTATGACTCCAAAGACTCACTGACGACATTCACCTACTTATCTCAAATCTACTCTCAAAGATTATCCAAATTAAGTTACTGCCTTCTGAAAACGCTGCAGTAGCTTTCCATTTATCCACATGTCAAAAAGCAAACTGTGTTTCCTCTCCGGGCCCTGGATCATTCTTCCCAGATCTTAAGTTTGCTTTTTCCTTGTCTTCACAGTTCATCTCCTCAGAAAGGCATGCCCTAGTCCCCTATCTAAAATATTTCTAAGTCCCCCAAGTTTACTCTCTCCTTGTCGGCACCCAACACCATCAGAAATATTATTTTTTGTTTATAATAATTACTGAGAAGGCAGGAATTTTGTATGTCGTGTTTATCACTATATCCTCACTGCCTACAAGAGTGACGAACAAGAAGCAGAGACTAATGAATGTTGAATAAATGCCATTGAATTTAGGTAAAATAATATGATAGTTTCTGTGAAGATAGTTTTAAAAGAGGAATTTAAAAGGGTATGAATGAGAACAGCATCATTAGAATAATTGTGTCTCTGGCCATGATGGCTACTTTGAATGAGACACTACTTTTTTGGACATATTCATTGGCCATAAGAAAAAAAAGAAGTTTTTTGTTTAAAAATACAACACATTATACGTACACACACGTGTATGCACACACAAACTCACACAACTCATAAACATTCTCACTCACATACATGCAGACATAACACTGAAAGAAACACATCAGAATGTAAACTCTGGTCACTTCTAGGTGATGAGTGGATTATGAGTGATGTTATTTTATTTCTACGTTATTTTCCCATTTACCTCACCAAGCTTTCTCATTCAAACTCCTCATACCCAGCTCTGCATCCAAAGAACCCTTGATTCGTCTCAAGCCCAATCCAGCCAAGTTCCAAGCTGTCCAAATCTACCTCTCACTCACTGGGCTCTGAAGCCGCTCCTGTTCATTCTTCATCCCTGGGTCCAAGCTCACAGCGTTAGACATTCTTTACCTTAAGCTCCAAAGAATAGCTTCCTTGCCTGGAACTCAAGCAGTTTTAAAACATTGTCACAAAATTCTTTGACAGTAGTCCTATTGAGTGGTGGGGTCTATGTCCTCTCCCCTTGAATACAGGCAGTCTTGTGATAGACTGTTTCAACCAATCCAGGATGGTGAGAGTGATACTATGTGACTTATGAAGCTGTGTCATAAAAGGCATTGCAGTTTCTAACTTGTTTTCTGGAATACTCATATTGAGTCCCTGTGTCAAGTCTGACTACCTTGAGGCTGTCATGTTGTGAGTTAACCTCAGATCCGTGGAAACACCATGTGTAGGTGCTGAGACCAACAATGAGAGTGAATGAGCCCTCAGCTGATCCTAGCTCTGTAGGGTTTCTCCCCACCTTCAAATATTTCCAGCTGAGGTCCAGACATGGAGAAGCAGAGTCAAGCCGTTTATACTGTGCCCTGTCTGAATTCTCTACAGGAGAATCTTTGAGATTAATAAAATGGCTGTTTTAAAATGCACTGCCAAATTTGGGGGTAATTTGTTACACAGCAATAGCAGCCAGAACAGGAAACTTGAACCCAGTTTGAGTCAGACTTCTGACAAAGAGCTGGTCAGCCTTTTTTTTCTTTTTTAACGGCCCAGGAGCCAAATGCAACCATTCTCCTCAGGCTGATATAATGCTTTTCCCAAGTGTTTCATCAGTCCAAGGAACCTGAAAAAGAAACTCTGCTTCCTATTACAGAGATGCCCAAGGAGGCCCTAGGAATTGCTAGAGACTCCTCTTAATATGTTATATCCTTTCCTTAATAAGGAAATATCCTTAATAAGTTGTTTCCTTCCTCTGTGAAACTTTTGGATCCTTGGAATTTAAGAACTCATTTTCTTTGCCTCCCAAGTTCTAGAAATCTTATCATTTCCTAAAAAGCATGCATTATCCTGCCCCCTGGCCCTCCAGTTTGGATTTGGCTGAAGATTTTAATTTCTGAGAATTTTCTTCAGGCTTGACCTAGGGTCACATATACCACGAATGTCAGAGATCTGAAGAGGAGATGAGGTAAAAGTAAAGAACAAGAATAGAAATTGAAAGTACAGGAGAAAATTAGGAACTAAAAGAAATGTGAAAAGAATTATCATTCTTGGTTATTTACAGTGTGCCAGTATGTTACATGTATTATATTATTTCAATATAACATCAGTCCTAGTGATGAAGGTATTTTTATTATCCCCATAATAAATGGATGTACAGATTTTTCCCAGGGTGGCAGAGCTGATAGTCATATCCAGGAGTCTGACGTGAGATCCTGCCCTCTTAACCACTAGACCATACAGCCTAGAAACAGTCAAAACTATTTTCATAATAATATTAAAGTTTGACTTTTTTCACCCTTATTTTCTAATGAGCGTGCAGTGAATTTTCCATTGTGTATTGGGAACAGCTGCGTAACTCAAACACCCAATGTATTTCAAATTTCCAGTGCACAATGTTATAACATCATATGTGGGTCAAAGATCCTTTCAAAGTGCAAAATAGACCAACGGATTTTAATGCAACAGGGTGCCAAACGTTCACTGACATGGTTTGAGATTTCACTTTGCAACTAATCTTTCAGAAACTGCTACTTTTCAAATGTTCATGTGACATCAAGGAAGAATATGAAAAGTCAGTTACAATAATCCTGTCTTTTTAGACTACATATTTGTGTGAGACTAGATATTCTCCATATACTTCAACCAAAAAGCAAAAACATTACAACACATTGAATGTAGAAGAAGCTATGAGACTCTAGCTGTTTTCTATTAAGCCACATATTAAAGAAATTTACCGCTCTTCCTACTAAAGTTTTTGTTATGGAAAATACATTTTTTTCATAAAAATATGTTATTTATGTTATGTAGAGTAGCTTTTTCACTTGTACTTTAAAATGAATAAATAAATATTATTAAAAAGTTTGTTTTAATTTTGAATTGGTAAATATCAATGACTATAACCTACATAACCAAAAGGTCCTTGGGAGTTGTCTTAGGCAATTTGGGCCGCTATAACAAAATATCTTGGACTGGGTGGCTTAAATAGCAAGTATTTATTTCTCTTAGTTTTGAAGGCTGAGAAGTCCAAGATCAAGGTGTCAAGAGAATCCATGTTTGGTAAGCACCCTCTTCCTGGTTTGAAGATGAATATCTTTTTGCTGTATCTTCACATGGCAGAGGATAAGATAGGTCTTTTTTAAAAAGGCACTAATACGATCACAGAGGTTCCATCCACATGACTTTATCTAAACCTAATTACCTACCAGGCTCCACCTTCAAATGCTATCACGTTAGGGATTAAGCCTTTGGGCATATGGACAAATAAATTTTGGGGGGACAAACAAACATTCAGTCCTTCAAGACCTTTAATAATTTTTAAGGGTGTAAGGTGTTCCTAAAATCAAAAAGTTTGAGAGTCTCTGGTCCAGAAATTGGGTGGATGGTTATGTGGAGCCAAAAAAGTGGGTCTTTTGATTTTATTATAATGGAATCTGTAGTGTATACAAGTGCTTTAGGAAAGTGCAGAGAGAGGTGTTGCAGGTATAGGAGAGAAGGCCATTGATAAGGTCCAGTATGTGAGTGAGTTGAAGTGATTCATCCCAGAGCACAGGTGGAGGGACCCACCTGGGAGGGTCAGTGATGGCAATGAATGAACGTACATCTTTCATCGGAGCAATGGGAATAGGGAGAGAAGGTAGTTCAAAAACCTTCACGCTGATGGCTTCCACTTTTTCTATTACGTAGAAGACAAAGGATTCTTTTGAGATTGCAATTGTGCATTGAATCTTGAGGAAAGAAGTAAAGAACTCTATAAACTATTATGGGAATGGGAGAGAAAACTCCCTGGGAGCATGTAGTCTTATGCTGGCAAATGATTAAAAATAAATTTTTGAATTCCTGAAACTTCCTATGGAAAAACAATTTTTTTGTTATTGAATTTTGTTCTTTCATATGTGCTTAGCTCATGTGAAGAATGAAAGATGAGGAAAAGGTTGTTATAAAAAAGATAATAACACCTTGGAGTTAGACATTTTAGGTAAATCTTATTAAACTGCACGGCAAATCAATGGGGTTTTTTTTCTTTTAGAAAATTCACTATCCATCTTCTTTTTGCATGTCCTACCATAGATTAAAAGCAATGTGATTATTTCAAATTTAGTTTGTAGTTTAAAAGGGTAGGGCAAGACTTACACTATTTGTAAGGTTGAAAATTCACACTTGATCAAAAATCTTTTCCTGGAACTAGCACGCAAAGTTCCCTAAAACAGAATTGCACTGACATAACTTTAAAAATACGTGGTGGGCTCTACTTTGTTTTTGTTACAACCCAAGATGACATATCTATTTCTCAAGCAATTCTATGAAAGTATATTTAAAATGCTATATCAACTTAATTCATATTTCAGAATGCTGAAAAATGTTTTCATGGGGGAAGTTGGTTCGGAGTTAGAGGCTGCAAAGCAGATGGAAGGCCTTGGTATAACTCTGGGCCTGTCACGCGAAGGGGGCTGGGAGGTGAGAGAAGGCAATTTCCAGTGAGAACTCAGTGGAGAAGCAGAAGACCTTGAGGCACAAAAGGTGACCTTATTCATTATGATATCAATAGAATCATCCTATTTTTTACAGTCAGCTACATCCCTCTAGGAGAGGCTACATGTTTTATTGCTGAACTGCACAGGAGATTAGTGACACCAACGATGATGTCAAATTGTAGCAGCAAAGCCTTGTGATGATTCAGGGAAATGTAAAACCTATGTCTCATGTCAATGACAACCTCTTCACGCTGTCATGGGACCAAAAACCCTTCTTCCAATGATGCATCAAAAAGCCACATAGATATCTTTCATAGATGGACATATGAAAGTCTCAGTAACAATTGACGAGAAAAGCACAATATCAACTTGGATATTCTTGATGGTGACCAAGGGCCAAAGCCCAAATCTTCACCGTAGACTTTAATACTCTATGTTGTCTCCTCTGCCAGTATGAACCCTCCGCCCCGCCCACCCCCACTCCATTCTCCTTCTCTAGTCCATTTCTTCTCCCACACCCCTTGCTCATTACTAGTCAGCAGTTTATATTTGCTGTCCTGCCTGTGATCCTCAGATTCCCAGAACACCCTCTCCCCAGCTCCTCCTTCATCTAGTGAAATCCGCTCACCCTTCAGGTCCTTGTTTAAATATTTTCTCCTCAAAGTCTTCCCTGGCTACGTTAGCCTCCCACACTCACCCAATTCCAAGCACTTTGTGCTTCCCCCTTTCGTGACACTTATCACGCTTGTAATTCCTCTTTCCACCTTTGTCCTCTCTGATAGCTTGGAGGTTCCAGGAGGACTGGGAATACTTCTGTTGAGTTCAACACACTCTAGCCCCATCACTCAGGATGTCCACAATGCTCAAAACTTCACAAATGAATTAATATATTTCGCATTTAATAAAGCATCGAAATGGTTTTCATAAAAGATGTTTTCATCCAGACCTTTTGAACTACCTCTGTTGATTTAAAATACTGTTAGCACATTTTATTTCTTCAAGGGAAAGCAATAATAAAGCAGGACAGTTTAGTTGGAACCACAAATACGTTTCTATTGACAGATAAAACAAGCACAGACTATCTATAAAAACCTCCTTAAAACATTTCTCTCCAGATCACCTCATTCCTTTAGATCAAGTTTCAGTTGTATTGAAGGATAATTACATAGATATATCAAATGCACAAATCTTAACACGGTATCAAATATATAACCTATGTGAACAGTACACTAGTTAAGATATAGAACGTTTCCATTGCCACAGAATATTCTCTCATCTTGCTTTCCAGTCAATCCCCCTCCTACCCCAGCAACAACTACTGTTCTGATTTCTATTCCCAGCAACACAAAAGAAGGAGCAATTGATTCAGGCAGCCATATGAATGAATCTCAAAAATATTACGTTGAGTGAAAGAAGCCAGACACAAAGAACCCACACTATGATTCCATTTCTGTGAATAACCAGATTTTAAAATGCTTTCTTCAGCATATCTCTGGCTGCCGTCATGTACTGATAAGGATCTTCTCTGCACTAAGACACATAGCAAGTCCTGGTCCTCAGGCTTTGGAGACAGGCACATGGGAAATATTTTAAAAATACAAGAAAGATTGCTAATTCAAAAATTCTTTCTTCAAATACTTCTATTCTTTCAAATTTCATCCAATACACTGTACTCATTTTTTGAAATTTATAGCCCCATGATTGCAATGAATTATATTATTATATGTGTAATGATTGCTAGGGGCACACCAAGACCTACTTATCTATACAATAAGAAAACAAGCATATGTTTAAATAAATTCCCATGGCCCCAAATTAAACTTTACATATTTAGCCCCTCAAAACACATGCAACTTTTGTCCTTAAAAATTCCAGGGGGCTTCCCTGGTGGCGCAGTGGTTGCGCGTCCGCCTGCCGATGCAGGGGAACCGGGTTCGCGCCCCGGTCTGGGAGGATCCCACGTGCCGCGGAGCGGCTGGGCCCGTGAGCCGTGGCCGCTGAGCCTGCGCGTCCGGAGCCTGTGCTCCGCAACGGGAGAGGCCGCAGCAGAGGGAGGCCCGCATACCACAAAAAAAAAAAAAAAAAAAAAAAAAAATTCCATAATTCTATACCCTGGAAAAACAACAAATATTTTATAGTAAACAGTTGATATGAAAATGAATGTCTTCTGAGGAAATCATCATGACATCGTGTTATTAATAAAGCCCAGTCAAGATTAGTAGACTTTATAAAGTACTGGCATATATATTATTAAAATCAGAAAAAGTTTTTATCAACCAGATATAGTTTTGTAAACTTGCCTATAAGCTGCGTCTTGTTTTTCCATTGACTTGGATTCCAATGAGAGAGGTACTCCTATAGAAAACATTTTTGATTCTTACTGACATATTATTTCAAACCTGATAAATTATCACACTTGTTTCTAAATATTTTTTAAATGCCAGTTTTGTGATAAATTCTGATAAGTTTCACAATAAGTTAAAATGTAAGACTTCAAACTAACACTGTTTTTCATTTATAATAAAAGTTTAGAATATGGCAGGAAAAAAAAAAAGTATGGTTCAACCAAACACCCCTCACAGGACTGAAAAAGTACATGTATCGCTCTTCCCAAAATGATACATGTTGACAGGGTTAATACCAGCTTCCTAGCATCTGACCAAAAAGATGTGGAGAAGTGGAGATCCATATATAATGATGCAAAAGAAAAGAGCAATTAAAAACAGGGAAGTGCAATTATGATAGTCTTTGGATCTGGGGTGGTTAAAACTATGTATGAAAAGTCAATGTCCTGTTTTACTATTCTGAGTATAGTAAGTAAAATAAAAATATATCAATTAGTGAAACCTGGGTTAGAAAAGGGGGCCAATGAATTAGATTTTTGCATGTGACAGAAAGGGAGAAAATAATAAATGTACTCATTCATTCATCAGATATTTATGGCACGCCAGCAGTTTTCAAGGCTTTATGCCAGGACTGTGAGATATACAAACATGAATCAGGCCCGGCTCTGCCCCAAAGGAGAATACAACCCATGTGTGAGGAAGTATGTGAACTTTGAGATAACAAGGGTGATGAAGGAATGCAGATGAAATACCAGGCAGGGCAGAGAGGGAGGCAGGACTTGCAGCTGCTGGGATCAGGGAAACCCTTTAGTGATAAAATGATTAACTGCTTCCCTTTTTCAATGGAATGTCCAGGCACCAATAAATTCATTCTTTAGTGACTGCATTCATCTTGATGATACAGTTTTCTAAGAATATACCTTTAATAATATATTGATCACTTGGACTTTATGTATCCTTTAGTGATGATACTTTCTATCACGCAAGATTAGGGTAGTCCCTCAGTTTTTGATAAATGAAAGTTTCAGAATTAGAAATATTAGAAATATTTATAGATCCATTTTCAAGTCTCATCTGCCCCCCCTCACAAATTTTTTTATTAAAATCAATAATTTTCCTTTAGGAAATGATTACAGAAATATAATTATTTATAACTAACACAGAGAGATAATTATTTGCTGGGTGAGGCAGAGGGAAATATATTTTCCTATGCATTATTTACTGTATGTAAATGTATGTATATTTCTTATATATCCTTAATAATAATAAATATTAAGTTGCTGCTTTCTATGTGTTAGGAAATATACTAAAACTTTTCATGCTTTGCCCCTTTAATCCATCAACCACACCATGAGGTAGGTACTATTAATATTCTCATTTTACTGATGGGGAAGTTGAGACTTACTATAGCTAAGAAACAGAAACCTGGTTAAACATAGCAGATTAAACACATGCCTTTATGTCTACTTTCCCCAGAAATCCCACTAAAATGTAAGTGAAGGAATAAAATCCAAATGGGTAAACCCAAAAGGTGATATAAATAGAATGGGAGTGGATGATGTCAGTAAATTATGGGCAGATGTAAAGCAGATAAATCCATGTTAACTCTCTTAGCAGGGAGGAGGAAGCTGAAACCTGATTGCCTGCAGAACACAGATTTCAACAAGAAACAAAACAGTTCTTGCTAGTGAAAGGCTCATAATTGGGAACTATCAAACTCCTTGGAATGTAAGTTAAGTGGTAGAGCTACAAGCAAAAGGATTGGTTTAAGGTATGTATAGGAAAGTCTATGTAGATCCCCTATACTAACCGGCATGGCCAGAAACCCATCCCTCTGGTGAATTCCCCCTTCCCTACCCTCCAGGAGCATGGAGATTTATTCTCTGCAGAATATGGAACAGAGAGGCATGGACAAAGGGACCCAGATCCGCTGAAAATGATATAAAATACCACACTGAAAACGAGATAGTTAAATTTTTAAAAAATGTTATTATTAATTCCAGGAAAAGCAGAGAGAGTATAAAAAAGGAAACAAATCCAAAGTAAATTATCTAGCTTAACAGTGAATATTATTTACACGGCCATAATCATGCAAACCTTAGATATTAATCTAACTAAAATCATGACATACTTTGGAAGGTTTGGAGAAGAAGTGTGTGTGTGTGTGTGTGTGTGTGTGTGTGTGTGGTAAGTATTGAATACTCAACTTCCTTGGTAGCCAGTCAACAAATAGATAATGAGATATGTCAGCTGTCAACATTTACACATTCTTCCTAATGGAACCTAACTTTAAGTTTCCAAAACAAACTCTCTTCATGCGACTCACAGAACGCCAACCCTATCCACGGCTCTAGGGAAAGATCCCCACCAGCTAAACAATCTTTTCCCCCCACCGTGATTGGTTTAAAGATGACCATGTGACCTAATTCTCACCAATGACATCAGGGGAAGTCTTTTGATATGCTTTCTTTGGGGGCGGGTGTGCAGCTTCTGCACATGAAAAAAGCAGCTTCTTTCCTTTTTCTGGATATCTTCCTGTAAATGTAATGCCCAGAACCCCTGCACCCATGTTACTACCAGCCCAAGAACCAGAGTTGGGCATGTCAAGAACATCAGAAAAAAATAGGGCCAGAGACTTGACACACTGTACCTGGGGACCTCCCTACTTCTGGACACCTCTGGATATGCAATGGTAAATTTTCTTTAATTTCAGCCAGTTCAAGAGATTAAGAAACCCAGTCAAGTTTTCACAGGTACTAAGTGGTAGAACTAGGATTGGAACTCATGTTGTCCTGAGTCAAAGATTTGAGACACACATAATGCCATATCAGCATTGCTGAATTATCTTTAGGGTATACCTTAAAAATTAAAATCAATTTTGTGACAGAGAAAGAAATGAAGGCATATGAAATGTAAGTGACATGCCCTATTGATCAAAAGTAAAGACTACATGAAAACTCTAATAACTTTCATTGCTTTATTTTTGGCAATAAAAATGGCATTTTTGGTAACTTATTTTTTTGGTAACTGAAGTATCGAAATTAATTATTTCCTTGGTCTACATTATATCAATACTTCCCCAAAAGACTGATACTGAGAACTGACATGGCCAAAAAAAAAAAAAAAAAAAAAAAAAAGACTTGAAAGCACATACTATTTCATACTTCTATTATTCAACTAGATACCAAAATCAATATACCTTATCCTTACAAACAATAAATGACAAAAATATATTATCTTTAGAGGATAATTCAAATTATTGTTTTATCTGGTACATTAAGATATACAAAATAATGTAATAGCAAAAAAAAGATGGTTAATATTTTTTCTTTAATAAATTTTAATTTAGGTATATTATAGACTACAGAAATGCATAATATGATTTAGTTTACTATTCAGCACAATGATTTACACATGCATGAATAGCTGAACAACTGTGAACCTACTTTAAGGAAATCGTGGGTGGAATAAGGAGAAAAAGGGATTTTTGCCTTTGTGATGGATTTGGAGCAATTTTTCTGTGTGGATGCTAGTTGTAACATTAATTTGTTTTAACATTAATTTGTTCATACAATAAATTATAATTACTGAAAAACTGTAGAATTCAAAAGGAAATATTAGAGTAATTGAATGCTAATATTTCTCAATTTGAGAGATTTTTAAATTTTTAAGAAAAGAAACCAATTCTTGTTTAAAAATCAATTGATTCGATATTATTTCTCATTTTGAGAGATTTTTAAATTTTTAAGGAAAAAAACCCAATTCTTGTTTAAAAACTTGTTCTTTAAATGATTATTTGCCTTTTATAGTCTATACCTAAAACAAAAAAATACCCATAATCCTTTGCACCTAAACAGTGTTTTCACTTTGGGCTAAAATTGGCGTTAGTTATCTTTAAATTGTGATTTTTAAGAATCATATTAACCGTTGGGAAAAAAAAGTAACACTAGAGCAGCAATTAAGAAAAACACTGTGATTGAAGTAAAATATAAATTAGAAGGCAGTCACCAAATGGCTACCTGCAGGGAGTTCACTGAACATTTCACATACGATATGAAGAGGCTCAGACGCAGTCAGCAAATGGGCTACATGATCATTATGGCTAGCTTCAAAAAGTATGAGGGGGCTCTATGAATTATGATCTGTGTCTATAGTACAGAAAATTATATCTGAAGCAAACCATCCCTTTTGGAAGCCTGTAATGGAAAATGCTCTAAAGAAGACAATAGTTATAATCCTGGGTGTTGCAATCAGACTGGGCACGGCATGCTCTTCCCTATTGCTACACCCTTTACAGTAAATTCTCCTTCAGTTCCATTGCCAAAATATTTCCTTAGTGTATGTCACAAAATTCATTTTCCAGATTTTAGGAATGATGGATTAAAAATAGTACTAGCACTTTTATGACATATTTCTAAATAATATCCATTTATAATAACCTTTATGATTTTCTATTATTTTATCCTCTCTGTTCTTTTTATGACATCTAATATTAGAGTTACTTACATCTGTTTTATTGTGTGATGGATCTGTATATTTTCTTGGTTAGGCTCTGCTTCATTTCAAATAAGCATTCTTGGAGATCTCACCAAGTGACATTAAAATTCAGTTATTTAACTCATAGTATTCTGTTAAATCAGACACTTGTAATCAACATATGTTAAGTTCAATTCTATCAAAATCAGCTCTGCCAGGACAGAGATGACCAGAACAAGCAGACCAGCCAGTAACGGGGCAGGGGACATAAGGAAGCATCCAATAGCAGGTGGTAAGGTAGTACCAGCAGGAGGCCTGGAGGAGGTTCAGAGGTGGGAGGCAGTTACAGAACTCTGTTCTCGGGAGATTTACGAGATGACAAGGAAAGATCTTGATCTGAGATGAAGTAGGCTATCAGACAGTGATCCAAGATAAGGACTAAGATGCTTGAGATAAGGTGTGTAAGGGGGACTTCCCTGGTGGCGCAGTGGTTAAGAATCCGCTTGCCAATGCAGGGGACACTGGTTTGAGCCCTGGTTGGGCAGGATCCCATATCCCGTGGAGCAACTGAGCCTGTGCGCCACAACTACTGAGCCCACGATCCATAACTACTGAGGCTGTGTGCCACAACTACTGAAACCCGTGCGCCTAGAGCTCGTGCTCTGCAACAAGAGAAGCCACCGCAATGAGAAGCCCAAGCACCGCAACGAAGACCAAACACAGCCCAAAATAAATAAATTTTTAAAAAAAGAACAGGTGTGTAAGGAAGAGCTCAGTCACAGAGGAATAAGGTAACAATTTCATTATAGGAAACTGGGCAGAGTGTAGGATCCTAGTTGACTAAGGAAGACCCATCTCGGTGCTGAGCCCAGAAAGTGTTGATTGTAGACTCCTTATATTTGCAATACTTATGGAAAGGATTGGGTCTAGATTCTAGGGATAGGACAAGGAGCGAATCAAAGTTTAATGAGGCCTAAGGTTTATATCATTTTAGGGATCGTTAAGAAAAAAATAGACAATAGAGTTACAAATATAAAATAAGGTAAAGAAGTGAGTACTTATTTAGGATAAGGAAAGAAAATCTAACCACTTAAAAATTTATGGGATCCTTGGGCTTGAGTCTTTTTTTCCTAAGATCTCCTTGGATAGTTTCTGAGAAATGCTTTCTTAGTAATTGTTCCTGATAATAAACTGGCTTCCTTCCCAACCCAGGATACTGTACAACCCCCAGCCACGCCCAACACTCACAGAGGCCTTTGCAAGTGAGGGACACTGACACTTAAACTTTATTAGCTTCATGGCAAATCTGCCTCTGGACAGAGTTGATTCCAGAGAAAGGAGTTCAGTGGTCCTGAGAAGCAGGAGAATGAGGGACCATAAGAGCAGAGAGCCACAAAAAAACATGAGAAACTACAGCTGAACAAGAAATTTTTGACACTATGCTATGTAATTCTGTAAATCATAATTAATGTTATTCTGGAGTTACCTATGTCAATAAATATGTCATAGCTTAAAACTTTGGTAAAATATGTTTGGAAGACTGAATGCAGAAGCCACAAACTTCTGCAGCTGACCTTGTAGGGTGACTCATGGCCTAGATAGCTCTGTCTCAATCAGTGTGACTAGTCAGAAAACATCTGCTAGGATCATCTTTGGAACACTTGTATACTCTCTGGCTCTCTTCACTATCCTGGCCTGCTCTTCTAACTTTGAATCTGGCTGCGTATAGTTTTACATCTGACATCATTCTGCTAGTTACAAGGATTTCACGATTCATATCTGCCAAGGGAAGATTCTATATAATCATGTTCAGATGACTAAAACATAAAATGGAGATTAAAAAAAATGGTGCTTTGGCTAGAGGTGCTGAATGAGAATTAGGATTCATAAATAAAGGATTCTTAAAACCACAGGGAGGAGTAAAAACCTTCAGAAGATAACCAAGGCACATTTCCCCTGTGATAAATAATTGTTTTTGTTGGCTGAAGAAATCTATTTTGCTTACCATCTGTTAAGCAGTTCACTTTCTTTTCTCACACTGGTTTTGCTTGGATTTCCAACTCTCGAAAAAGTCACTTTGGAAATTGTTCTCTTCAAGTTGCAATTTAAAGAATTTAAAAAGAAAACAGCTGGGGCCACAAGCCTCTCATATATAGAGGGTACCTTCAGACTGGTGGCAACTTACTCACCCTACAATTAGAAAGGTGGCCCCGTGACATGGGCAGGAGAGGTCTGATTTAGTTGAAGAGTCACAGAATGAAAGCTCTATTTCACGGTGTCCTCCACGCCCTCATCTCCAGTTTGGACCTTACATTCACTGTCCTTTCTGCTTCCATCTAAAGTTTGATATTAAACTTGTGTCCCCAGTGCTAAAAATCAATGACCTTTTCTCAGGTTTCCTCTCCCCATTTCCCAGGTCTCTCTTCTGTAGATGTTTTCCTGTTTGTCTGACTTCATCAGTCTCCTTTGCTGACTTCTCTCCTCCTCCACCCCCTATTGGGTCTGGCTTCTCTGAGTTTCAGCTCTTGGCTGTCTGGTTGTTTTTCCTTCTCATCTACTGCATTTAACCCCTCCCTCCTTCTCCAACCCCAGGGCTATCATATGTGTTTTCAAGGCTTTACCTTTCATTCATTCAACAAATATTCATTGAATAAATATCTTGACTCCTTTTTTTCCCTCTTACACCCACATTCAAACCATTAAGTTTTGTTGGCTCTACAATCAAAAATCTATTTCGAACCTGACTTGCGTTTACTGTTACCAACCAAGCTGAAGCCACCATCATCTCCTGGACCACTCACTGCCTTAGGCTCCAAATTGGCCTCCAGACTTTGCGGTTCATTTTCCCACCCATCTCCCTTAGTTTAGTCTCACTCAGCATCTGCGATCCTTTTCAAAACCTACATTGAATCATGTCACTGCTCTGCTTGCAACCATCCAAATTGTGCTCTCTTTTCCAATTGCAGTAAGAACACTAAACATGACATCTACCCTCTTAACAGATTTTTTAAGTGTACAATAGAGTAGTGTTATCTACAGAGACAATGCTGTGCAGCAGATCTTTGGAACTTATTCATTCTGAGAAACTGAAATTTCACCCCTGTTGGTTAGTAGTTCTGCTTCCCCCCTCCCCCTAGTCCCTGGCAACCACCATTCTATTCTTTGCTTCTATGAATTTGATTATTTCAGATATAAGTGGAATGCAGTATTTGTCCTTCTGTGACTGGCTTCTTTCACTTAGCATAATATCCTCAGGTCAAAGTTGGTGTCAGGCTCTACACTATCACACTGTCTGATTATCAGTTTACCTTTCCCATCCCTTGCTTGTTACCACCCAGGCTTCATATCCTACTAATCGTACAGTCACTGAACTCATGCTCAATGCCCTCATGGCCCTTTCCAACACTTCAGACACGTTCTGGCCCCAGGGTCTTCGCACTTCCTGTTTTTCTTCCTGGACACAGTTCCCCCATAGAGCATGACTACCTCTCTCCCTCACCACTTTCAGGTCTTTGCTCAAGGATCATCTTCTCAGTGATGGCTTCTCAGGACAGCCCACTTCAAAATTTCAGCATACCCTCTCCTTCTTAGTTAGCTTTCCTAATTTATTTTCTCTCTACAACTTATCACCATTGCGTGTTTATTATCTCTTTCTTTACACAAGAGTAAAAGCTACATAAGGGAGGGACTTTGTTTTTTTCACTGATATATCTGTCTTACCAGCATCTAGAACCGTGCCTAGACATAGTAGGCACACAGTGGGTGCATTTTGAATGAACAACTGAATGAATGAATACATGCTATTATGTGCCAGTACTGAGTATAACGATGAAGAAAAATTGGATCCTGCCCTTGATAAACAAACTGTCTAGTAAAAGACTGTCAAAAATGAGACAGTTTTGTTTAAACAGTTAGAAAGCATGGAGCAGGGATACTTAACCCATCCTGAGATAGGATGAGGCACTCAAGTTGGGCTTCCTGTAGGAGATGGCACCTGAGCCTGACAGAAGTTGGCCCAATGAAAGGAAGAGGAGAGATTTGGAGAAGAGTTTTTTTGTTTTTGTTTTTTTTCCTTGAGAACATTTACCTTTAATTCTTTTTGTTAATTAATTTTTATTGGAGTATAGTTGCTTTACAATGTTGTGTTAGTTTGTGCTGCACAGCAAAGTGAATCAGTTATGCATATACAGATATCTACTCCTTTTTAGATTCTTTTCCCATATAGGTCATTACAGGGTATTGAGTAGAGTTTCCTGTGCTATACAGTAGGTCCTTATTAGATATCTATTTTAGAAGAGCTTTTAAAATAGAGCGATAACATGAACAAAGGCATGGTGGCTAAGCAGATGCTGTTACTGCTTTTCTCATTCCTCCTCAAATCTCCTTACCATTTCTGAGCATGCCAACCTCACTTCTCATGGCTAAGACGTGCATCATACCTGGGGGGCTCCTATGCCTGTGAGCATAGCAGGCTGGGAATGTCTGAGAATGAATGAGTGCCCCCAGCCCTTAATCCATGACTGACGAGTGTTGGCATATATATATTCCTATTCTCCTGCCCCTTGGCTAGGATATTTCTGTGGGGTGTACTTTACATCAATTCTGTGGGCTTGTGGTTACCTACTGTGGTAGATTTAATAATGTACCCATTATTGGCTAATTCCCTTTCCTGTGTCACTTCACCTTCAACTACCCCTTTTTCTTGAAACTCCCAACAAACTGCTGGTCCTTGAAACTTGGCTCTGGCTTGGCCTCTGTAAGAACGGAGAGGAAGACGGTGATTACTTCCCAAACTCTAGAGAATAAAAATTACAGTCTTTGGTCTGCTTTGGGAGGTAATAAAGCAAACCAGATCGGCTACAGGGAGAGGTGAAGTGAAGGAATTTGAATTCTAGGTTAAGAGATTTGGTTTGCTTCCAAATTTCTTCTGAAATCTCTGAGTTTGGGGATAAAGTAATTGAAAGGATATTTGAGTATGATGAATCTAGCTGTGGTACGAGGGGGCAGGGAAGGTGTACACGGAGGGTGATCAGTTAGGAAACAGTTCAAACAGCACAGTTAGGAGTGCCTTAGTGAGGTGGCAGTGAGAATGGAAAGGAATAGAGGAGAGGCAATGTGAGGGGAAAAAATGACAGGATTTGGAGTCTAGCTCTATGTTGTGGGGAGGGAGGTGGTGGGGGGAGAGAAGTAGAAAATGTCTGAGGCTCTGTGAGCTAAAGAGCAGCAGTATCATTAACAGAGATGGGGAAGCCATGAGTGGGAGCTGGATTTCATGAGTTAAAGACATTTGGAGTTTGTGCCAGTGGAATGTCCAAGTAGAAATGTCCAGCAGACAGCTGGAAATATAAGAAGGAAGGATGGATTTGGTTTCAGAATTGGGGCTCTTTCAGGCATGGCTGGCTATTTTGAAATGCCCAAAGAAACACTTAACTATTTTTTAATAGATCTTTATTGGAGTATAATTACTTCACAGTAGCGTGTTAGTTTCTGTTGCACAACAAATCCAATCACTTAACTTTATACAAGTCTTATAGTCCTGACCTTGTGACTCTCAGGAGAGAAGGAGGAATGTCATAGTAACCTGCAATTATTGGTGGACTTTGCAGTTGAAACACACACACCCTTGTGATGTGGAGAGGCTGTAAGTATGCATGTGGGCTAGAGGGGGATTGGAAGGGCAGAAAGCTAGGTTCTAACCATGCAAGTTCTTGAAGATACTGGACAACCAGGGAAGTGAGAAGTCAAGTTCAAGGACTTTGGCAGGATTCAGGCACAGTAGACAGATTTGGAATTCTGGAGACTGAGATTTGGCCAAAAGACCAGCCAATCCCAGCAGAGTCCTCAGAGTTAGAGGACTGATGCTGTTTGTTTTCTGACTAGTTTTATGGAGCGGCACTGGCCAGACACAGAAGGATGTTATTAAGGAATCCCTCCCTTAGCCTTTTCTTCTTCAGGCTAAACAATCCTTATTTCATTCTCACGTGTCATACTTTCCATTTCTTTACTTATTTGTTGCTTTTCTCTGAACTTTCTCCAATATCCCTCTTAAAATACTGAGACCAAACCTTACACACACCATGACAACTGGTTTAGGGCTGGGCACAGAAAATTATTCTTTTTCTAAAATGTCACACACAGGCAACATTTCTTTAGAGGTTTTCCACCTGTTTTTAACGCGACCATTTAGTACTCATCTAGACTTCATGCTAATTTCAGACAAAATGTGATCATAATGGAACGTCTTTTCCAATAATTTTCTGTTTTAACTTCAAAGGCTGAGAGTTGGAAAGGGTATTGGCTCAAATCAGCTCCCCTCCCCTCTCCCCCTGCATTTTAGGAAGATAGAGGTAGAACATTACAGAATATTGCCATACTAACAATATGATTTTTTTTTTCTCCCACAGGATAGCTCGTGTCGTGAAATATACGAGGCAGATTGTCAGGCTTTTGCCTTAATTTGTGCTTTTGCCCCTGCTCATCCCAACAGATTAAACACTGGGCTAGCTAAAATGTGCTGAGAAGTTAATACATTAAAAGGAATTTTCTCAGACATGAGTCAAAACTGGAAGCAGGGGAGGACGCGCCAGGGAGCTGAGAGATCACTCGCTCTGACAGCATCTCTGGGAGTAATTTTCCATGTGGACTGAAGGAAGATCTTGTAAGGTACAGCCCCGGGTTACACATGCTGGACTCCGACTCTGCAGGATTTACAAGCCATTACTGGAGAGAGTCTAAGGCTCTCCTGGCACAGGCAGAGGAGGAAGAAATGTTCAATGGACAATAAAAACTTTCGGCTTACAGAGTAAACTAAAAACAGGGCCTTCCTTTTACAGGGTTTAGAAACTTGCCCCTGAGTTAACGGGGATGCGGGGTGTGTCTACATCTCCATCGTTCATTGTCGGGCGAGGTCCCATTCAACCAGGATTGCTGTGGATTTGACGTCGCTTCTGCTCTGGGGGTAGCATCTAAATGTAGAGAAGAGCAGATTCGCACCCTTAGAGGCTACCGGGAAGCTCAGGGCGCTGGGGAAGCCGAGAGGAGGGAGAGAGGAGCGCCGCCCGTCGGCCAGACTCCCAGCGTCTCCTCCCCCTGTCTCGGGCCCACTCCCAAACTTAACTGCACTCTTCCGGGTTCCAGCCAGAAGCCCTGCGTGAGCCTCCACACGTAGCGGCGGACGGCTCCTTAAATAGGTCGGAGTTGAGCAAACAATCCCAGACGTGGGGCTGGGACAGGCGCGCAGGGAGGCGAGCGCAGGCAACCGCACGGTGCACGCAGCGGCGCGGCGGGTCAGCCGGCGGCCAATAGCCGGGGCGCGGCCCGCCCCGTCGCCTCCCCCTCGGGGAGCCTATAAGTCGCCCGCGACGCCGCGGGCGCCCGCCGCTCTGCACCTTCCAGACCACCTGGTTCCCGCCCCTCTCCACGCCGCTTGAACTGCCGGCCGCGGGTACCCTGCGCCCACTCGGCCCGGCCGCCTCCGCCCGCCTTCGTCGGCCGGGGGCGGATCAGGGGTCCCCAGTCTCGCGAGAAGTGGGCCGCTGCAGGGCGGCAGGGGCGCCGGAGCCCGCTCGGGCCCTCGACGGGCCGAAGATGGGGCGGTGCGCGGTGCGGCCGCGGCTGCTGCTGCTGCTGGCGCTCGTGCTCCAGCCCTGGGACCCCTGCCTGGGTGCAGACGCGGCGAAGTCCTTCAGCATCCCCACAGGTGAGCACTCCCGCGGGCCGCCCTGTCCCGCGAGGCTCGGACGGATGGGAAGTTCATTCATCCACCGGTCCTTCGCGTGGAGTCGGCCGGGTGAGTTGGTGGAGGGGGCCGCCCGTCCCTCCCAGGTCGGTCCGCAGAGGTGATTTGGTGGGAGCCTGTCCTTCCCCAGGACCACCGAGGTGAGTGGGGGTGGGCTGTCCATCCTCCCCAGGACCGCCCAGGTCTTCCCCAGAACTGCGTTCGGCCTGTGCTGATTCTCGGGGGAGTGTGGGAGCATCCGCCCTCGTGGCCTCTCGGAGTTCTCCGTAACCCGAGAGCGCACGAAGTTTTCTTCAGCACGAGTTGGGGTTTCCTTTTGGTCTTGCAGGTCGGTGGGCACCAACACCTTTCCTGCAACTTTGCTTTCTCCTCCTTTGCTGGAGTTGGCATGATTTATCCGTTTTGGACGAAGCAGTACTCCTTCTGTGACCTAAACACGGGGCTAATGTACTTTCTGATTGATGGTGACACATTCCTTCCAGCGCCCCAGGAAGCAGCTGGTAACACCTACCTCCTGCCAGAAACAACGCTCAAAACCGTGGTTGTTTTCATTAAGGCTGCTTGGCTACCCAGTACCTCCAGGAGGTAGCTTTCCTCTTTGGGGATTATGGAGGGGAAGCTGTCCACAGCTTTTCCGCTTAGCCACCCTTTTCGTAAGCCTGGTGCCCTTCCTTGTTTTCAGAAGCTGGAACTGCAGCAAATAGTCAAGTTCATGTAAAATAAAACTTTTTTACATTTAGCAAGATTAAAGGGAGCCTCACCACGTGTTTGTGGAAACATACTTTGCTGCCATTTGCTGCACATGAGATATCCTTGGAGTGTTCCACTTTTGTGCTGTAACTCTGTGCTCTCTGAAATTAGGTCTTGCATTTAAATGTCCTTCTGCTGTACCACTTTTGTTTACAAATTAAAATCATTCTGTCATTTTTTTTGGCAGGGAGTAAATAGGGCACTTCGCTGCTTGAACTTTACTTAAGCACAAGGACAGAAATTTCTATTTTAGGTTTGCATTCAGAAGTTGACATTTGGTGTAGATCCCAGTCAATCCATGTAAGCAATACTTCTGTCTTCATCTGTAAGTGTTTCAGAAAACTTCAGTGGACTAAGTTGCCCATCTCCTGCCAAACAGTACTTGCTTTGTTAGTTTGAGAAACTTCAGCATTTGGATAGATTTTTGTCAGTTACAGGATACTTTTCTTTCTCTCAGATATATGAGATGGCTTCAAAATGAGTTTCTCAGCCCTTTGTGGTTTCTTTAAATTTGAACTGAATTTTTTTCATTATTTTAAAATTATCTTTTACTGTAACATCTAGAAAATAGACAAGAAAATGCCTTCAGCAAACCTGGAAAAGGAGACATTAAAAAAAAATTCCCAGAAACATGACTTCCTTTGTTGAAACACCCAAGGAAACTTACTGGGAAATAAAACAACCTCTAAGGACTTTGCCACTTTTAGAGGGACCTCTTCAGCCTTTGTATATTTTATTTCACTTCATTATCAACACCCCTTACTTTTTATAGAAGATATCTCTTTGTGGCTGCGTTTAGGTTTACATTCAAAATTATCTTTCTTTCCTAATCTGACTTTTAAGTTTCATGGAGCTGGACAGTAAAGTTTTAATGGATTGTAACGTCAGAGAAGGGAATTTCAGACATGAATGCTTTTCTCAGAAAATGACCGCATAAAACCCACTGCTGACAACTGAGGACTGATTTTGGTGGGTGGGCATATGGGGAATTCAGATATCATGTAAATGCAGAAAAATATTGATTTGTCATAGATGGAGCCAGCAGTAGCCAGTTTGATTATGAACTGTGTATAGGTAGATGTGGTAAGCTCATAAATATAGATGGTACAGTGCTTGATAACATAGGGAGAATCATGGATTATGTTCCATTTTCTCTCTAAACTATTACAACTGAAAATTGCTAAATTGGAAACTTTTCTTATCTATGTAAATATCAAGCAAACTTTAGAACTCTACGTTGTCTAGCTTACTTAATAGGAGGTCTTTAAGAAGAGTGCTTATCATCTCTAACCCGCTATTTTTGTCACCATGTCCCAGCTAGCCATGAAGAAATAGGTTAGACCAGGGTTTTGTGGCTCTATTTACATTTTGAGCTAGATAATTATTTATTGTGGGAGACAATCCAGTGCATTTTACGATGTTTAGCAGCATCCTTGGGCCTCTACCCACTAGATGCCAGGAGCACCCTCCTCCAGGAGTGAAAATGAAATCTGTCTCAAAATGAAAAATGGCCATATGTCTCCTGAGGAGCGAAATTGCCCAGGGTTGGAAATCACTGGATTAGACAAATCTATGTGTAGTTGAGGCCATGTGGCGTTATAGTGTACTGGAATGATAATGGCGACTCTTTTTTGGAAACAAATATTTATAGTGATTTTTCCATTTTTCCACTGTAGTAGGGAATGTGTTGTTTGAATCACATTGCATTAATCAATTTTTGGAATATAGTTTTTCCTAGCTTTGATGCTGTGCGTTAACCAGAGTTGAGAACACTGCTTTTTGTTCTCTTTGCTGAGAGTTCTACTGTGTACCGCATTCATTCCTTTTCGGTTGCCACTTTATTCTCAGCATGGAAAGACTCTAAATAAGAATTTGGTTAAAAACAATCATTTTCTCCTAGAATCATTTATAGGAATTTTGCCTTAAACTTTTATCTCCATGGGAGCTTTCGAGGCAAAACCCTCCTAACAAGCATCAACAAATCAAGTTCATACCCTGATTTATGTTTCCTACACTTTTTTCCTTCTCAATGAGAGAAGGTGTATTCCTGCCAAGAATTTGTAACTAGGTCTCCAGACCTGGATCAACATTTGGTGTGTTTTCTAAGGTACCTTGCCTATTCCATGATCTAAATTGGGCAGAAATCAAGTTTTGCACAAAAATGGAGGAAATGGTTTCAGATGTTTCTGTCAAGACCGGTATTTTTCAACCATGTTCACTTATAAACTCTTTAATTTACCCTGGCACATTCAGGAGGAAAGGAAAGGTCTGTCCCTATCTGCTGATGCAAACTGACAATTTACGGGGTGGAGAGGAAAAAACCAAGGTCCTGGAAAAACCTCTAGAAGAAGAGAGGGAGGCTTGTCCTTTGTGTACTTTCTGTGTCCTGGGCTCCAGCCACACAGAACGACCAGTCTCTGCCTTTCATTCATGTAAAAATAGACATACAAAACAATTCCAGCGAATGTGAGGACCAGAAATGAAAATTAAATTGAGATACCCTTTTCTACCCATCACATTGACTAAAGCATTTAAAAAATAAACTCTGATCGTACCAACTGTTGTGAGGGTGGGAAGTCTCAGGAAGCACAACATCTTTAGAGAACAATTTAGTAATGTCTAGTGGAATTGAGAATCCACGTATCCTGCCATCCTAGATACACATGTACAGGTCTCTCAAATTTCTACCTCTTGTCTGATCCCCTTGAAATAATAGTCTTTGTTTATATCTAGCTCCTAAGAAATTCTTCTCCATCCTACCTTTTGTTTGGCTCTGTTTCTAACTTCTTAATGCAGTTGGTTTATACGATCATATCTGCTTTGTATGATAGATGTTTATGTTTAATAAGTTATAAATTTTTTGGAGTAAAGGACTGAGTCTTATTCATTTTTGTGCCCCTCACAGTACCTTCCCTGTTCTTTTAACACAAAGAAGATTCTCAGTTTTTGTTTGTTGAGTTTCTGGCCACCTCAGAGAATTATGAAAAGTGGCATGCAGTCAGTGAGATTGCTAGCTGCTCCTTTTCCTAGGGTTTTAACTAAGTTCACTGAGTTTTCTTTCTCTACCCAGGGACCCATGCACCACCATGATCAAGGAACTTAGCCATGAAACATCAGGCAAGGCTTTGTTTCTGAACAAGTTGTTGGCAACTCTTTTTTTTTTTTTTTTCCCTTGGCTGTGTTGGGTCTTCGTTTCTGCGTGTGGACTTTCTCTTGTCGTGGTGAGCGGGGGTTACTGTTCCCTGCGGTGCGCGGGCTTCTCATCGTGGTGGCTTCTCGTTGCACAGCACGGGATCCAGGCGCGTGGGCTTTAGTATTTGCAGCGTGTGGTCTCAGTAGTTGTGGCTCGCGGGCTCTAGAGCGCAGGCTCAGTTGTTGTGGTGCACGGCCTTAGTTGCTCCACGGCATGTGGGATCTTCCTGGACTAGGGATTGAGCCTGTGTCCCCTGCATTGGCAGGCATATTCTCAACCACTGTGCCACCAGGGAAGTCCAGTTGTTGGCAATTCTTCTCCAGAAGTTATATTTTCTGCTCTATCTACCTTTCTCAATATAAAATCATACCTTCAGAAATACTTTCACGTGGTTGGATACCATGATCCTTTTTTTATAGATGGTGAAATGGACATTTAGATGGTTTGTTACTTGAAGATCAGATAGCTGAAAGCAACACAAGAGGGACTTGTGCCCTTTCTTCAGGCCATGCTCTGTGTCTTCCCTGACCCCTTTATTCTTTTGGACTTTCGGTACCGATGGGAAAGAAATAGAGACTGGGCATCAGAGATCTAAAGAAGCAAAAGGGCTGCTTTGCCAAAGAGCACTAATTTTGTAGGTTTATATAAATGGAGGGGAAAGGGATAGGCAGGGGCTGAAGGAAAGCTGGGCCCCTGGCCAGGGGTGACAAACTACAGCCCGTGGGCCAAATCCGGCAGACTGTAAACAGCTACCTGTTTTTGTACAGCCAGTGAGCTAATGATGATTTTTACATTTTTAAATGACTGAAAAATATAAATATAAATATATATATATACACACACACACATATATATATGTCTCGTGACATATGAAAGTTATATGAAATCCATTATTCAGGGTCCATAAAGTTTTATTGGCTCACAACCACATTCGTTCGTTAACCTATCATCTGCGGCTGCTTTGGTGCTACAGGCAGAGTCGATTGGTTGTCACAGAGGCTATATGTCCTGCAAAGTCTAAATTATTTGCTCTCTGGCCCTGTACGGAAACCCTTTGCCGACTTTTGCCTTAGGAGATGATATTCCCTCTTAAGCCATGTCTCCTGCAGATCTGCTGCTCTCTTGGAAGGAGCCACATTCTGGACAGTAGCAGCTGGCTCTGGGCACTTGAGAGAGCTGTTTTTCATTTTAGCCTTTGCCAGTGATTCCTCTGGCATTTTGAATTCAAACATAGAGCTTCTCTGTTACATCTTTTTAAACCTGGTGCTTGATGCTAACTAGACATGTACTTTGGTGTAAATAGTGTGCTTAGGATAAAAAATGGATTTATATATACTACCAAACGTAAAATAGATAGCTAGTGGGAAGCAGCCGCATAGCACAGGGAGATCAGCTCGGTGCTTTGTGACCACCTAGAGGGGTGGGATAGGGAGGGTGGGAGGGAGGGAGACGCAAGAGGGAAGAGATATGGGAACATATGTATATGTATAACTGATTCACTTTGTTATAAAGCAGAAACTAACACACCATTGTAAAGCAATTATACTCCAATAAAGATGTTACAAAAAAAAAAGAATAAAACACCCTGGTGGCCGATTGGAAAGGAGATGCATATTTCTTTTTCAGAGCTTGTGTGTGTTCTAGAAATTTGGTCTAGAAACTTGACTGTGAATTTGTGGCTTGATTCCTGGGAGGGAATGATTAGCACATTTATCAATGGCTATTTTTATTCTTCTTCCACCTTTGTTGTGAAACTTAGGCTAAACTGAGAAATTGGGGCTTTTAAAATGACAGATATTTTTCTTTTACATTTTACCCCTTTGCATTTGCTGCGATATGTTTGCCTCACTAAACTTAAATAACAACTAATTTTCAGAACTATTGAGATTTTAATTAGCCAAGTAGTTATCCAGAGTAGTAGAATTATAAACAGTGCATTATGATTTGTTGTCCTTATGCTACTTTTTATCTTTTTAAAATTGACGTACACTTGATTTGCTACTTACTATCTTATGGCCTATTATGTTGCAACCTTTGTTTGGTAATGGTGCTACTGAATTTATCACTATGCTATTAACTGTGTCACAAGAATGCTCCGTCAAAAAATACTGTTTACGGGGCAAAAAAAAAAAAAAAAAAAACTGTTTATAATTTAGAAATACGGAAGCTTTAAATACGTTTTAATGTTTCCCATTCAGGATAACTTTATTTAAAACAAAATTTAAAGAGGGAAGATAATGTTATTTTTATACCCAGAGGAAAGATTTCCATTACATATTTTCTTTTGTGTGTTAAAAGAGGCACATCAACTTCTGTTAATGATTTTGATTTAGTTTTTAAATATAAATCTCTTTATTAAAAAAATAAACTAATTCAGGTTAGTGCATTTACGTACTTAGTTACTAGATTGATTCATAAGTATTTTTCAGGCCTTGATTGTATTAGTAGCATAGTGTAGCAGTTATGGGAAAATAACAATCATTTTTTATTCCAATTGAAATGTGGGTATATCTCCCCCCTTAAATTTATTTCTTAAAAAAAGATGTGATATGAGAAAATACTTAATTTGCTAGTGTGGACATATACTTTGTTTTACTGTTTATATTCTGCTATAAAAAATTTGGGTTAAAGTTTAGTTTGTATAGGGTTGGAATTGCATTTTGTCTAGTTAGGGAGAAAACTTTGAATAGTGAGTAGACTATCTTTGCTTTATAATGAAAATCTTCATTAGAAATGGAAAGAAAACACTTTAATTTCATACAATTGAAAGAACATGCTTATTGCTATTAATATATTCTGTGAAACTTTTAATACAAAAAGAGTTTTTGAGAACATACAGCTAAAATGAGGGGGCTAAATGGTCAGGGAAAGTGCTTGTAAAAAACATGGTTGAGTTTCCAAAATGGGCTAGGGTTATAATTAAATTTCATTTGTTATATTGATTTTAACATTGCTTTTATTATTTTGGATGTATAAGACATCCTGGTGTTATTACATTAACTGATCATCTGCTCATTTACTTTAGGGTTACATACTAAAATTTTTAAAAGGAATTCTATTTATTTTTCTAGTTACTGCTAATCTGTTTCAACATTTCTTCCAAAGGGAAAGAGAGAGGGGATTTTCCTCTGATTAAAATGCTGTGGTTCTGTTCTTCTAGTGCTGTGGACATCATATGGTAAAGATTCTAGTGGCAGGAAGGAACTTGCAAGCACATGTAATTTTTATCGCTCTCATCACCAGCCCTAGTCAGACCCAGACATTCAGAGGTACTGAGGAGACACTGAATATGCATCATGCCACACAGCTTCACTGTCTGCAGGCACAGCAGCAAGTGGAAGAAGGACGTGGAGTCCTGGCAGCCTTGAGTTCCTGATTCTGGGACGCTGTCCAGGAAGAGCCCCAGAAACTCTGCATCTCAGTTCCAGTGACCACAGAGCCCCAACACAGAGCCAGTGTCCCATCAGCAAGGCTCTTTCATTGACTAGTCTGTTTTACTGGTTTGAAGCTACAACTTTTATTGGGCCTTAGGGTGCTAATTACTTTTAGGTGCTACACACCTGGCTAGGAAGGGAGCCAGTTACTTTTAGATTTTTAAAATTCATTCTCAAAACTGGTTCTTTAAATATTTGATCCTTTTCTTCCTGGGTCTAGCAGTATACTAAACACGAGCAGCTGTTTCAGCATGCCAAAAAATAGCAACAACAAAAAAGCAAATATAGAATTAAATTTTTTTTTTTTTTTTTTTTTTTTTTGGGGAAACTGGCTAGTTACTTTTAGATTTTTAAAATTCATTCTCAAAACTGGTTCTTTAAATATTTGATCCTTTTCTTCCTGGGTCTAGCAGTATACTAAACACGAGCAGCTGTTTCAGCATGCCAAAAAATAGCAACAACAAAAAAGCAAATATAGAATTAAATTTTTTTTTTTTTTTTTTTTTTTTTTGGAGGAAACTGGTTAACAGTTTGTAGACAGATTAAAATGACCTCCCTGATTCAATCGCCTAGGGAAGACTTACAGAGCCATCACGCAGAGGGCAAACTGGCTCTCTGATGGGATTTTCCAGTCATGCTGAAGCCAGCTCTGAGGCCCCTTGTCTTCCGAGGGCCCCTTGTTCTCCTGCGCTAACCTTGCAGACCTCTCTTCTGGCCTCCAGCTGGCACCACAACTGTGACCAGAGTGCCTTGGTCATCCAAAGCCTCTGAAATTCCTGTCTGCCACGTCTAGAGAGGGACAATTCTCCTTTTCTTCTTAGTTTAGTTTAAACAGGGGTGGAATTTTTTAAACAGTGACTTTACTGGGTAACCAAGGGCAAAACAAAACAAAACCCCAAACTGGAAAACCACCAAAGCAAAGCAATGAACAGACTTACAAATTAGAGACTCAGAGTTCTCACTCTACTGTGACTTTACTTAAAGACCTGCCTACCTGTAGATCCTCGGGGATTCATACGTTCTGTGTCGGTGCTCAGCTTTTCTTTCTCCTCTCTTCTGTCCTACTTCTCCTCACCAGCTTCTTTTACACAGACAGCTCTTTCTTCTCCAGCGTTGGTGTCCATGAAGTTCATAGGTAGATAAGTGTTACTACGTTGTGAAATAATAATAAATATGTTTATTTTGGTCTCAACAGCCGCCCCTCTCGCCCCATTCCTGCTAATATTTGGCCTTTGAGCCTTGTTCCTGACAGAGCTCCTAAAACCCTTGTAATTTCCTGAGTGATAGGAGTGTCTGACACAGAGCTCATATATCCCTTGGAATTTCCTAGGTGATAGGAGCATCTTTTGTTCTAATGAGACAGCTCTTGGTGGGCTCTTGGATGGAGTCGGGTCAGTAGAAAGACCAAGCCTTGATTAGAAACTTGGAGCTTTCAGCCCTACCACCATATTCCACGGAGGGAATTTGAAACTAAGTTAATAATCGACCATGCCTATGTGATGAAGCCTCTACAGAGATCCCTAAAGTTCAGGTTTTGGAGAGCTTCTGAATCTTGGAATGCGTCTACAAGCCAGGAAGGTAGTACACCCCAACTCCAGAGGGGACAGAAACTCCTGCCTTGGGGACCCTTCTAGACCTTGACCTATGTATCTCTTCATCTTGCTGTTCATTTGTATCCTTTAAAATATTTTTGTAATAAATTGGCAATAGTAAGTCAGCTGTTTTCATTGGTTCTGTGAGCCACTCTAGAAAATTATTGAACCTGAGAAGGCGGGGGTCTTGAGAACTTCTGATTTGTAGCCGAGTCACACAGAAGTTGTGAGTAACCTGGGGCCCCACTACTTGCGATGGGCATCTGAAGTGGGGGCAGCCTTACGGGACTGAGCCCTTCACCTGTTGGGTCTGTGGTAATTCTGGTTAAATTGAACTGAATTGCAGGACACCCAGCTGATGTGGGAGAAGGGGTCTGTGTGGGAAAAAACCCACACATGGATGTCAGAAGTATTGTGTGTGTATATAGTAGAGGAGAACACCATAGTGTTTTCTCTAGACATTGGTGGACGAGATATTTTTATAGTTTCGTAGGGACCTATCAGCCTAACCCTAGTCATTTATTTTCTTCAGTGGGTAAGTTTTTAATGCATTTTTACTCACAACTCTTTTGATAGTGCTTTTTTCTTGGTTTTGAGTAGTAATTTACATTGGTTTATATGAATCTACACTCTTCAATAAATCTACACTTATTTAAATAACTTTAAAAATTCTCCCAGAATATACTTTTTCTAGAGGTAATTAGCAGTATTGTAACTTCTTAGATACAAATGCATGCTAAGAACAATTCCTACTGTGTACTATTCTGAAGTGTCACAATTAATATTTCAAAATTTAATTCTGTGAGTATTTATTGAATGGCTAGTCTGTTCCAAGTTGCCTTATGTGGAGGAAAAAGAGAAAAAACATAACAAACCAAAAATGTGTTAGGCTCAGTTCCTGTTCTACATTGAAATTCTAAGATTCTTACATAGAAAACAATGCATATGTAAAACTGAACAAATCAAAAGAGCACTTACGATAAAGCCTGGCCTGTGGGGAAGGCGATAGACATCTGGGCATCCGGAAACCTACATCTAAGTTCTAACCCTTCCACTCACTAACCTTGAGTCAATTACCCTCCCTCTCCCAACTTCTTTGTAATTTATGATCTCTCTAGCTCTGTTATCTGATGTTTCTTGAATTCTAAATGTCAGGATGTGTAGTGGAGACAAAGTGCTGCAGGAATCAGAAACCAGGTCTCAAGGAAATTTACTATGATGTTTTTGTTAGGCCAAAGAAAGCATAGATACAAAGTTGTTTTGTATTTTAATATTCTAGTTATTCTATCTGGAGCTGGACTTAGGCTTTGATTTTTTTTTTCCTAATTAACTTTTGATTTAGAGGTAAGAAAATAGGGCCAAGAATAATTAAATTTACATTTAAAAATATTTCAAGTGTTTTAATGTGAGAGGAGAAAACAATCTGGTGTTTATATGAAACTATTTTCCATCTCCTGAGAGGAATCATATACTCTTCAGTACATTTAAATATTGTAAGCTGTTTTTAAAAATAACTATATATTCCTCTGTTTCCACCCTGACTGTTTAAGTCCTGTTGGTTAACAAAAATGACGCTGATAACTCTTTCGAAGTTAAAGAATTTTTTTTAATGAAATGTGCTGTTTAAAAATTGGAAGCCCTCCTCCAGATTGTTCTGAAACACTTATCAAATCACCTAGATCTACTTTTTAGAGTCATTAAATATTTATATGATTGCATTTAGTAAACTAGAAACATGGTAAATAAAAAGAAAATCAGCTCATGGGAGAAAAGTTTTTGTGTGCATTGTGTGTGTGTATGCATAGTGTTTGCTACCCACAGAGATAACTGTTAAGCCTTGAGAGTGGAGTCGAAATTTGGAGTGCCTTTTGATCTGGACTTTTCTTGGATATATTTTTCGTTCATTGTCACAGTAACATTTATTCTGCATGTGTTTGCACCCCTGGAGTGAAACATATCTAGTAAATGGTATAGTCTTAGACCCAGGCCTTGGAAGAGGTGGTGGTGCTTTTCTCTCCGGACTATTTTTCCTACTGCTGCAGATGGATTTTATGTAAATTGAAGGAATCAGTTCAAAGAAAACAATTGGATGGGAAAGAGGGTGGCTTAATTTTGAAAACATGCAGTTGTTAACTTTTTCAAGTATAAGATTACCAAGAAATCACAGAACCATTTAGTCTGGGTGTTGTTCTTGGAGATTAACTGTGATTTATTGAATAAGCAAGTAAACATTAGCAGATGTTTCTCCTGTAGCCTGGGTAAGGTTGAAGAAAAATCTGTTTCATTAAAATAATTACTTTTGTATTACTATAAAATAGTTGATACGTTTATATCCCTCAAGTGTAAGCATGGGTTTTTTTCATAGGGTATATAATCCTAAATAGTCGAGCTCCTCTTCTCCATAGCAAGTCGCTGAAAGGCTCTGTTACACGAGTGACAGCAGCATCACGGGTTGCAGTTACAGCGGGTTACAGTTTATGGGATTTTTTTAGGTTGAGGTAAGAGATAAACTAAGAAGCTTATTTTAAATCGTACACGTAAACTTAAGAAATGTCCACGTTTGACAGTTCTACCTCCTTTTCTAAAACTGGATTTAAATTCTTCGTTGATGTAAGGTATGACTTTTTCTTAATAAGTGTCAGAACAGTCCACATTTGAATGAGTTTAAAGCATATCTGAATTGTAGGAGATTCTTTTGAAAAATGAGTCTTACTCAGTATGAAGAGGTGATGGGAGGTAGAGGTGAAGTGGAGGAGAGGAGCTGAAATTGCTTGCAAGCCTGTTAGAAAATTATACAATATGTGATTCAAATGGGTTCAGGCAATTAATTCAGAAATACTTGAAAGTGCCACTGCCTCAAATGCTGGCAGAGGGGAAGTTTGCTTATGTAAAACTGGACACTCCCTAAGCAGAAATTTGGTTTGAATAGTTTCATATGAGGAATTTATTTCCCTGGTTTGTGCTAACTGATAGTGTGGCATTTTGTTTTAACCATAATAAACCGTCTGTCCCAGCCATTCTTGCCATGCAGTGACTCCCAGGCTGCAGGCCCGGGTGCATGGATCCTGGTGGGACATGCACACCGAGAGAGTATGCAGTACTGGATTTACTTTTCGTTTGGTTATGGGGAATTAGCCGGTTGCTGTGGTAATCAGCAGAGGTTCAGAAACCTAGACACTGTGACTCTATGATGCCCACCATGGATGTGTTCCATGGTGGAAGAGGTCGCGTCACATTTCTTGGTGTTTCTGATAAATTAAGGTGCAAGTCCATTGTGCTTTGAATTATCTGGAAAGCTGTACTGTTCCTACTTTCATCCTGAATATATTATAAAGAATTTGAGCAAGATGCTACTTTGCTCTTGAAACATTAGGGCAACTGCAAAGGCAGTACAGAAGGGGATGCTTGCTCTCTAGATATAACAGAGAGGGTTCACCATACAGGAAGGGGGCTAGACACCTCTCAGTGCGAATTAAAGGTATGTGTGAGCTTGCCTGGCTTACTGTGATACATGATTTATTTTAAGGCCAGATGTTCATAAACTGCTTGTGTGCTAATTATGAAAGATGTCCCGTGGAAGATAGTATAGGATAATGCTAAGGAGATGGGATAATGGAATCAGACAGCCTGCATTTAAATCCCATCTCTGCCACTTATTTGCTGATTGTCCTGGGAAGAAGTTAGTTAACCTCTTTGAATCATAGTTTCTTTATAACAGTAATTGCCTCCTGGGTTTGACTTGAGGATTAAATATGATAATGCCAGTAAAAGGCTTAGCACAGAGTCTGCAAACAGAAATTGCTCCATAAGTGCTACTAACTAAATTTATCAGTTAGAGTATAATTTTAAAGAGTATAATTCCAGTTAGCATTATTCTAAAGTGGAGCATATAATGTATGGAGTTAATTCTTGTGTTCTGATTGATAATGGAGAGGAAAGTGTGGGCTGTCAATGAATTCTAGAAAATAAGTTTTAACAAGTTAAGATATAAAGACACCTTTTTCCAGGGGAACCCAAAGGAAATAAGTTTAGTGGTGCAGTCTCTTTGGTGATGTTCTTTTTTTTTTTTTTTTTTTTTTTTGCGGTGCGCGGGCCTCTCACTGCTGGGGCCCCTCCCGTTGCGGAGCACAGGCTCCGGACGCGCAGGCTCAGCGGCCATGGCTCACGGGCCCAGCCGCTCCGCGGCATGTGGGATCCTCCCGGACCGGGGCACGAACCCGCATCCCCTGCATTGGCAGGCGGACTCTCAAGCACTGCACCACCAGGGATGCCCTGGTGATGTTCTTTGATTGCTTATTTGAATTCAAAATTTTGAAGTCACTTTTTCTCATTCCTCTTATTTACTCTTAATATTCAGATATGTTGAGTTTTACCCATTATTTTTTCTCTCTCCCTGTTTTTTGTTTCATCTATAGTGGAAAGCATATATATATGTATATATATATGTGTATATATATATTATATATATATATATAATTAAATACCACAAACAGATAAGGCCTGTCTTTCTTAAACATAATCTTAAGACTGTTATCACACTCAGTAGTAATTCCTTCATATCATCTAATACTTATTCAAGTTCACTTTTGCCCCCTGTTCCCGAAACTGACTTTTAAGGGTTAGTTTATTTGATCAAGATCCATCAGTTTCTCCTAAACACCCCTTCAAGCTGTCATCACCTTAGTCTAGGCTACTGATCTCTGGCAGCTTGAGGGTCAAATTCAGCCTGCTTATTGTTTTTCAGAAAACTTGAACTAAGTCCTGTGTTTTTAAAATGAGGAAAATTTACTGAAGAGTCTGGAATTTATTTCTCTTGGGCTGGGGTGGGCTGGGGAGGAGGCCTGGAGACCCTGGATTTGCCCTCCCACGTGGCAGCCACAGCTGGCCGATGCTGAGTAGTGTTCCGCCTGTAGGTGGTACTTGTGTACTCCTGTTCACCATACTCTCCCCGCACCGCCCCACCTCTTCACTGTTTATTGTGTGTTACAAGTCCTGGTCTGGGCACACATCACAGAATAAGACAGTTATATTTGCTTCTTAAATTGTTAAATTATCTTGCCTTATCTTTCCATACTAATCTTTCTCGAGTCTAGTGGCTTTTAACTGAGAGTGGTTTTTTGCCCTCCATGGCATGTTTGGTAACGTCTGGAGACATTTTTGATTGTCGTGAGTGGTCGGTGCTCCTGGCATCCTATGGGTAGAGACCAGGGATGCTGCTAAAACATCTGACAATGCACAGCACAAGAATTATTTGGTCCCAAATGTCAGTAGAGCTAAGATTGAGAAACTCTGCTCTTGTCTGATGGTACATTTTCAATTTCACTGCCCTGTTTAGACACTTTCTGTGCCTTCCCTATTTTCAAATGTATTTATCACTGTTTCCCAATTTTCACTTGATAATGCATACTGGACTCCTTATCTAGCCAAGATACCACAATTTAATCTTTTTTTAGTGATATCTGTTTTTGCAGTTTCTTCTCACTGTCAAAATCCTACTTAACATTTTTTAAAAAAATTTTTAATTTTTTGGTCTCGCCACGTGGCATGCAGGATCTTAGTTCCCCGACCAGGGATCGAACCCGTGCTCCCTACGGTGGAAGCGTGGAGTCTTAACCACTGGACCACCGGGGAGGTCCCCCCTACTTAACATTTTTAAGTCCTCTGTTTTGCCCATTCATGAAGCTGTTTTTTATGACACTTTTCCACATTATTCTCCAAAAATCATCTTATTAGAACTGGAAACTTTCTTAAAGATGATCTTTAAACTTTCTTAAAGATGATCTTTCCCTCAATACTGTTTCTGCTTCTCCAAACCAAGAAACTGCATCTGGAGGTATTAAGTGGTATGTGCAAGGTATCTCCTAGTTCTTTGTTCTTCCCTCCATGCCGGACTCCTGTAACATTATTTCCTAGCTTATAATCTGTTCCTTAATTAGGGATTTAATATGTTATTTTCAGACTTTTCATGTGAATTAACTTCATATTCTCCGCTGGATTTTAAACTGCAAGAGGACAGAGACAGTATCTCTTATTGTTCGTACCAAGTCCGTGAATTGCTGTGCCTCAGACCTCCAAGCCTCTGGAGGTTTCTTTGCCTGTAGGCCCTACAGAGGGGTAGTCAGATAACCCGTGTCACCCCGGTCAAAACTAACAAGGTGAGTGGGCACCTGTGTTTGTCCATTCCATTCAGGAAAGAGAGACCATTCTAGATATCTTGAGCAGAAGGGGATTATTTAACAAAAGTAATTATGGGTTTATGCAATTGTTGGAAAGGCTGGAAGAGGAGGCTTTAGGCATTGATTCCTAGAACAGCAGAGAGAGCTAACCAGGCTCGGAGGTTACTACCTCAGTCCCAACTGGGGGGAATCAGGAGGCCTCCATTAGAACTACTGCCACACGGGTATGCTGCTGTAAATGTAATCCCGGGATCAGGAAGCTTTCTCCATTGACTTCTTCTGCACTGGAAGCTGGTGACCGGACTCTAGAAAGCAGAATTCAACCACTACCTCTGCTGCATATCTATCTGTGTGTCTCCCTCCTGCCCTCCATCCCTCCCTCCACAAAGTGGAAGACTGGAACACTGAGGTACCTTCCTGACCGTATTTACCAATGGAATCGGCCAGCAGTGTTGGGAAGACCACCTGTCTTCCAAATTTCATAGGAATGCATCTGAAAAAGAGGGGCATGATTTTCATCGAGAAGCTTAGCTCCAAAGGAGTTGGGGAAATGTAGCTTTCATATTTATTTTTCCCATGACTTTCTTCAGTAATTGTTCTCCTTGCAGCTTGATAAATCATTCAATAATTTTAGAAATTTATAAGTCTTTTTGACAGTAGGAATGCAAGTATGGGCTCAGCATTACGTGAGACACGTGCTTTGCTTGTTAACAAGGACTCTGTTATAAAGTTTGAAGATTATTGAATACTTTACCAAATTTCAACGATTACTGAAGACAGTCATGGAAAAATGAAATAAAACCATAAAATAGAGGAATTTACCTCCCCTTGCCCTCCATTTATTTTTAGGCCAGTGGATCATAACTCATGTAGTGCAGCTTATCTCCAATTACCCTTTTGTAGTGTTTGTTTGACTTTCAGCTATTTTTAAATTTTATTTTCTAGTCCTTTCATCTTATACAACACCCTATTAATTTCAGTAAGTACTTAGCTGGCTAAAGCGACTTTCCTGAGATGAAAAGACTGGGGCTTACTCAAGGCTTCTGGAATTTGAGAAGGTCAAGAGACAATGGAAAAATTCTGGCTCATTTAGGAAGGAAGGATTTTATTTGACTCCACTTCTTAAGTATTCATGGAAGCAAAAGTACAAAACAAAACTCAAAACCTTTGTGGATCACCATAGCTGCACTTCATAATTATACATTTATTTTTAGTGATTTTTATTTGAAAGCTTGGTTTTCAGGTAACACTTTTTTTACCTTTGTAGTTTCTCTGCTCATAGCAGAAACTATAAATAAGCTTGTGGCCGAAACTTCTGCTGAGCAAATCTACAGAAGGTTATCTTGCATTAGACTTTGAATGTTGGTTTTCCTTAAAATTTCTTAGAGTTGGGACCTGCAAATGTATTTCATTTTATTTGACTTTTCCAGGTTCTTCCCAACTACACATTTATTTATTTTAAAATTACAGTTGTTTTGCTTATTGTTTGTGACAATTCCAGGTGATAAATACATACACTTCAATGTTAAAATGAATAAGCAGACAGAACTAGTTTGGAAATGGATGGATTTGGTTAATAATTACCTATATAGGTTTAATATGCTGCCATGGGAATTTTAGCTTTTTGGTTTTGTGTGTGTGTGTGTGTGTGTGTTTAAATGAAACACCTCCAAAATTTTCGCTTTCGTTTTGATGAAAATAAAAATAAACCTTTGGTGAATCTGGATTTATTTTGATGACATGTGCCCAATACTCTAACATGTGCCCAGTATGCAGTCAGTTTAACCTTCTCTCATAATGTTTTTGTTTTTTTTTTAAAAATAAATTTATTTATTTATTTAATTTTTGGCTGTGTTGGGTCTTCGTTTCTGTGCGAGGGCTTTCTCTAGTTGCGGCGAGCGGGGGCCACTCTTCATCGCGGTGCGCAGGCCTCTCACTGTCGGCGCCTCTCTTGTTGCGGAGCACAGGCTCCAGATGCGCAGGCTCAGCGGCCATGGCTCACGGGCCCAGCCGCTCCGTGGCATGTGGGATCTTCTCAGACCAGGGCTCGAACTCGTGTCACCTGCATTGGCAGGCAGATTCTCAACCACTGCGCCACCAGGGAAGCCCCTCTCATAATGTTTTTATCTATAAATCATTCTGAAAGCTTTAGTAAGAAATGCCAGATCTTTTGTAAGAAATGGTGAAGCACCAGTAGGAATCCCTAAGAACTAGAATATAACAAACTTCATGAAAATGGTATAACTTCACTTAAAAATTTGCATTTTTGGTTACAATGAAAATAAGTGCTTATAACTGAAAATGAGGACATTTAAGGAGATTAAATTTGTTCTTGATCTCACTGTCATTAGTAAGCAATGTAAAATATTGTGATAGTATTTTTTTCCTGTTCATATATACTCATATGTTTGCTTTATAAAATCAGGATACATACACATATTGACAAACATAAAGAGATAATTTTTTATTCTATGTTATTCACAAAACACTATATTGTAAGTATTTTCCCATGGCTTTGAATAATCTTCAAGTCATGAATTTTAAGTAACATTTTGATATCTGTCATGAGATTATACCATAATTTTTATAACCACTATCCTGTTATTAGATATATAACAATATTCAATATGTAACAATATTGGATATATAGTTTGCAATTTTGTGCTAACAGAAATAATATTGTAGGGATGTTCTCAAAAATGAGTTTTGGTTTCTGTTTTTACAGGATAGGTCCAAGAAACACACTGAAATCAAAGGATATGAACTCTTATATCTCTTGTTCCACATCCTTGAGTCACTTTCCAGAAGGTTGTATGGATTGGCATCTCCCCTAACAGGGTACCAGGTTTGCAGTGTGAAATTCTCAGCAGCATTACTTTTTAAAGAATCTCTTCTAATTTTTAGGGAAAAATAAGTTTTGTTTCTCTTTATCCTCCTTTTTAAATTTCTTAAATTTATGGCGACTTATTTCTTTACTTGCCAGACTAGAAGCTTTCATTCACTTTTTTAGTCACTGCTATTTCTTCTGTGAGCCGCATATTCATATCAACGGAGTGTACATCTTAGTGGAACGAGAAGGGACAATAAATAGATGTATCTAGTGGATTCACGTACTAAGAAGAAAAGTAAAATGAGATTAGGGGCAAGAATGCTGAGGTCAGAAATGCCATTTTAGGTGCTGCTTTCAGGGGAAACTTTTCGTACTGGTTACATTTGAGCACGGACCTGATGGGAGGGGATTTTGCTAGGAGAAGAGCGAGACTTACAGGCAGCAGGATCACAAGGGCAAATGCCTTGAGTGTAGAATGTGCTTGATGTGTCCCTGGAACAGCACAGTTTCCCACGTGCCTGTAGTGGGACAGGAAGGGGCTGGTGCTCCAAGAAGAGATCAGAATGACAGGACCAGATTGCTTAGGGACTTGGGGACTATGGTGCGGAGTTTGGACTTTATGGAGAACAAGAAGGAAACTGTTGAACTATTTTGAGTCAAAAAGACACAAGATCTGTGTGAATTAGAATAAGTTACCACCTGTGAATGGAGTGGGGCTGGGTTTCAGCCCCCTCTCCCCTTTGGCTTCTCTGTTGGGTGGCTGGGTGCGGTGCAACTGCACAGCTGTACACTGCGGCCCTCAAGGGACAGAATTGTAGACGTGTTGTCTTGGTTGGTGGCCATGTAGAGAAGATTGAAGTGGGCGTGGGTGAATGAGGGGAGATCCCTTAGAGGCCATTTCATTGTCCAGAGAGGAGGTGATGGTGCCCAGTCACAGAGAAGGTGGGTATGTGAGGCTGGATTCTCTCCCGCTGGTAGAACTTGCAGATTGATTGATTGGATGGGGAATGTGAGAGGAACAGAGGAGTTAACACTTTACGTGTTAAAAGTTTAAATTTGGGAATTCCCTGGTGGTCCGGTGGTTAAGACTCCTCACTTCCACTGCAGGGGGCATGGGTTCGATCCCTGGTCGGGGAAGTAAGATCCCTGCAAGCTGCGCGGCACGGCCAAAAAGAAAAAAAAAAAAGTTTAAATTTGCCGAAGCCTGCATCAATTAGGAATAACTCTACCAGCCATTCTTTATAGTCTCCTTCTTGTTTACGTGGATTAAAACTTCCTTGTGAAGGATTTTGGTGACTATTTGACAGTTATCTTAATAATCACCGTTATTAAATTTATAGTCTTTTTGGTGCCTCTGATGTTGGTACCGAGGTGTTTATTCAGTAGAGTGTGAGTGCTGAGAAACAGGCCACCACAAGAGAAACTTTGCAAGGGAAGTCCGAACGTTAAACTCTAGGAGGAAGGCCAAAACAGCTGCTGTGATTCACTGAGCTGTGAGTTTGGAAACCAGCACTCTGCAAAATGGTAAAGTGCTGAAAAATTACAGAGCAGCTAGAAGCAGAATTTTAAGTTTACAGAGATTGTCACGTAACCAAAGCAAGTAAGATGGGAACAAATGGTGTGGGGGGAATGTAGCTTCATGACTATAGGCTTAGTACTGCTGCAGTGCACCCCCGAGTCAGCTGTGGTTTGTACCAAGGCATCGGTGCGTTTGATTTGGCAGGAGAGCAGAATGTGTTGACCATGCCCTTCTCTTATACTTGGATGCAATCTGTTAATCAAAAAGCTTTATTGTGAATTTAGTGTTGTTATTTTTCTATGCCTAAATTATGTTTAAAGACAGACACTGGGAGATACATGAGACCGGAAAGTCCTCCCCTCTCCCTCGGCTTTCCTTTTAGTTCGGTGGGAAGATTAATCTCGTGAGATGAGAGGTTTGGGTTTTGTAGGATTTTCACCGATTATCCTTTGCATAAAAATGCAGCTACCCTGTAGTAGGAAACAAGGTCCCTAGAGATTCTGATATGTGCCACTCTTAGTTTTCAGAAGCAGATGGAGGAAGAAACACAGGAAAAAGAGACTGAAAATGAATAGGCAAAGGGAGGGGACACTTAGGTTGCTTCCATCTCCTGGCTATCGTAAATAGAGCTGCAATGAACTTTTGGGTACATGTCTCTTTTTGAATTATGGTTTTCTCAGGGTACGTTCCCAGTAGTGGGATTGCTGGGTCGTATGGTAGTTCTATGTTTAGTTTTTTAAGGAACCTCCATACTGTTCTCCACAGTGGCTGCATCAATTTACATTCCCACCAACAGTGCAAGAGGGTTCCCTTTTCTCCACACCCTCTCCAGCATTTATTGTTTGTAGATTTTTTGATGATGGCCATTCTGACCAGTGTGAGAGGACTTAGGTTGCTTCCATCTCCTGGCTATCGTAAATAGAGCTGCAATGAACTTTTGGGTACATGTCTCTTTTTGAATTATGGTTTTCTCAGGGTACGTTCCCAGTAGTGGGATTGCTGGGTCGTATGGTAGTTCTATGTTTAGTTTCTTAAGGAACGTCCATACTGTTCCCCATAGTGGCTGTATCAATTTACATTCCCACCAACAGTGCAAGAGGGTTCCCTTTTCTCCACACCCTCTCCAGCATTTATTGTTTGTAGATTTTTTGATGATGGCCATTCTGACCAGTGTGAGGTG
>NC_041214.2:22485111-22505962 GCF_002837175.3 Physeter macrocephalus
GTAAAATAGATAGCTAGTGGCAAGCAGCCGCATAGCACAGGGAGATCAGCTCGGTGCTTTGTGACCACCTAGAGGGGTGGGATAGGGAGGGTGGGAGGGAGACGCAAGAGGGAGGAGATATGGGGATATATGTATACGTATAGCTGATTTACTTTGTTATACAGCAGAAACTAACACACCATTGTAATTATACTCCAATAAAGATGTTAAAAAAAAAAAAAGAGACTCCGCAGCTTAAATAAGTGGAATTCTCAATGACTAAAAATGCTAACAGAGAGTAATTTGTGAATTTGATAAATCTTCTCTATTCTTGTTTTAAGCTGTGTTGTTTATTTCTGAAAAAATACACAGTGTCATTTAATCCAGATTCTTTGAGGCATATGAATATTTAACAGTATACCAGTTAATGACATTATTGTGAGTTTTCTTCTACTTTGAGAAGTTTTGGAATTAAGAGGGAGTGAGGAATGTTGGAGAGGTACCCCTATGCTAAGAAATACTGAATGCTTATCCCTGTTCATCAGAGCCGCTCTCTGATGAGTCATGCTAGGACCCCTTCAGCAGTGGGAATGTCTTTGATTCTGGTGTGTAGAGGCTTCTTGAGAGCTTGGACTTTTGAGGAGTCTTTGAAGCAACTGGCCCCATGTGACACTGGCCAAGCTTTCCAACTAGGGCATCTTCGTCCCTGATACACAGGGTCCCTGAATGAGCTGCTGACTCATTCAGATACACCCTGACCCAGTATACAGGAGCATCTCCCCCCAGCTGGATTGATACTCCTGAGATTAGATTGCATTCAAAAGGGAGCTATTTTATAAACATCTGCTTTAAATATGCATGTTGTTTATGACTACTTCATGACTTGCTGTGTTTTTGTTCTTCTTTTTGAGGAACCAGTGGGTGAGGTATTAATTGACTGTGATTGTTCAGGAGATGGGGAAAGAGGGGGGAGGCATCAACATTTTCACAGTGACCTTCCTCTAACGTTGCTCTTTGCCAGCAGCTGATGTTTCTTTCTCCAGTTGCTTTTCGACATACATGTTTAATCCCTACGCACATGTTCTAATCTAATCTAACACATTTCTTACTAATGACTTAAAGTGATGGCATTTATACAGGAATGTGCAAGTATGCTTTGCTTATTCTACAAAAATAGATTTAAAAAAAAGAGAGAAAACCTCTGCATTTTGATTGCTGCCTAAAACTAGTGGAAATCTAAATAACTGTTATGAAGTACAGAAAAGCTTTACATTTTAGGGTGAGCTCAGCCATGATCCTATTTTATGTATTAAAATAAACTACGTTGTTTATGTTTAGGTTGTCGATAGTTGGGGTCCATAACTGCTCCAGGAGCAAACAAGTAACAGAAGAGAAGTTATAAGGACTGTATCCCTTTCAGGACAGGGAGTGTGGCATTTAGCTTTTGTATTATCTTGAAGGTCACAGGAATCACCTTTGATTTAAACATTTTCTTACCATTTTACCCATGCAGCAGACTCAATCTTTTAAGGTTAGTCTTCTTAAATAAATCTGGAGTCCTTCACACCTTTCTTTCAAATCCCACATTTAATGTCAGTCAGTCTTGTTTGATCTGTCAAAACATATCCAGACTGATCACTTTTTACCTTCTTTACTGCTACTCCTTGGTGCATGTCCCCGTGGCCTAGATTATTTATTTGGTTGTGCCAGGTCCCAGTTGCAGCAAGTGGGCTCCTTATTTGCGGCATGTGGGCTTCTTAGTTGTGGCATGCGGGCTTCTTAGTTGTGGCATGTGAACTCTCAGTTGCGGCGGGCATGCGGGATCCAGCTCCATGAGCGGGGATGGAACCTGGCCCCCTCGCATTGAATGTGCTGAGTCGCAACCACCGTGCCACCAGGGAAGTGCCACGGCCTAGATTATTGTTGTAAATTTTCTCCCAGTCAGGCTTCCTAATTTTACCCTTGACCTCTTTCAGTCATAGCAACCAGAATGAATAAACTTCATTCAGATTTTGTCAGATTTAAACTTCAGTCAGATTTTGGAATGCAGTATTGTATTGCAGTTATGGGCACAGACTCTGGAGCAAGGCTGTCTCGGTTCTTACCTAGGTCCTGACATTTATGGTGTGTTTAATCTTGGGCAACATATTTAAATATAAAATTGGAATAGCTGTAGTGTATGGATTAAAAGAGTTAATAGTATCCACGTGGTAGACACTATTGTTAGTATTAGTATCAGCAGCAGCAGTGGTAGTTGTAATAGTTAATAGTATTAGTATTTGAACAACTATTATGTCATCCTTTGACTCAAAATCCTCTAAGAGCTTCCCATTGTATTTGGAGTAGAAGCCAGAATCTTTGCAATGACCTCCTAGGCCCTGCACAATCTAGTCACTCTGATTTCTGGACACATCTCATTATCTCCCTTGCTTAGTCTCCTCCGTATTCTGGTGCCTGTAGTGTACTCCCCTCTCTCCCCCAAGCACGTATGAGTCCTGAAACTGGCTCATTCAGATTCTTTGCATTTGTTCTTTCCACTTAACGGGAAAGCATCCCCTCAGATACCTGCAGAGCTAACTCACTTCCTTCACGGCACATGACCCTCTCTGTGAAGCTTGATTATGCTATCCCAGGTGCCTACAATTCAGACTCCCTATGCCCCTTCCTCCTTTCTCTTTAGCCGTGTAAGTTACATGAAGTTACTTTTTGTTTTGGTTTTTGTCCCCCTGCATTAGAATGTAAACTCCATGTTGGCAAAGATTTATTTTTCGTCTCTTGTGTCCACTCTGGAATCCCCAAACTCTCGAACAGTGTCTGGCATATAGTAGGCCTACAATAAATATTTTTTGAAGGGGTGAATGAAATTATGGCACCTTAACAATGTTAATTCTCTGCTCAAACCCTTCTGTGGCATTCCTGTCCCTTACAGAGCTCGGTGCCCTTGGCCTTGACCTCCATGGTCTGCCACATCTCGGCTGCCAGCTGGTCTCTCTCACTCCTAAATTATGATTTGCAATTAACCATTTCCTGTCATTCTGGATACTGAAAACACTATTATTTCCTCCTCATTTCTGACTAGCTAAGTCTTATCCCATCTTTGAGGCCCCCCTAAATGTTTTCTCTTCTATGGCACTACCCCCCCAACTTTGATTTCTTTCTTCATTGTTTATCCTCTTCACTGGGCTGTTATCTAGAATTAGAGATACTGAAGTGTGTATATTCACTGGCCTACCTAGGATGTAGTTCTTAGAATGTGATCCTTGTTCAGCATTATCAGCATCTCCTGGTGTTGATGCCTGGTGCACAGAAATTAT
Source organism: Physeter macrocephalus (assembly GCF_002837175.3). NCBI lineage: Eukaryota > Metazoa > Chordata > Mammalia > Artiodactyla > Physeteridae > Physeter > Physeter macrocephalus. Next base: position 22,488,405 of record NC_041214.2, read on the forward strand.
TTCTGAAACTCTCCTAAGACATAACGAATCAAAAATTCTGGGGGTGTGGTCCAGAAATGCATGTGTTAATAAGGCTTTGTGTATTTCTGATGCAAGCTGATGTTTGAGAACTGCTGGACAAGGACATCAGCATGATGGACCAGACTGGGAGTGTCTGAATTAAGGAACCAGTTGAATCTTCAAAGTTCAGCAATCCCCAGAGAATGGGTGTAGGAGGGCCAGAGGTAGAATGTTCCAAGAATGAGTAAACAAAAACTTTTCTCTGAAAAAGAAACTAGGAAACATGTCTACAGGATAAAGGGCAGTCAGGGGAATGGATCTCTGTTAGTGAATGCTCACGTCCATGATTCAGATTTTCTTCTTGTGGAGTAAATTTCAGACAGTGGAAGGTTAGCAGAGAACTTGGAAGTTGTGAGCATTAGTGCTGGGCAAATCTTGAGAATGCTAAGCCGTGCAAAGTCTGAGGCAGCACATATGGCCTTTCCTGGTAAGCGTTCGGGGTGCCAGCTCCGAGACTGGAATATTTTGACAGGAGCTAAAATTGAGGAAGAAGGTGCAACACCAGATTCTAGTCGTCTATTGAAATAATATGTCATGATAGGTATCTGATCACTGATGGGAAAAGTGAAGGACAGACCACCCAGTTATTAAGGAAAGGAACCTGTCTCTGCAGAAGAGCTTGGCATGCAAGAACCTGAGGACTGAGAAGAGGTTGGTGTGAACTCTGGGATGGAGGTTAAATGGCCTCAGGGGTGGTGTTTAGAGGCCTGCGGTGAAGGTGGGGCAGTTATCACAGAAACCATGAAAGTCAGCAAATAAGTGTCAACTATGTGTTACATATCAAATTAAATATTTTACTTGAACACAGGTAATGTACCAGTATACATCTTTCTATCTCTTTATTGCCTAAATGATAATGGATTGAAATCAAACACTTAAAATGACTGGCTCTTTATAAGGACTTATTTTAATCATATAATTGTGTTTGCTATATGATACCAATCTTTTTGAATTTTTTTCCCCTAATTTCAAACTTGAATTAAACTATACTTCAGGCACCAGGAGAATATAAACACATGTTCAGAAAGATCTTTGGCTTTCTGTTAAAACTGACCTATCATACACATTATAATGGGCACTGAACTTAGAAAAGTTAACATGTTCAGGGCTTTATCTTGTCTTGCATGAGATAGGGTGAAAGGTCTATTGGGTAGATTTCGTCTGCTGCTGTCCTTCAGGAGTTCTGAGCCCCATGTTGAGGTGCATGCTTACCCACACCACACCATCCCCACCCTATGGAATTAGCCTAGATCTGGAAGTGTGGTGCAGGGGTTCTGATGAACCGTGACTGACGTGACTGAGGCCATTCTGGGAGGTTGGCTCTCTCAAGGTCCTGAGGTTGATCAGCCACAGACTTGTTCAACAATGACTTGTCAGTGAGAATCATCCATGTATGTCTTTTAACATATGACCTGGCTCAGAATTCAAGAAAGTCACTATTCAAAACTGAAAGAAGAAATAAGAAGGGAGGAATATCAGGCACTTAGACAACAGGGAGCTGATTGGGTCAGAGATAATTCCATCTTAGGGGAGTTTTTGTCAGTGTGGCAGATGGAAGCACGTAGAGAACCTTTTATGTGGGGCTTTATATCCAATCAAAATAGTGTTATAAAGCCAGTTATACTTACAAAAAAAACAAATTATGGGACAGTATTATGTTCCTGTTACTCTTAGTGTTCTCAGCATTAGTATATTTTGAGACATTTTTTGTTTTTTCTGTCTTTAAAAAAATCATAGGTCACCTTGCAATCATAGTTGAAATAATTACTATTTCTCTTTAAAACATTTATGTGTTAGTTTGACATAGGTTTTAATAATTCAGAATGGAGGGAATTTCCTGGTTGTCCAGTGATTAGGACTGCATGTTTCCACTTCAGGGAGCACGGGTTTGATCCCTGGTCGGGGAGCTAAGATCCCGCATGCTGAGCGGACTGAAATGAAATGAAATGAAATAAAATAAAATAAAATGAGAGAGCTATCTAAAAAAGAAAATCTATCTATCTATCTGTCTATCTATCTATCTATCTATAAAATTCAGAATGGAACCCAAGGACTTCCTTGTTTGGAATAATATGAGAGAAAGCCTCAACAGGTTCAGCATTTCATTTATTCCACTTCAGCCACATGATAAAAGAAATAAATATGAAAAAAATATTTAAAAAACTGGAAGAAAATATGGAAGAATTATTTTATAATTATAACATGTGGAAAGACTTTCTAAAGTATAACACAAACCTAGGAATGTAAGAGTTAATGGCTGATAAAAACAATATTGTAGGAAAAGAAATTTTGCCTGGCAGAAATCATATGTCAAAACAAAGTCGAATGATAATAGTGATAGTGAATGGGAGGAAATTTTTGACTCAGAAATTCTATTTTGAATTTATTCTACAGATACAATCTTACATGTAAGAAATTACTTATGTACATCATTATCAATTGCAGATTTGTTTTTTAGTACAGTATTAGATTGGAAATAATTTAATATCTGCCACTAGCATGGTGGTAATTAAATTATGGTTCATCCATGTAATGGAATACTGTGCTCCTGGATTCCATTTGAAAATATCTCAAAGATATGTAAATTTTTTTAAAAAGATGCAAAAAAATATTTAACTACAAAAATAGCCAGAAAACAATTAACAAAATGGCAATAAGCACATGCCTATCAATAATTACTTTAAATGGATTAAATTCTCCAATCCAAAGACATAAAGTGCCTGAATGAATAAAAAAAAAAAAAAAGGCCAAGACTCATCTATGTGCTGCCTACAAGAGGCTCATTTAGATGTAAGGAAACACACAGCCTGAAAGTGAAGGGATAGAAAAGATATTCCATGTAAATGGAAACCAACAGAAAGCTGGAGTAGCTATACTTATATCAGACAATGTAGACTTTAAAATAAAGACTCTAATAAGAGAAGAGGTTCCCTTGTGCAGTGTTGGTGGGAATGTAAATTTGGTTCAGCCACTATGGAAAACATTATAGCGGTTCTTCAAAAAAATTAGAAATAGAACTATCATATGATCCAGCAGTTCCACTTCTGGTTATTTATATGAAGAAAATGAAAACACTAATTCGAAAAGTTATGTGCACCGTCATGTTCATCACAGCAGTGTTTACCATAGCCAAGATATTGAAGCAGCCTAAGTTTCCATTGATAGATGAACGGATAAAGAAATTGTGGTACATATATACAATGAAATATTATTACTCAGCCATAGAAAAGGATGAAATCCTCCCATTTGTGACAGCACGGATGGATCTTGAGGGCATTGTGCTAAATGAAATAAGTTAGACAGAGAAGGACAAATACTGTTTGCTCTCACATGTGGAATCTTAAAACATATATATATTTATACACACACACTATATATACACGCATACGTATATACATATATACACACACACATATATATGTACACATATATATATGTTCATGGACACAGAGAACAGATTCGTGATTGCCAAAAGTTGGGGAGTTGAGGGGTTGAAGAAGTTGGTGAACTGTTTTTTTTAAGTGTAAATAAATTGAAAAAAAGAAAAAGAAGCAAAATGGGATGTAGATTATAACGTGTTTGGCATTGTATGCATTGACGTCTCTTGAAGCATCCATAAGAACAATATCATTGGTATCTCCTGAGGGAAAGTCAGCTGTATGTCTGGGAGAAAGGGCTGGGAAAGAATATCACTTCCTACTTTATCACCCAGTCCAAAAATTAAATTACAAAAAGTGGCTGGAGAAGGAAAAAAGCAGTCATGTATATATACAAATATATTGTTTTAATCTCTAACTTGGCATAGTGAATACTAGAATTTTTTTTTATTTTCTGGAATATACTCCAAAAAAATAAGACACTTCTCATATAAAGATGATAGTGTATGACTTTTATAACACAAAGTGAATAATGAAGCTTTATTTTGGAGTCTTGTAGTAATTCCATAGGAGAAGGTATTTATAGTTGTAGATGTCACATCATCTACATTTAATTTTATGTCCCTGAAATATCTAATGTGCTGATTTGGTTTTATAGTAATCTTTTATGTGGCAACTTCAACTTGTTGGACATTGTGGGGAACTAGCAAGTTGTGGGGGAGGATTCTGAACTGCCAGCATAGATGCCATAAAACTCTCAAGGCAGGTGAGGATGGGCTGCTGCGCAGATTAATTGTACTCATTTTATGCTACCTGGGTACAATGGAAAATGCCCTCTTAAAATATATATAATTATAATGTGTTCATGGCAATGTGGAGTGGGAGAAGCAAATGTTTCCATGTACTTGAAGATGATGAATTACAGTTACGACTTTTCATTTGTTTCCTTTCAGCCCCTCCACACTTTGTCAGGTCTGCTTTTAATTTTGCGTCCCACATTGATTTATTTTCATTCCTTTGGGTTAAGTAGACTACTTTAAAAAGATTTTTTTGTTTTCCGTTATCGAGAAATAAAGGTCATCTTGGCTCAGGCACTTCACCCTTGCAGCTTTGTCTCACATGGACCACAAGTGCATCTCAGGATGTTCTCTGCCCTAGGACAACTTTTTTTGTGTGTTTTTTGTGGTGTTTTTTTTTTTTTTTTTTTTTTTTCCCATTTGTAGGTGAATTAGCAAGAGTATATGATCTTAGCCCCTGCTGTTTTGTTCTGGTAATTAACTTTATTATTGATGCCCTTTGCTGATGAGTCTGGGAAATACTTTTAGTGCCTGTGCAAAATATGGAATAAAGAGCAGTAGATCAGATTGTAAATCAAACACAATAATTTGGTTGAACAAACCATACAACCTTGGGACCAGATTTCTGGCAGGCGGGTCATACTCTCTGCTAAAGCATTTGGATAGCCGATGGGTTATATCATCCCACTGAAAGGAGGTTCTCATTACTGGTACATCTTTCTATTTTGGAGGTTGCTGCAACCTTTTTTTTTTTTTTTAAATTAATTTATTTATTTTTGGCTGAATTGGGTCTTTGCTGCACAGGGGCTTTCTTTAGTTGCCGCGAGCGGGGGCTGCTCTTCGTTGCGGTGCACAGGCTTCTCATTGCGGTGGCTTCTCTTGTTGCGGAGCATGGGCTCTGGGTGCGCGGGCTTCAGTAGTTGTGGCACGCAGGCTCAGTAATTGTGGCGCACGGGCTTAGTTGCTCCGCGGCATGTGGGATCTTCCCAGACCAGGGCTCGAACCTGTGTCCCCTCCATTGACAGGTTGATTCTTAACCACTGCACCACCAGGGAAGTCCTGTTGCAACCTTTGAACCCTTGGAATTCAACAGATTGGAGTCAGCTCTGGCTGTGAAGAGGGCAGATCCTTTTTCCTTTGACATTAAAATTATATTCAAAGTATGCATCTCATAATTTTTGAAGGGATCAGTTGTGCTCTCCAAGTCATAAATTCTGGAAAATGGTCCTGTGCTATTTATATTTATACTTGTAAAGATAGGAAATGCTGCTTTTCCAAGACAGTCCATTCATTCTGGGTGCTTTTAACTGTACTTTGTATTTGCTGCGACCTGAATGTTTGTGGCCGCCCAAAATTGGTATATTGAAATCCTAACCCACAAAGGTGATGATATTAGCATGTGGGGTCTTTGGCAGATCCTTAAGTCATGAGGGTAGAGTCATCATGAATTGGGTTAGTGCTCTTATAAAAGAGGTTCCGAAGATACCGCATCCCTTTTCACCATGATAAAATTATGAAGCCGCTTATACTATGAAATATTCGATCCCATTTGTGAGAAGAATATTCATTAGAAGGTCTACTTAAGCTAATATCCAGAGACCAAAGCTTATTCTTATTTGCCCACTATAACAGTTCCTATGGATGAAAGTGTTTCACAAAATAGCCATATTTTTTAGTCAACACGTTCATAACTATAATGGTCTGAATGTTTGTGTCTCCCTAAAATTCATATGTTGAAATCCTAACATCTGAAGACGATGAAGTGGAGCCTATAGGTGACACTTAGGTCATGAGGGCGGAGCCTTCATGAATGGGATCAGTGTTCTTATAAAGGAGACCCCACAGAGTCCCTGGCCCCTTCCATCGTGTGAGGACACAGGGAGAAGGTGCTGGCTTGGAGCCAAGAAAAGAGCCTTCACCAGACCGTGTTCATTCTGGTGCTGTGATCTTGGACATCCGGCCTCCAGAACGGGGAGGAATAAATTTCTGCTGTTTATAAGCTACCATGTCTGTGGTATTTTGTTATAGCAGCCTGAACAGAGTAAGACAGTATTGATAGAAAATTTGCCTCCTCTCCATTAATTCTTCCCCTAGCCAATTATCTCTTTGAAAATAAAATAGAGGAAATCCATTTTTTTCTTTTTCTCTTCAAATATGGTGAGGTAGAGAGGTGGTGAATCTTTTCTTTCAGGTAGAAAAATTCTCACTTCCTCAGTTATTCGATATGTGAAATGATTGCCAGACCTCTAGCCATGCTGGTCAAACTCCATGTTTGTCAAAATTCTCCTTAATGTAGCAGGCCAAACGTCCGATAATTTTTTGTACATGAACTGCACAGGTTACAGTGGGATCGTCACCTCTTTCGATAAGATTGTGTTTTTGTTTATTTGTTTGTTTTGGTCAGCAGTTCACACATTGGCTCATTTTTGAGTTTGTATTTGAGTAATGTTATGTTAAAATGAAATGCTTCTCAATCAGTGGAGGAGCAGGGTATGATTGTCTTATCTACCAAATACTTCCTTTATGGAGTCTATTTGGAGTCTTTGCTGTGTGTCTCTAGCCGGGCCTCTGAGCCCCGAATGTAAAACTCAGCCATGTATCAGACATAATCAATTAGGCCCATAGTGTCTCTTTCAGATGAAGAAATGCTGCCTGTAGCTAGAAGCATAATGGGTCAGCTATCCCCAAGACAATTTCCACCTTCAGCAATTCAGTAGGAGGACTCTGATGATTCAGCATATTGGCGTATTGATAGCTTTGACTTTTTACATTGAAAGAATACCAAGCAAAGTCAGCAAAGGGAAAAGGCCCATAGGCAAAGTCCAGGGGAACCAGACACAGCTTCCAAGAGTCTTTTTCCAGTGGAGTCATAGAGGATTAGCTTAATTCCTCCAGCAACTAGTTGTGACAGCGCATGTGAAATGTTATTTGTTGGGAAAGCTCATTAGAGACTCAGTGCCTAAGGTTTTTACTCGGGGCTAGTCATAGAGGCAACTCCTGTACCAGAATTCCGAACTCCTAGAAGGAAAGCTGGTGTTCAGCATAAATACCTTGTTTGTACAATTCAGATACAATGAGCTGTTCTTATCTGGGAATGGTGGGAATCCTCTCCAAGTCCAGCTTTCCAGACGCCAGCTGAGGCTCAATCCTGCAAACTAAGATTGAAGTCTTAGGCTTGCTATGTTATCTCTTTTCTGTACATTTAAACAGATTTTAATTTAATTTTAAACAGATTCTAGCCTCTTGACCTCTTACCAAGTGAGGCCGCATGAAACACTGGAAAGAAATGGACTTTGAGAAATACCCAAAGTTCCACTTCCAGCTTTGCTAGTAACTTGTTGGGTGACTTTGGCTAAGTTAACCTATTTAACCTTATTTTCTTCATCTATGAGTTGGATGTAATAATGCAAACTACATAAGGATTTTGTTGGGAACAAATTATTTTATACACCCACACGGATAAAATATAACATCCCTTTTTCCTGAATCCACTCATTCAACAAATATTTATTAAGAATCTACTATATGCTAAACACTTCGATAGGTCCTGGAGGTGTAGTGCTGAGCAAAAAACATCCTGCCTTTCTGGAATTTACAGTCTAGTCAGAGAAAGAGACTTTAATCTTGAATAATAATCATGCAAATTAATATGTAATTACAGTTTGTCATAAGTGCTCCAAAAGAGAGGTAGAGAATGCAGTGGAAATGTATAATGGGCACTGACATACTTGAGTAGGTCAGGGAAGTTTCCCCCAAGGAAATGGCATATGTGTAAGAATCTCAATGAATTGAACAGGCAGTGAGTGGCTGCATCAAGAGATCAGAGGTGACATTAGATAAAGGTTTTGCATAGGCTCTTCTCCTCAGGGTGGGAGGGAGCAGGCATTGTTGGAGAACTGAAAAAAAAAAAAAAAGAAAAACTGTGCAGTTGGAGTAGAGAGAGCAAAGGGCAGAGAGATAGTGGGTGAGATTAGAGAGGATAGAGGAAGTCAGGGACCACATTAAGGTAAAGTAGCTTGGCCACAGTGCTAAGAGCAATGGAGAGTCATTTAAGGATGTTTAGCAATGGGGTGACATGATTAGATATCTAATTTTTTTGAAAAGATTAAGTCTGCTTTGTAGAGATATGATTGGAGTGGGTATAGTGGGATTTAGGAGGCTACTGTGGAAACCTGGGCTAGTGATGATCGTGATTTGAGTTAGCTTGCTTGGAGACGGAGAGAAATGAAAAGATTTGAGACGGTGTATCTGTAGTTACTTGCTAAATTATTTTAGTGCACAGTTTAAATTGAACTCTTTTTACATAGATTTTTTTCCCCCATTACAGTTGCCTCCACCCCTTATCTGCGGCAGATAAATTCCAAGACCCCCAGTGGATGCCTGAAACTGTGGATAGTACCGAATCCTATATATACTCTGTTTGTTCCTATACATACATATCTATGATAAAGTTTAATTTATAGATCAGGCACAGTAAGAAATTAACAACAATAACTAATAATAAAATAGACAGTTATAACAATATACTGTAATGAGAGTTATGTGAATGTGGTCTCTCTCAAAATATCTTATTGTATGAAGTTAATGCCTTTTTATCTTAATTAAGCACTTACCATGCACTGTGGCCATGACTTTTACAGTTTGAGGCAAGACAGCAAATCTAGCATGAATTTCGTTTTCTTTCTTCACAGTTTCACAGATAGATTTGTTCCTAGCGTAGATCTTAGCAACCTCAGCATATGCTTTCCTTTTCCTTATTAAATCAAGAACATTCACCTTTTCATTTAAAGGAAGCACTTTACAGCTTTCTTTGGCTTATTTGAATTACCAGCATCACTACTCTTGTGCTTTGGGGCCATTATTAAGTAAAGTAAGGGTGACTTGGACACAAGCAGTGTGATACTGTGACAGTGGATCTGATAACTGAGGTGGCTGCTAAATGACTAATGGACAGGATACCCTGGACGGAGGGATGGTTCACCTCCCAGGCAGTACAGAACGGGATGGCAAGTGATTTTACCATGCTACTCAGAATGGTGTGCAATTTAAACAACTTATAAGTTATTTATTTTTGGAATTTTCCATTTAATACTTTCAGACCATGATTGACCCTGTGGGTAACAGAAACCTTGGGTAAGGGGACAGTACTGGACTAGCATCATAAAATCTTGAGAGTTGGAAGAGATATTTGGTTCTTGAATGAATAACTCTGGTAGAGAAAAAGATTGAGTTGCATAACTTGCTGAGATTTGCACATCAACTCCCTTACACATTTATGTATTGAGTGGAAATAATAAGATACTGTCATTAGACATATGTATGGACTTAAGTGTATCATTCACTTTACATATATTAACTCATTAATTCTCACAGCAAGCCTATCAGGTGCTATTATTACACACATAGATGAGAAGCAGATGAGACACAGAGTTTAAGTAACTGACCAATTTCAAACAAGTAATAAATGGTAGGTCTGAGATTGGAACCCAAGTAGTTTGTTGTCAGGTCCCTATGGCCACAGTGGCAAACTATGACCCGTAGGCCAAATCTGGCCTGTGGCTGTTTTTGTACAGCCAGCCAGAAAACTAAGGATTATTTTTTTTTTAATTTTAAAAAAGTTTTAAAGAAGAAAGAAAAAAGGAGAATCATGACAGAGATTGTATGTAGACCACAAAGCCTAAAATATTTACTATGTGGCCTTTTACAGTGAAAGTTTGCTGGCCCCATGCTAACCATTCCTAGGAAAATGTGTTCCTTGAATAGAAAGTTGAGCACCACTGATCCTTACAGATGAAGGACATGTCTTTCATAAAATGAGTTACTGCAGACTAAAGTGTATACTCAGAGCTCCTTCTGTGGTAGAATTATTTTTCTTGATTTTTGCAAATTTAAAATTAAGACTGGGTGTAGGGAAAGTTTCTTGGGAAGTAGGAGAATTATCCCTCTGAGTGAGATCAAAGGCAGCTGGGCTGGTGCTGAGTTACTGAATGTGATGCCTGGTATTAAGACAATGAATTTCAGCTGGATTTTTGGGCTGATTTTTTTTTTTTTTTTTTTTTTTTTTTTTTTTTTTTTTTTTTAGCATTTTGGAGATAGGATATATTAGCCAAAAACTTCCTGTTTTAAAGCCATGATTTGTTTTTGGAAAGAAAAATTAGATCAGCTCTAAAAAATGATGAATTCTGGTATTGTATCAACAACTATTTGGAGAAAAAAAAGACTAACTAACAGTGCCATTTTTCCTCCCCAGACCTGTAAGTTCATTAGTAAGAAAGAACATAGCGGGGTGTTTTTTGGTTTTTTTGCCTTTCTAAATAAAACAAGATTTAGATTTTTGGAGAAATTCTGTTATTCATCTAAATTTTCATAGGGGACGAAATATTAAGCCACTTAACAAATATTTATTAAACCTTACTATGGTGCTAAGTATTTTGAGGGACTTTGTAAATATGATTACAGGTTTGTTTTTTTTTTTTGCTATGATGTGATTTTCATTTGATAAATGGTTGTTGTAATAGACCACACTCTAGATGATTTACATGTTTCTTGCTCATACAAACTGTATTAACTGTTTTCTAACAGAGTCAGGCAGTGGCTCTAGAGTTTATGTTTGGTCACAGTTGGGCTTCCATGTATCTTTTCTTTGACACCATCTTAGACTAGTTTTGGTAGTGGTTGATGGGTACCCATTATTCAAGCCCATTTCTTCAGTCGTCTCACTTGATCCTTTTGGTTGTTGTGGGTGGATTGGGTAAGGTACTAATTATAGCTGTTTAAATTATAATATTGTCTGGTTAGAAAATTCCTGCTGTCTATTCTGTTTTTCCTTTTACTTAGTTGATTCAGATTGTTGAAAAGAGTTTTATATTGAATATTTTTCTGATTGGAAGATTAGGGACTGTGCATAAAGTTGAACTCTCTCTTTTTTTAATTGTAGGGATTTCCAAACATATATAAATGGAACCCACTTTTAATAGTCATCATACGTGGGCAGTCTTATTTACTCTTTATCTTCCTCCTCCATTGTCTCCAATCTACCCCTAATAATTTTAAAACAATTCACAAACACTACTTCCTTTCATTGAGTAAATACTTTATTATTTGTCTCTAAATTATAAGAACTCTTTAAAAAATAACAATGCCGTTAGCATGCTAAAAATTAACAGTAATTCTGTAATATTGACAAATACAAGTTAGTGTTCAGATTTTCCTAATTTTCTCATAAATACCCTTTTACAGTTGACTTTTCAGATCAGGACCCAAATAAAGGCCATGATGTATGTTTGGTTGAATTGTCTCATAATTCTAGTGATATACTATAATAGTTTCCCTTTCCTTTTTTCTCTTTTGCCATTGATTCTGTAGATCAGTTGTCTTCTGGCCCTATATTTCTGATAAATTTGTGGTATAAATTTTAGTGGAATCTAAAGTATGTGTCAAATGTAGGTTAAATTTTTTGACACGCATACTTCGTAGATGGTAAACCAGTTGGACTGTTGAACTGGTTGGCAAGAACTCGTGAGTGGTGCATGTCGGCACTTTCTTCTTTTACTTCCCCCAGTTGAGTAAGATTTATTTCTCATCACAGTCAGGATAGTGAATAGCAGATAGGAAGAAACAAAAGTCTCGACGTAATGTTATTGAACAGGCCTGCCTTTGACAGAATTACGTATTACTTGGTTTTGCTTTTTTGTAATTAGCAACAGTACTGAAGCAACAGGAGTCCTTATTTGGCATAGGCTTGCCAGACACAGTCAGACTACATATTTTTAGTTTTGCCTTCTGAGTCATTAGATTCCGTAACATTTCTGTCTGCCCAAGGGTCTGGCCAACATTACTTTTTTTTTTTTTTTTTTTTTTTTAACATCTTTATTGGAGTATAATTGCTTTACAATGGTGTGTTAGTTTGTGCTGTATAACAAAGTGAATCAGCTACATGTATACATATATTCCCATTACTTTTCCTATTAAGGGTGATGAAATCCTTGCTGTTAATTTTGTACTGGAAATTATAAGTATAAAAATCCATCTAGGCAAAATCTATAAACTTTTTTTGTGTAGAAAAAGTTAAGAAAGAAAGCTATCTTTAGTCATTTTATTATGCAGAAAAGAGACTTAAAAAGTATTCTTTTTACTCTTATGAAATAATATCTTGTATTGCCTATTTCAAAATTTATTGTAAATGATAAATAGGTCAAGTTTTCTTAATTGTTAAGCCCTGTTTGAAACTTTACAAATGACATTTTGTTTTTTAAAGAATAGTTAATTGAAAAAGTACTCTTAAAATATATTTGCTTCAGCCCTGACAGCTTTAATGAAAATGACTTTTATTTTTCCTTAAATATCTATTTCTCATAATGGTGAAAGTTATGTGAGAAATACATATTTCTAGAAAAATATCTAAGAATGTTAATATTTATTTTCATGAAAATGTTTTCCTTTTTTTTGGTTGACTTGTTTGAATTTCTGTGAGAAATACATATTTCTAGAAAAATATCTAAGAATGTTAATATTTATTTTCATGAAAATGTTTTCCTTTTTTTGGTTGACTTGTTTGAATTTCTTTATGTGTCTTACACTTATGTATATTTTGTTTAAAGTATTTTCAAAATTTGATGATTACCTTGGGTCATATGAAATTGTTTTTAATTGATTCCTATAAAACATTAATGCTATATATTTCATTTTCAATGATTGTCTACTGTTTAAGGGATACTTAACACTGTCTGACTTTTTTCTTATTGATAACAATCAAGTGAGAGTCAAATGATATAACTCAGTGCCTAGAATGTTAAAAAGATGTTAATTTTGTTTTCTTAGTCCTTTGGTCCTCCTATACCCTAAGGTTAAAAAAAAAAAATGCCCTGGCTGCTAACCTTTGATGTTTTCTGATGCACTTGTTTCTTTTATGCATTTTTCCAACATGTCTTTTCCTGATAAGCATTTTCCTTAATAGCTTCTATAGGTATTTTGAAATGACTCCTTAAATCTATCTACTTCTGCTAAGAAGAGGTGTTTTGTTAGATTGAAAATAATAATTCATTATAAAATGGTGACTCAAAGCTGTATTTACCAGGGCAGTGCTGATTTTAGTTCCTTTTATTCTTTAAAGAAAAAACAAAGCATTGAAGGTGGTGTAAATGTGTATTTTATAGACTTCCCATATACAAAAATTCATTGATAGGAGGAAAAAATTAAGGTTCTCTTTCTAAATATTTGTTCCCAATTCATCATAATTTATTTTAAAAAATTAGGATCAGTCTCACGATTGGATCTCTTCTTTTTGTACATGTGCTTTGAGGAATATAATGTGCTTCTGGACTCACTGATGTGTGTAATAAATCAGGGATGATTTATAGGTGACAGTGAACCTTGTTGATTAGATAACATTTAGGAGAGTTTGTCTTTACAGATAAAAACTTTGTGCATTTTATGGAAGTGTTTCTCTTAGTGTTGAAATCCTCTGTTGAGGGCATGCTTTACCTTAAAAATAAATGCACTTTTTTACCATTAAAATAATTCATTATTTGGCAGTCTGTCGTTTGGCAGTAATATAACCAATTTTAATTGCCTAGTTTTTCAACAGCTCTTTGTTTAGCCTCATGTAGGTGAACAAACCAGAACATTCCCATAGGTTTAATGAGGTCTCTAATCACTGCAGTGATCTGTAAAGTGTGAGGAGTTAGCCTCTTGGTAAACTGTCTTACGTTATTCCCTCTGTCTTTGCAGATAAATTATTAGTCATAACTGTAGCAACCAAAGAAAGTGATGGATTCCATCGATTTATGCAGTCAGCCAAATACTTCAATTATACTGTGAAGGTATGGTATATCTTTTAATTCATGGAGATGTGAGAATATGTGCCTGAAGTACATTTTTCATAACAACCACAACATGATCTGCAATCCCCAGAAGGATGATGAAATTGGGTTACATAATGGTGTCAGTTTACCTATACTTGATTGTTTTAAAGATACGTTTTGGCCTTATTAACACTCTGCCACTCAGACAATAATTTCTTAATATTTCCTCATGCTTTGTGTAAACATGTTCTATAAAACAACAGAAAAATACATTTATACTTATATTTCTTTTGGGCGGTCATGTACAGGTACAACATAACTAAGATTTGACAGTAATTTTTTTCACTTACTTTGAAGAATTTTTTTCTGTAATGGGTTTGTCGACCCTGAGAATTGGAAACATTACTGTGAAGGAGATACCTTTTCTGTTCCAGTATTGAGAGGTGCTTTTTCTGTTTTTTTATTTGTTTGTTTCAGAGGAATTTAATAACATTATAAAAGTATAAAAAGGTTTTAGAAGACTTATCTCCAGGGAAATAGCTCACTAATAAATGATCAGAGGAAACCTGGGGTATTTGGTAGGACTAGTAAACTGAGCTGTGAAAGGCCTGCCTTTAAAAAGAAAACAAACAAAAAAACTTATTTATTTTCTAATAGAAATTAGGCTGTGTCATCCAGGTCTTTTCCACATGCAGAGGAGAATAGGGAAATATCCCAGGTAGGAAAACAAATAAACTTAGTACATTTACAAAACAAAATAGCAAAACAAAAAAAAAAAAAGGGAGAGAAAAATTGCTTTTTAGATAGGGAAAAAACTGAGCTATTTCATAATGTAATGCACAAAAAAAGGTAATATTTGCTACCTAGCCACTGGAAGACTAGGTACAGATGTTAATATAGAATAGCTATTAAAGAGGCTAACTTTGCTAGAAAAGAGATGTAGATGTTTAATGTAGGATAAATGAGAAATATGTTAGAGAAGTTTGTTAGGAGGGAAATATTGTAGTATGCATTGATAGGGGGCAATATGAAAGAAAAATCAGGGTAAAATAATGCCGAAATCCAATGAGGGGCATCTCAAGGAGAGAGTGTGGGATATTTTTTACATGTGAGGCACTGTGTTAGGACCTTCATATATGGTATGCTATTGATTCGTTGTATAAACCATGTAAGGTAGGTATTACTTTACTTATTAGTGAGGAAAACTTGCTCCGGGGTATGCACCTGTAAGGCGTCAAATGTTGGACCCCAGCCCCGTTTGA
Source organism: Physeter macrocephalus (assembly GCF_002837175.3). Classification (NCBI taxonomy): domain Eukaryota; kingdom Metazoa; phylum Chordata; class Mammalia; order Artiodactyla; family Physeteridae; genus Physeter; species Physeter macrocephalus. The sequence goes on from NC_041214.2 coordinate 22,503,704, forward strand.
CTGCCTGTGCAGTTTTTGATCCTCCTGCTGTCTTTCCATTGTGAAATGCAGTGGTTCTCAAAATGTGGACCCAGACCACCAGCATCAGCATCATCTGGGAAATAGGAATGAGGATTCTTAGGCACAACCTCACTTACTGCATCGCATACTCTGGGAGAAGGGACCAGCTGTCTGTGTTTTAACGAACCCTCCACGTGATTCTGATGCATACCAAAGTTTGACACACAGATGCTGTGGAAAGAAAACAGAGACTAGAGCTTAACACAGTGCTGCACAGAGTAGGCGCTCAGATGCACTTAGGCCCGGTATGACTGCAATATTGGAGAAGTCCAGAAGGGTTGTAGAACAGAAGTGTAACAAATCTTAGGGCCAGAGGAGGTCACTTAGGGCAAAAACAAATAATTCTATTAGGCTAGCCCCCATACGAACCCAGATGCACGCCACAGTTTGAGTTAACGTTTATCCCTTCAGCATAAGTAGTGATGAAGGGCTTCCCTGGTGGCGCAGTGGTTGAGAATCCGCCTGCCAATGCAGGGGACGCGGGTTCGTGCCCCGGTCCGGGAGGATCCCACAGGCCGCGGAGCGGCTGGGCCCGTGAGCCGTGGCCGCTGAGCCTGCGCGTCCGGAGCCTGTGCTCCGCAGCGGGAGAGGCCACAGCAGTCAGAGGCCCAAGCACCGCAAAAAAAAAAAAAAGAAAAAAAAAAGTAGTGATGAAGTGCTCACTAGAGATTTGAGTCTGGGAACCCCACGAGCTCTTGTATTTGGCTCAATGTTAAGTAAATTTGGAACTGATAATATTTATTTTCTAAATTAATTTGATCTTTTTCTTTTGTATTTATTCTTAATTTCATTCCCCCTGAATAGTAGATCCTTATTTTGGGAACTTCAGACTTTGTTTTGGTGAAACTAAGATACAAGGCGTGTGTGTGTTGTGGAAGGGGGCATAGACCTGCTTCCTGCTCCCTCACAGCCAGGTGAGTCAGCGGGCATATGATTCAGGAGGCAGCTGCTGAGGCTAAGCAAACAGAGCCGAGAATGGCTGCAGGGTTAGCTCTGAGTAATTGTGCTTAGGCGATTTCTTGTATTGATAAATTATTAAACTTTTGAGGGTAACCTAAGCTTAAGATTTTTAAGATAAAGAAGGTGATGTTTGACTTGATGCCCTCTGTGTTTCCCTGGAAAACCCATTTGGTTTCAGCAGGAAAATCGCTTAAGGGCCCCAGCCAGGAATCACTGAGCTTCCAGGGCTCCCAACGTTCCAGACAGATTTCCAGCCAGATTGAAATGTGTTATGGAAAATTTCTTCATTTTCTTTTTCATTTTAGTCTGAATAAAGAGAAATAAGATGTGAGAAATACTTTCTGGGGCTTCCCCCACCAACCCGCAGCTTCCTTGGATTAGACTCCACTTTTGAAATGGTAAAATTAGGAATGGCATTCTACAGGGTAAATAATATTGAAGAATTATGACCTAACTTAGGCATCAAATTTTTTTCTGTTTAGCTTCATGATTTAGTGTAACACTTAGAGTGATACTGTGTTATACTGTACAAGTTGCCGGTGACTTCCCGTTTTTATAATACTATCATAATCTGAGTTTTGCTCAGGGATGAAATGTTGATTTCATTTATAGGTCCTTGGTCAAGGAAAGGAGTGGAGAGGTGGTGATGGAATTAATACTATTGGAGGGGGCCAAAAAGTAAGATTGATGAAAGAAGTCATGGAACATTATGCCAGTCAAGAGGATCTGGTTGTCTTGTTTACTGAATGGTAAGAGAAAGAACCTGTGGCTTTCTAAGTCTGTATTAAATTATTTTAAAAGAGTTTAAATTCGTATTTGTAGATTATATATTAAATTATTTTATTCACATGAGATCATTGTTTTAAAAAGTAGATTTTACTCACAATTATAAAACCATGGTCTGACGTAGTTATGTAATATGATCAAATTTGATGAGTTACCATAAACACCAATGGGAAAACAGGGCATGAGCTAAAATTTTTGTGAAATTCATGTTTCAATCCTCACTTGAGATGGAATAAAGATCATATTGAATTTTTCTATTGAGAGAGCAGCTCAATGGATTCTGGTTGTCTGGGAGAAAATACGTCATGTAAGTTATAAGTGAGAAATAAAAAAGCCTATGTTTAATAATAAAGAAAAACCTTTCTCATCTGTAAATACCTTTTTGTCTACTAACTTTGGAGCGTTCGCTGTGTTTCCATCTTCTTCTCACTTTTTTTTTTTTTTTTTTTTTTT
>NC_041214.2:22506550-22530462 GCF_002837175.3 Physeter macrocephalus
GCGTCCGGAGCCTGTGCTCCGCAGCGGGAGAGGCCACAGCAGTCAGAGGCCCAAGCACCGCAAAAAAAAAAAAAAGAAAAAAAAAAGTAGTGATGAAGTGCTCACTAGAGATTTGAGTCTGGGAACCCCACGAGCTCTTGTATTTGGCTCAATGTTAAGTAAATTTGGAACTGATAATATTTATTTTCTAAATTAATTTGATCTTTTTCTTTTGTATTTATTCTTAATTTCATTCCCCCTGAATAGTAGATCCTTATTTTGGGAACTTCAGACTTTGTTTTGGTGAAACTAAGATACAAGGCGTGTGTGTGTTGTGGAAGGGGGCATAGACCTGCTTCCTGCTCCCTCACAGCCAGGTGAGTCAGCGGGCATATGATTCAGGAGGCAGCTGCTGAGGCTAAGCAAACAGAGCCGAGAATGGCTGCAGGGTTAGCTCTGAGTAATTGTGCTTAGGCGATTTCTTGTATTGATAAATTATTAAACTTTTGAGGGTAACCTAAGCTTAAGATTTTTAAGATAAAGAAGGTGATGTTTGACTTGATGCCCTCTGTGTTTCCCTGGAAAACCCATTTGGTTTCAGCAGGAAAATCGCTTAAGGGCCCCAGCCAGGAATCACTGAGCTTCCAGGGCTCCCAACGTTCCAGACAGATTTCCAGCCAGATTGAAATGTGTTATGGAAAATTTCTTCATTTTCTTTTTCATTTTAGTCTGAATAAAGAGAAATAAGATGTGAGAAATACTTTCTGGGGCTTCCCCCACCAACCCGCAGCTTCCTTGGATTAGACTCCACTTTTGAAATGGTAAAATTAGGAATGGCATTCTACAGGGTAAATAATATTGAAGAATTATGACCTAACTTAGGCATCAAATTTTTTTCTGTTTAGCTTCATGATTTAGTGTAACACTTAGAGTGATACTGTGTTATACTGTACAAGTTGCCGGTGACTTCCCGTTTTTATAATACTATCATAATCTGAGTTTTGCTCAGGGATGAAATGTTGATTTCATTTATAGGTCCTTGGTCAAGGAAAGGAGTGGAGAGGTGGTGATGGAATTAATACTATTGGAGGGGGCCAAAAAGTAAGATTGATGAAAGAAGTCATGGAACATTATGCCAGTCAAGAGGATCTGGTTGTCTTGTTTACTGAATGGTAAGAGAAAGAACCTGTGGCTTTCTAAGTCTGTATTAAATTATTTTAAAAGAGTTTAAATTCGTATTTGTAGATTATATATTAAATTATTTTATTCACATGAGATCATTGTTTTAAAAAGTAGATTTTACTCACAATTATAAAACCATGGTCTGACGTAGTTATGTAATATGATCAAATTTGATGAGTTACCATAAACACCAATGGGAAAACAGGGCATGAGCTAAAATTTTTGTGAAATTCATGTTTCAATCCTCACTTGAGATGGAATAAAGATCATATTGAATTTTTCTATTGAGAGAGCAGCTCAATGGATTCTGGTTGTCTGGGAGAAAATACGTCATGTAAGTTATAAGTGAGAAATAAAAAAGCCTATGTTTAATAATAAAGAAAAACCTTTCTCATCTGTAAATACCTTTTTGTCTACTAACTTTGGAGCGTTCGCTGTGTTTCCATCTTCTTCTCACTTTTTTTTTTTTTTTTTTTTTTTTGTGGTATGCGGGCCTCCCTCTGTTGTGGCCTCTCCCGTTGCGGAGCACAGGCTCCGGACGCGCAGGCTCAGCGGCCATGGCCCCGGACCGGGTCGCGAACCCGGTTCCCCTGCATCGGCAGGCGGACGCGCAACCACTGCGCCACCAGGGAAGCCCCTCACATGTTTTTAATAATGTCAAGTTGTCATGAGCCATTATTGGTTGCCACCTTCTTTCTTCCATTTTTCTCTACATTCTTTTTTTTTTTTTTTTTTAAACTTTATTTTTTGGCCATGCGGAGTGTGGGATCTTATTTCCCTGACCAGGGATTGAACCCACGTCCCCTGCATTGGAAGCGTGGAGTCTTAACCACTGGACCGCCAGGGAAGTCCCCCTACATTCCTTTTTATTTTTATTTTTTGGTCATTGGTCATCATTTTAAATCCCTTTGCATTTTCCTCTTTAACTTAGGAAAGTTATTTTATATCTCTCCCTCAATTTGAAAATCCCAAACCACAGATTATTACAGATGAAAGTAAGAACAATGCTTTTATGCAAATGTTAAATAAAGGCAGAAATTTTGAAATGAAATGGACATACTGAAGTCCGGGTGCCATCAACACTTGACAGGTTTTGAAAGGGTCCATATACTTGCATCATTAGAATTTCTCTCCTGTCTCCTGGGAAAAAATAAAGTTCTGCTTATAGTTATTTATTCTTGCAACATGAGATGTGGTATAGATGGTGTTAGCTTGTGTACTGAGAATTTTTCTACAGAATCTATTATAATATATTTTTTTACCCTTAGAAAAAAGATCAGGAAGTTGATAATAAACAGTTTAGGTTAAATATTGAGTATGTTTGGGTTAAAATTACCATGGATTTTAAACAACCATTTTGGTCAGCTTGAACTTGCCACACCTATGTTTTGACTTTGAGGCAGATTCTCCTTGTAGAAGTTACCACATATGAGCCAGTAATAGTTTTGGATTCCCAAAACTCTTTCTGCATTTTAGGAAGAACTCATTTTCCTCTCCCTTTACTCTCCTATCAGACTGCCCCTCCCCACTATCCCCCATCTAAGATTTAGGCTTGGAAGAAACTGGTTTCATAAGGGGCCAATTTGTTTCTAATAAGAAAAGGGACACTGTGAGATATCTGAAGACTGCTTGAGGTTGTATTTGTTTATTTAGATGATACTTTAAGATCCAGTGTGACAGAAAAGACAACAATAAAATTTTAATGGAAGGTCCAGTGTGTGCCAGACACTGTTAGTATTTGAGATTTATCAGTGAACCAAAGATTAAATTTCTTGACAACTCCCTCTGTGAGAATAGCCAGCTAACTGAAAACATGCAGGCCCAACTCAGCCAAGCCCTTGTCTAGGAAGAAGCATTAACATTTTCTCTGTCATCTGCACCTGCCATATCTGTCCTCCTGGAGAAACCTAGGGATAATGAATAAGTAACCAAGATAAAGAAGGATGGACAACTGGTGCCACTTTAGAGCTCTTTTCTCTTCTTTTTTTTTTTTTTTTAAACAACACCCTTTTAAAAAAGTACTGTGTACAAGTGATCAATACAGTAGAAATTGTGGGTAATCCAAGGTCTGGGAGAAATGAATTAGACTGTAAATTATTTGAAATAGGAAAACCATTTTGCAACAGTATTGCTAATCTCCTAATTAAGCTTACCTCTGGTTAAGGCTACAGTTCAGAATTTATTAAAATTTTAATAAATCAAACAGATTCCTACTTCTTATATGATTTTTTTAAAGGACAGTTTAACTGTACTAATTAGTTTTATGGAAGCATAGGTTACTACTATATGGAAAAAAATACCAAGATTTATGTACTTAATAGTTTAAATAGTATTTTTTTTTAAAAACAGCTTAGTTGAGGTAGAATTTATATACTGTGACACACTTATTTTAAGTGAAAAATTCAATAATTTTTATTAAATTTACGGAGTCATGCAGTTATCTTCACTATTCAATTTTAGAACATTTCCAATAACCCACAGTGATTCCTTTTGCTCATTTAGATAGGCTTTTGTGAATTAATTTGGAAGCAATCTTATAACATTGTTTCCATGGGAATTTGTATTCTAAACTGACTTTTGGATGAACGTTTAAAATTAGAGACTGGGTGTTTATAAATATACTCTAAGTTAAGATTTATCATGTTTATTTCAGATAAAAATAAATATTTTGCAAGGGTTTGGGTTCTACTTAAAACAAAATGAAAACTGAAGCTCTCCATATGAGACAGTACCACAGATTCTTTTTCAAGTTATTTCATACTGCAGTGTGTGTGTGCGCACGTGCGTGTGCATGTGTGTTTTATTGCAATTAAAAAAGTTTGTAAAGCTGACAGTCTCCCTTTGATTAGAACAACCACCAGTAAATATAATGGATTTAATGACTTTAATGGACAAAGCGTGATGAGTTGTTTTGAAATAGTCTTATAAAGATTTTGGGGACAAATATTGTAACATGATAGCTCAAGATTCCCTATGGATTAAAATTATAATGATTTTATAATTCACCTTGGTCAAGGTAGCTGAACATTTTGAATTTATAATAAGGTACTTCGCATTTCTTTTAGAATTACCTAGTAAAACATGTATTTCTTTTAGTCTAGTCACATTGAAGACATATGGTCAGACCTAATTATTATTACATAGTGGGCAGTTTTTTGTTTTTTTTTTTTTTAAGGATAATATGTAGGCCAATATGTAACAAAAGGTGTTTAAGTTATTGTGAGTAAATTTGATACATACTGAATATTCCCACAAACTTGTTCTGTGCTGGGTACAGTAAAACATAAACCAGCAGAGTCCAGACCTTGAAGTAAGTATGTTGTAGAATACTTTTGAGTATCAGATAAATAATAAAAACTTTGGTCATTTGTTTTATTCGTTTTCTTTTAGGCTAAAGAAGATTCTTTAGAATAAAAGTAGTTAGAAATACAGTTGGTGTAATTATTTGAGTTTGAATTTGGATGTAGCAGCAATTTATATTTTTTTGGCGGCACTGAATGTAACACCATTAAACAGAATACAGATGTGCTTTGTTTTGAGAGACTCCCAATATATGAAATAATTGAAAGACGTATTTGGTGGTGGTTCTTGGCCTCACCAAAAGGAGTATTTCCTCTCTGAAAATACCTACCCAAGGATTTTGCTATATAGCAACTCCCCAGTTCATTGAAGTATAGCAACTCCCCAGTTCATTAAAGTATTTGTTTAAAGATGACTAGCTCTATGACTTTGAGGTAAGATAAGGGAATTGACTTTGCAATTTATAGGCTCTTGCTAACTAATGATAGCAGTCAGGTAGACTGAATTTAAAAAAAACTAGAATGGTAGTCAATGTCACAATATAAAAATAAAGTTGATATTGAATTAAAATGAATATAAAGTAAAGCTGATATTATAGTAGTTTTCTAGGTGGCTCTGTTCTGGGAGATTGATCCAGCAAACACTGGTTGAAAATTGAGGGATAGTCTTAGTTACAGAAGTCTTTGCTGTTAGTGTATATGCCTCATCTCACTTTGATTGTATATTGCTAGCTTTTGTTCACTTTTCATGTTGAATTGTAATTGTTTTTATGCTTCAGACAGTGAAGCTTAGAGCTGTACCTGATTTACATATTGTCAGGGTAAATAGCAAGGAATCGATAAATACTAGCTAACAGTATATTGGCATTAAAAGACGGAGAAACATCTTGCAAGAGGCAGAAATATGGTGGATGTTTTGAGACTGTTTTTTAAAGATTTTTTCTTCATTCATTTGGAGAAATAAAGTGACTTAAAGGCAGGAAAGCATCCACATTTTCTAAATCTCAAAGATAGAAATTATGTTAAAAATTGATTTTTGATTAGAAACGATGAAAATGCTGCGGCTGCTTCTTTTGATCTTTCCCATGTCAACCAATGTTTGTTTCTTTTAACTTCGAATTAAATATTAGAAGTGACATCAGTGAGCATATTTTTCACTTTGCATTCAGAATACATGTCTTGAGCAGAAGCTTTGACCCAGGTATTGAACTTAACACTATAGAAAAAGAGATTGACACAGATCCCACCCTCAAGGAATTCTCGTATTATACTAATTCTGCAAACAAAACTGAACCAATCTAATTTAGAAGAAAAATGTGTGTCTTCAAAAAAAACTTGAATGTTGGCATAATCTCTTTAGAATAATTAACCTTTAGAAAATTGTGAAAGATTGTTTTATTTGATCATTTTGCTAATTGTGAAAATATTTTTATGATTTTGTTGTTATTAAGAAGTATAATTTATATGTATTAATTCTACAGGGGACCAGATCCTATCTTATTTTAGTCTATGAAATAAACATTTTATACCTCATAATTTAGGTTACATTCCCAATATGCCTACATTTTGTATTGTCTTACATAGTTTATACAGAAGGCAGAGTGAAAATTTTCTAAAAGCAAGGCTTTTTAAAAATGATGGCTAAAATTTTAACTAACTATGGCAGATTTATCTGATGGACTTCTTTTTGGCAGTGAGGACAGCTTAAGTGTGCAGACACAAAGAACCTAGTCATTAGTGATGGACAGCATTTCATTATATTAGTATGAAGGAAAGCCAGAACACATCAGAGTTTTCAGTTTCTACACCGCTTTTTAGTTTTTTCCCTTTTTTTTGAAGGAAAGGTTGAAATCTTTAGCTGACACTTAGACATATGCAGTGCCTTCAGGCTCCTCCATGGTGGTGTGAAGTATGATTAGGAATTATGTAGGAAATGAGTGACATTTTTTCAAATTGTTCAAATGTTCTTATCAGTGTTTACTGAGTATATTAGTGGGTATGTTGAAATAAGGAAGAAGCAGATTGTATACAAAAGAAGCATTGGTTGTTTATATATATCTAGATAAATGGTACTAATTTGTCTACTTTTTGTGTGTGTGTGTGTATATATATATATAATTTTTCCCCCAAACCAGATTATCTACTCCTTGAATCTTGTTTTTTTTGAGTGAACATATATTAAGCATCTGTTATTGTGTAAATGGTGCTAGCTGCTGTGGCTGGATCAGGGAGGTGACTGGGACAGAAATTTTGCCCTCTGGATACATTTTTCTATCCACAGGTTTGTATACGTTGTATCTGGCATGCTGTAGCTACATCATAATAAATGCTGGGGATTAAAAAAAAGCTTCTTGATTTCTTCATTGATTCAATGAATGTTTATTGTGCACCAAATAGTTATCAGATTTGAAAGTTCTAGTGTTGCAGAGATCAGTTTAACTATCATTTAAAATTAGAGGGAGATTTTCATTTCACCATTTATTTTACAATAAAGAGACTGATGCAGAAACACCAAGTGATAATGACACATACCTAGCAGCTTGAGCAGTTTGAGGTCTTTGCCACATTCTCTCTGCTAGTGTTACTCCAGCACAAGGCTACTCTCAGGAAACTGTCTGGAGAAAATGACCCTCCACCTAGCCAGTGTCCTCATTTGACTCCTACCTCTACCCAGCCTCAGTAAAAATTCTATATTCAGAAGATGAAATTATATACCATTTGGAGGAAAACTCCCCCAAGTAACAGTTTTTAAAATAGAACCCACTTTATCCGAACTAATTCTTTCCCCTTCCTTCAAAATTTCTACAGTAAATTTAATCATTTCCATTGTGATTTCATTGTAATCTATTGTGCAAGTTCAGTTGGGTGGACATTTCCAACTGCTTTTTCCTTTAGGTGTGTGGGGGGGAGTGGTTCCATAATATTGGTTTGTGGCATTAATTAGCTATGAAAATATAGATATGTGTTTAAGGTGAAGACATGAAGGGCCTAGAGTCTGTCATACAGAGGGAAGTAAGTCAGAAAGAGAAAAACAAATACCGTATGCTAACGCATATATATGAAATCTAAAAAAACCCAAAAAACGTTCTGAAGAACCTAGGGGCAGGACAGCAATAAGATGCAGATGTAGAGAATGGACTTGAGGACACGGGGAGGGGAGGGGAAGGGTAAGCTGGGACGGAGTGAGAGAGTGGCATGGACATATATACACTACCAAATGTAAAATAGATAGCTAGTGGGAAGCAGCCGCATAGCACAGGGAGATCAGCTCGGTGCTTTGTGACCACCTAGAGGGGTGGGATAGGGAGGGTGGGAGGGAGACACGAGAGAGGGGATATGGGGATATATGTATATGTATAGCTGATTCACTTTGTTATAGAGCAGAAACTAACACACCACTGAAAAGCAATTATACCCCAATAAAGATTTATAAAAAAAATAAGGACAGAATTGTCAGGTGTGTTGCTACTTGCTTTCTTCAGTTTCATTAGCTTTTAAGCTTTTAAACACTAGCTGCTAATAGTTTGCGTGATTATAACTTTTGGCTTAAGTTTATATCAGTGGGGAGGAACAAATAAATAAGCTTAAGGAACACTTCTGTTGCTTTCTTCTCTGGCTCCCCAGTAGGGGGAATATACAGACGAATAAAGTCGTGGATCTGAAGGAAGACCATGCAGTCTAGTATAAACAGTCAATCCCAGCATGAAGAGTAGAAGATAAAACATTCTGTGAAAAAGGAGAGGAAAAGAGCTGTGGAGGTTAAGAGGAAGGAAACGATCTTTTACATTTATGCTGCTCAAGTAGAGGTTTGTAGAGGAGGTGACCTTTGAAATGGGCCTTGAGGGTGAGTGGTTTGGACATGATTGGGAAAAGACATGCTAAGCAAACGAAACATCATGATTAAAGATACGGAGGACAGATCAAATAATTCAGTGTGACCTCAGAACAGGTTATTTAATGGAACGTTATTAATGTGAGGCTGATTCATTTAGATTTTGTTTTACAGGCCAGGGTTTGGTAAACTAAGGACTGGCCCAGGCTCTTTTTTGTAAATAGTTTTATTGGAGCACAGCTATGCTCAATTATTTGCATATTGCCTATGGCTGCTTTGTACCACAATGGCAGAGTTGAGTCATTCAGCGGAGACCATATTGCCCTCAAAGCCTAAGGTATTTTCTGTGAAAGGCTAGATAGTAAATATTTGCTGAGTCCTGCTTTAGACCATAGTGGAGAACCACCGATTCAGTCAGGAGACTGGTACAGAATAGTTTTCAGGAGAGTTTGTCAGACAGTCCTTGTTAGAAGTGGGGAGGAAGGTGGGTGATGTGGAGGCTTGTAGGGTGTTTGAATTAATCTAGTGCAGTGACTTCTAGTGGGAGTAGAGAGACTTTAAATTCTAAATAGATTAAGTAGATGGAATCAATGAGATCTGGAAAAAGATTTGATAAGAGAAGCCTTGGAAAGGGAGGAGGGAAAGCTGAATGAAAGATTTTCAGCTTGGGTGACTGTATGGTTGCTGGTGCCACAGAAACAGGGAGCACAGAAGGACAAACACTTGTAAAAGTTTCAGTGACCTGTTAGAGGTAGAACACTGACCTGTCTGCTAGAGGACTCAATATGACCGTGTGAGGTTTCCACCTTATGGTTTTTGCAGGACCCAGGAATATTTACCACAGTTAGCTGTGGAAAGTTTTATTTTATTCTTCATATTTAAATGGGCCGAGTGACCATGAGAATTATTTTTATGACTGTTGTGCATTTTTTATAAAGTTTGAGCTTTTGGGTTGTTGTGGCTAAAATAATTTTAAGTAGAAAACCTTTCTTGCTCTTTGAAAAGTTAAATCGGTTCAAAGAACTTTCCTGAAGTACTTAAACACAGAAACCACAATGCTACTAGAAGAAAAGGGGAACATTTCAGCAACCTTCCATTTTTATTCAAAGTCAAATCCTCATTTGAATTACATGAAGATAATTTTTGCCTTTTACATTTTGCTTTACGGGAATTGCTTTTTGTTTATAAAGGTAATGCCTGCTTATAAAATACTAAATTATAAGAGCACAAGTTGCTTACACTCCTCCTTCTCAAGCTACTGACATCTGCTAATAGTCTGACCTATGCTGTGGAGATACCATATCCTTCGCTGGGATTACAAAGACAGAACAATCACTTTGCCAACTGTGCATTTATAGCTTTGAATACATGATGCTGCCTACAAAATATCTGAATCAATTTGGTCCAAGTCTCCAATCATATGATTCTCTGACATAATGAATTCTCTTCATCCATCTCTCCAGACAATGTGTTGGTGTTGCTCTGTAGCTTGCCGGGCAGTCTCTGCCTCGGAGGGTTTGCTTTACTTACCTCACTGCTCATGGCTCACACGTAAAACTGGTCTTATTTCCTAATCTTCAGTATTAAAAAAAAATTATATCGGTGACTAGTAGTCTTGAGGAAAATATCCCTGTTAGAAGAGATAGGATTATCCTAGGAGACAAAAATCTAAAGTGATCATACTGATGAAATCAGTTGTACTTACAAGAAAAAAAGAAACTTGTTGTATTTATGTAAATATCATTTTGTGAAGTCAGATTAATTCAGTTTTGTAAATAAACAGGGAGGGAAGAGTTGGCTTGAGGTTTTAGTCAGAACAAATTTATTCTGATATAAAATTTATCTTAAAACGTATGTGTATTTGGCTAAAAATAAAGTTGTTTAAAACTACAGACTGGTGTAAACGTAAAAGTGAGTTTTTCTCCTACCTCTTGTTTCCTCAGTCCCTTTCCTAGAGTAACAATAATGTTAATTTTGTTAACTTTTTTGAGAGATTATAATGTGTCAAGTATTGTTCTTAATTTTTTATTTTTAACAATAACTTGATGAGATAGGTACTACTTTCTCCCTCATTTTACACTTAAAGAAACTGAAACATAAAGAGTTTAAATTACTGACTTGTCTGTGGTTACTCAGCAAATGACAGAGCTGGAATTAGAAACCCAACTGGCGGACTTCAAATTGTATGCACTGAGTCACTTTATGATTATGTTATTAATAGTATTAAAAGTTTCCTGCCCATTGATCCTGGAAGAAGGAAAAAACTATATGCCGAATAGTGTATCTGTGTACACATATATCAATATATGTTTTAATTTTGAAGTTATTTTTTGTAACTGAAATAAGAAGCAATGATAAAATTTAAATTCTCTAGAACAATTTAAAAGGAAAAAAATAGTCTATCTCTCTGACTCCAACTTTACATTTACTATTTTTTAAAAAATTGGCTATAGGCATAATTACTAAATTTAGTTGCACATTAGCAACATTTTAATCCACTTTTTTTTTTCCAAAAAAAATTGAGAAATGGACTATCTGGTGAGGGCGTGTATACTTGTGAAGTCTGGTTCTTTAAGGGAAAGAAAGAGAGACAGGAAACAGAGGGTAGGCAGCTTCCTTTTTAAAGCACAAGACCTGGAGACTGCAGGAACATACCAGTTCCACTCACACTCCGTTGGACAGACTTGGTCATGTGGCCACGTGGCTTCAGAGTAATCTTTAGCCATGTGCCCAGTTAGCATGCGGGATTCCATTATTAAAATAAAGGCGTAGGAATGCCTTTGTGGGCATATGGGGGTCAGTTAGCATCTCTGCCGTAAGTGTAAACTTATGCTATTCTTGCTAAACTAATTTTTTAAAGTTTCATTGGATTTTTACTTTTATAGAGATGAGAAATAGTCTTTTATTTTGATAAAATAATTCATATATAGAAAGTTATTAAATGTTGCCTGATGCATTACTACTGTCCTAGCATATTAACAAACTCCTTGAGAGCAAGTCTGGCAAAGGCATGTGGAACAGCCTCCTTACTCCCCAATTCAGATATCACGGCAGTGCATTTGGACTATTGGCTATTAGGAAGACCTGGTGCTGAATTAAAGAGCCTTAGTGGGACTTCCCTGGTGGTGCAGTGGATAAGACTCCGCACTCCCAATGCGGGGGGCCTGGGTTCGATCTCTGTTCAGGGAACTAGATCCCACATGCATGCCGCAACTAAGGAGCCCGCATGCTGCAACTAAGGAGCTGGTGAGCTGCAACTACGGAGCCCGCCTGCCGCAACTAAGACCCGGCGCGACCAAATAAATAGTAAAAATTAAAAAAATAAAAAATAAAAATAAAGAGCATTAGTTTACTCTTCTTGTTTTCCACCTGGGATGTCAAGTCATTAAATTATTATCTTTGTAAACCTTTGGTTTTGAGGTACTCTGATGTTAAAAAAAGAGGCAAAAGAATTTGTTGTTGTAGCAAGAATTTTAAGAATTATTCTAAGAATTATAATAATTTCATATTATAAGTCATTGTGATTCTGTGGATGAACTATGAGGAATAAAGTCTCAAGGGCTTTCCTGGTGGCGCAGTGGTTGAGAGTCTGCCTGCCGATGCAGGGGACACAGGTTCGTGTCCTGGTCCGGGAAGATCCCACATGCCGCGGGGCGGCTAGGCCTGTGAGCCATGGCCGCTGAGCCTGTGCATCCGGAGCCTGTGCTCCATAACAGGAGAGGCCACAACAGTGAGAGGCCCGCGTACCGCAAAAAAATAAAAATAAAAAATAGGCTAAAGTCTCCAGAAAAATCAATGAAACTATAAATTTCATTTTTTACATATTTTTTTCAAGTGTATTGAGCTTTAAAAAGATGCACTTGTCTATATACTTTTATTTTCGGATTTCAGGCTAAATAGTGATTCAAATATAAATTTATATTGATGACATTTAGTAGGTAAACACATTTTGTCAAAGATAAAGAAATCTTCAGAAATTATAATGGATGGGTACAAATTATATAGAAACATTAGGCAGTTACAATGGCAGCTTCTGTCAATGATTGTGTTTATATTATGTTATACAGCAAGTTACTGATTTTTAACATTTCAACACTGTTTTAGAATTTTGATTTTGGAGAGTAAGTGATTATTGAAAAATATTAATGCTAAAAAAGCTGTCTTTTATTTGGATTTCATTTGCCAATGTAATGTAAACACTAATAATTTAATACAATCCATATAATTTAAGTTGAGGGAAGCTTGTTTGGTTTACTCTGTAAGTAGTTGGTATTAATCCTGTGTTGGATTCTAAATTCTGACTTTTGTTAGAGCCCGTTTCTTGGTTTATATGTCTAAATTCTGACAACTGTATTTTAAAACTTCTTCTTTCCTTCATCAAACAGCTTTAATGTTATATTTGCTGGTGGTCCAGAAGAAGTTCTAAAAAAGTTCCAAAAGTCAAACCACAAAGTGGTCTTTGCAGCAGATGGAATTCTGTGGCCGGATAAAAGACTAGCAGACAAGTATCCCATTGTGCACATTGGGAAACGCTACCTGAATTCGGGAGGTGGGTAAGGTGCTGGAAGAAAAGCGTAATGCAAGTCATAGTAAATTATAAATATTGATGAAACAACCTCTTTAAAAATATGTAACTGTAGACATGAGGTTTGAAATAACCATTATCTTCTGTTCCTATGGGAAAATTATTAAAATCCACAGTGCATTTTATAGTTGACAAAGCATTTTTTCATCTATTATATCATATGATGCTCCTAACGACACTAGGCAGTGTAAATGTTATTTCTGCATTATAAGTGAGAAAACCCATGTTTCCCCGATTTAAGTGACTTTTCTTAGAGACATTTAGTTATTAAAGGAAAAACAACAGGGATCCAGGTCTTCTGACTATAATTTCATTAAGAATTTTCTGCTCTAGGATAATGGGTTTATAGTAAATTCCCTTACTTAGGAAAAAGTGCAAGCTACACTCATGTAGCTTTAAAAAATAGGCATTACTTAATTTTATCTATATTTTAAATATATTGGAGTAAATTATTTATCTTGAAATCACTAGTCAAAAAAAGATTCAACATTGAGTGTCTAGGTGTACTTTAAGTACTGCATTAGCTATGCCACCATAGATTAAAGGAACAAATTATCGCATTTCTCTCTTTCCTTCAAAAAATAAAATAAAATTTGACTTTGGACCTTATTATAACTCCAAAATGTTTTCCTTAGATTGTGAATAATATAAACATATGACCAGAAGACATGGCTGTAGGATGGGGGACATGTCAAAGAAACAAGTTGGGTGGAAATTGCAAGCCTCACTGGGAAAACAGATTTTGGGGTAATTTATATATAATAACTGATTGTATTCCGGTCAGTTCAAATAAGTTCTGCTTGAGATAGCATCATGTCTGGATTCTAGACTTTGATCAGTTACGTCTGTCAATGAAACTTTCAGCGAGTAATTCCCTTTCTCTGAGATGCCACAATTACAGCTGTATTCACCTGCATTTTACTTTAGCAACCCATTTCCATATGGTACCTTGGGACTTTGTCAACCCATATAAATACTACATTTTTGAAACCTCAAATCCCAGTGTGTACTGCCTAGTTTCAGCTCACTTTTTCTCTTCATCTCCGTATGTTTTTAAAAAGTTCATGGTTTGGGAGATCTCCTGACCATTTTATTTTTCTCCTAATTTATCTACCACCTTTGGATTTTACTTCAATATTCAAGACAGAACCCGGGGTTTCTCATATTGGTCACTTTGTCCTCAGTATTTTAGCAGTCCTTCCTCTTAGATTTACAGTAGAGATGGCTGCCCACTCTTGACTCCTCTGTCTGAGCAATTGAATTGGGAATGAGTACAGCTTCCATCTCCAACTGTTAACCCCTCAGTGACACCTGGCTAACCTTTTAACTTATCCTAAGCCCTAGGTAGTTTAAGAGCCGCTTAGCTATGGAACTCTGAGATAAATTTTACTTTGTATTTTTTAGTTTTTCTAAACATGTAGAGTGAAATATATCATATGTAAATGTATTTAGATAACGATATATCTACTCCAGAATCTGAATTTCAAACAGATGCACAATACTGTGGAAACAGCAAAAAACTAGTGAGTGCCTTTGTGAGCAAGTTTAATTAAGGAGAAGGTGTTTATATGTGGGAAAGTGATCATACAAGGACATCAGAACGTCATCCTTATGCCTTCTGTAGTCAAAATAATTGAAGAAATGCTAGAAAATCTAAGTATGTTCAATAAAAGTTTGTGTAAGGTTTATGAATGATATATTGAGAGTTATTTAAGAGACATGAGTTTCGTTTGTGCGTACCTCATTTAGTTAAAAAAAATCTTTATCATGGAGAGTAAACATGTTTCCTTATGAGGAAAATTGTGCAATATTAGAAACTTAGTTCTTTTGAAATAATATGACAGTTTAATAGAAAAATGTAAATCATAAAATATATATCACATACTTTGAAAATAGATGTAATTCGTTTTCACTTTTTAGGACGCTTGGGATTTATGAAATGGATAAGGAAACATAATTTTTGAAAAACAGTAGTATAAACCATTGGAAAATATCATGTGTTGCTTCTTGAATATGTTTTTTATCACAGAAGATTGGTTATAAGAATTAAAAAATACATCTTTTTCAGTGTTTTGGGATTTTTTTATTTGGCAAAAATGACACACAAAAATGAGCCACCAGTGATTGATTTAGTCATGTTTTCATTTTGTCTTGTTTTCTTTAGTTAACAGTAATATTCCTGGACCTATTTCTTTTAATTCTTTTATTCCTATGAGGACATTCTAATCTTGAGGGTAACAAACTAGGTTTCCTTTCAATTCACAGGAGTAAAATTGGTCCTTTTTAAAAAGTACTGCATATCAATGAAGCATAGCAGTTTGGCTGCATTTCTGAAATTCAGGGGAAGACTCAAACACGGGAAGAATGATCCTGTTTTCTGTGTCTTTTACCGACAGCTGTTTTTGGCATATTTAATGCTTATGCTCTAAGGCCAAGGTGAACAGTCCAATTTTGGACTTCCTTTCTCCAGACCATGACACACAAAGCCCAGCCAGAAAATGGTTTAGCAAACACACTACTGACGAGCGCAGTGAAGGAAAAATTGCCCAGATGTCCTAGATATAAAATTTCTTTGGGATGTTTGCAATCAGTGACAGATCCAACATTCCTGTGATTGCGTACTAACATTAAAACCACTGTAGTAGAGTTTTTTTTTTCTTTTTTTTCAGAAACAGTGAATCCTTTACAAAGGATCTAGGAACAGCATTTTAGAAGGGCAGAAAGAAAATTCTTCTGTCTAATTCTAACTTTTTCCTAGTAACTCTTTTTTCCCTTACAAGCCTTCTAAAACATTAGTTCTCCCTCGTGTGTCAATTAATTTGGGGAATACGTTTATTCAAAGAGAGTCTTTGATTTTGCAGTTGGTAGTAAAAACTTCCTCTCTTACAGTTTATATATGGAAACAGAGGATACCCAATAACTCATATTTCTGTCATGGTGAGCTGTGAAATTCAAAATTAAGGATTAGGACTAATAGCTTTACAAGTCTGTGCGACTGGTCTATAAAATTAACATAGACATGAGTTTTGGTCTTTGAATTCTGAATCCTCTATTCTTTCTCTTTTGTATTGCAGGATTTATTGGTTATGCTCCATATATCAACCGTATAGTTCAACAGTGGAATCTCCAGGATAATGATGATGATCAGTTATTTTATACTAAAATTTACATTGATCCATTGAAGAGGGTAGGTAATAGCTCTCACTTTCAGTGTAACTTCCTTGTTGAAATGGCTACTGGTGCTCCAGCCATTGCATCCATATTCTGGGCAGTTAACAGGCAGAATAATAAATAAAGGGCCATTTCAGTTGTGTCAGTGCTCTCTAAGTAGCTTATCTAGAAGTCTTACAAAATACTTTCTCATACTTTTCTTTGACCAGAACATATTTATTTGGCCACACATAATATGCAAAGGAGTTTTGTTCTTTATTTCAAGTACATGAGTCCTACTAAAAATCTGAATTCTCTTATTAAGGGGAGGAACGTTGGGGACAATAGCAGCCTGCCGTAAACCCTAAGGACAATATTCCTGAGACTGGTTTAAATGAAACTTTGGAGAAAAGTAAAAACAAAGTTCTCTAATTTGATAATATTTTTAGTATATTCACCTAGTGTAAGTTAATGTTTCATAAGTTTACTATGTATAACCAGTACAGTTCTAAAATTTACTGAATTGTGTATTTCTAGGTGCCGTCATTAGGAAACATAAGTGTTTTTTTACGTATATTTTACAGTGAGTTTGCAACTGGAGCTGCTGCTTTTTCTTAGATAAATACTCCAGTTATCTATATATTTTCATTAGATACTTCTTAAGAAACTGTATTCTTTAAATGTTTGTTTTTCTTCTCTCCATTTTTTTACTGTCTCTACGTGCCTGGCATGGCCAGCCTGAGGACTTGGTTTCTCATCTGAGAGCAGAAACCTACTCCTGGCATGAGTGCTAGCCCATGCAGCTTGATGCTTGTCTTTCTGAGTGTAATTCAACAGTGAAAGTGCTCTGAGTCTTATTTAATTGTTTTTGCTTTAGGATGCTTCTTCTGAAATATCCCTGTTGGGTCTGTAATATTTTTTGTTGTGTAAATCCTATTTAAGTTTTTCTCTAAGCATAAGATTTTATCTGGTTAGCATATGTCTTAGTCTGCTTGGTTTACCATAACAAAATATCATAGACTGGGTGGCTAAAATAACATAACTTTATTTTCTCACCGTTCTGGAGGCTAGAAGTCTAAGATCAGGGTGCCTGAATGGTTGGTTTCTGGTGAGAGCTCTCTTCCTGGCTTATAGACGGCAGCCACCTTCTTGCTGTGTCCCCACATGGTGGAGAGAGAGACAGAGACAGAGGGAGGGTTAGGGCTTGAACATATGAATTTTGAGGGAACACAAAAATTCAATCCATAACAGCATGCAAAGACAATTTTAGGAGTATTATTTTGACAGAGCAATGTAGCTGAAAAACTACATTGAGAATAAGATTTGTAAAGCAGATTAATCTTTATGATTAGGTTGATTAATTATAAACCTATTGTAGCAGTCAGGGAGGTTATGCTGCATAATAATAATCCCCAACCTCAACAGCTTAACATAACAGGGGTCTTTCTGAAGAAGGTTGCTATAATAATTTATGTATATTTAAATTCCCTAAAAAAACAAACTATATTAACATGATAGTGTTGTTTGCTGTTTTTATTGTCATTTTTAATATTTTTTCTGTTCTCAATTTTAGGAAGCTCTAAACATCACACTGGATCACAAATGCAAGATTTTCCAGACCTTAAATGGAGCTGTAGGTATGCTTCCTAAATACTGAGTTGCTCATGTGTGCAAATGAACACCTGTGTTTTCAACTGTCTGTCTTTTGTTATATTCATTTGGGGCTATGACTAAGATTGATGTGTAGGTATTGCAGCTTTTAAAAAGCATTGTACTCAAGCTGAGCTTGATATAAATACATTCAGTTAAAATCATTTCCTAAGAATAGTGCAAAGAGATAAGCTTCTGCCCTTAGGTAACTTAGACTTTAGCATCTCACCATCTGGGGACTGTAGATATAGTTTTGAATTAATTACACTTTGTTTTTACACAGTTTTCAGTATCAGCTCTTTACATTGTGAGCTACTCAGGACTATTAGAGTATTTTAACTTAGGTTAAAGGTAACTGGTAACGAGGCATGTACACTGTGGAGTGAGTGTGAGTGTGTGTGTGTGCATGCCTATATGTGTTTTCCTGATAGACATGTATCTTGATAAAAATACATTAACACATTAAATTTAATTAATTGATACATTAAAAATAAACATACATTAATGCATTAATACTTCACAAATTAAAAATACATTGCACTTCAATACAGTTTAATATTCAATAGTTTAATATTCAATTTAATTATTCAATTAATTTCAATTAAAAATACATTGCAGTTCAATACAGTTCTTCAAGGCAGTTCATAAGTAAAAAGATTCTTAGAATAGAAGGCATTTAGTTTGGAGTGCTCTGGAAATGTGAGGAAAGGAACTTGAAAACAAACAAAAAAATGTTTCTGCTCCCATCTGACTTGTATATTCCTGGAATTTACATTAGGCCTGATTTTCAAGAACTGGAAATACTATCAGTGATGGCCAGTTGTAGAAACCTAGCTTATGCCTGGCAGTTTTCTATTTGCCATACATATATTGTTATTATCATTATAATAACCTAGAAAAGCAGGCAAGAATCCCATTTTATAGATGAATAAATTGAGACAATAATTTAATTCATCTGGGATTATGTCACTCTCAAAAGGCAGAGGCAGTATTGCAAAGATGCTTTCCTTCCACCAAGACCCCTTGGTGTCTTAGCACCTCAGTTTGCTAGCACCAGGTTGGAGAAAGTCAGGTGCTCAGAATCCGTATCTGTGTCAGTGTTGTCCTTCATTTTAGATATCTGCTGACTTGGAGCAGGCAAAGTTTCCAAAAGTGTAGCACGTGGAATAGCCTGCGTGAGAAATTTTATAACAAAAATAAGATGTATAAATAGATATATATATACATGTATATATGAATACATACACATTTTAAATTACTAAAATCTGTCTTTTTAACCCAGATGAAGTTGTTCTGAAATTTGAAAATGGCAGAGCCAGAGCTAAGAATGTGTTTTATGAAACATTACCAGTGGCAATTAATGGAAATGGACCCACCAAGGTGAGTCACAGTGACCACTCTCTGTTTCCTTATTTCTTGGAGATAGATTATGGAGCAATATATAGAATGACTCCTTCTCCTCCCTCTCCCCTCCTTCCCTCCTTCTTCCCCTACCCCTGTTTCCTTCTCTCCCACCTCTTCCTCCCCCTCCTCCTCCTTCTTTAATATCTTTAAGAGGCTTGGTAAACAATAAGATCCTACGGTATAGTACAGGAACCTATATTCAATATCCTGTGATAAACCATAATGGAAAAGAATATTAAAAAAAATGTCTATATGTGTATAACTGAGTCACTTCGCTGTTCAGCAGAGATTGGTACAACATTGTAAATCAACTACACTTCAATTAAAAAAAAATTAAAAATATCTTTAAGAGGTTTTATTTTGGTGCCGACAATTTACTAGTTTCATCTTTTACACAGTATATTATCTGCTTTCATTTAGATTAATCAAACTGATGATTTTTCCTCAGCAGATGGATAACTTTCTATTCTATTTGTAACACATTTCAGTTTAGTGTTTAATGTAATAGCTTACTTGAGAGTGAGCCACATTTCCCTCATACAGAGTATCCTCTCTGAATAAGAAATGTTGAGGTTTATAAGGGATCATTTGTTTCACCTGAGTCACCGTTGTCAAAGTTAATAGCTCTCTTAACGTTGGGGTGTAACTGTAGGTCCAGAATGCTTCCTCTTATTTTTTTATAAATTTATTTATTTATTTATTTTATTTTTGGCTGAGTTGGGTCTTCGTTGCTGCGCGCGGGCTTCCTCTAGTTGCAGTGAACGGGGGCCACCCTTCGTTGCAGTGAGCGGTGTCTACTCTTCATTGCGGTGCGCAGGTTTCTCATTGCGGTGGCTTCTCCCGTTGCGGAGCACGGGTTCTAGGTGCGTGGCTTCAGTAGTTGTGGCTCGCAGGCTCCAGAGCTCAGGCTCCGTACTTGTGGCGCACGGGCTTAGTTGCTCCACAGCATGTGGGATCTTCCCAGACCAGGGCTTGAACCCATGTCCCCTGCATTGGCAGGCGGACCCTCAACCACTGCACCACCAGGGAAGACCCCAGAAAGCTTCCTCTTGCACTTATTCTATAACAAGGTTGATGGATTATAGTTGACAAATATATAATTTGTCTAATGAAATTTTATGTGCTTTTGGAACATGTATAATTGAGCTTGCTGACAGTGTTACTGACTGCAAAATTTGTAATAAGATTGTATCGCTGGAATCTGATTAAAATAGAACATGAATTGTTATATATATATATAAGTATATATACATGTATGTACACACATATATATACACACAAACATACACATATATGTTTAGTAATACAGTGCTTAAAACAATGTTCTGAGATACTAAGATGATGCTGGGCTTACTCATAAATACCTAGAAAAGAGATTACCAGATAAATTTGCATTGTGGGAAGAGAGGATGGCGAGATGGGGTCTGCTGTTTCAGTGGAGTGAGTAGCCTGAATTCCAATAAGAGCTATCTGCATGGGAAGACATTCAAGGAAAAGCCCACACTGGCAGCTTTTCCACCATAAAAATGGAGGAAGTAGATTCCCCTTCTCTAGTTAATTTTTCCACCTTGCTTTTCATCCCATCCAGCCCTCCTACAGAGCCTTCCCAGTGGGCTCCTTTTTCTGTATGGTAGCAATTTTCCCAGCTCTAAGTCTCTCCTTCTCATCAGCATTTTAAAGACCCTCAAGCCTTTCTTATCCTAGAAACCCAGCCAACACAAACTGCAACATCCTTTTCAATCTACCTTGCCTCCCAGCCTGCCTGTCTTTTTCCCTGCCCTGCACAGCCACACTCTTTAAAGTAGAGACAACTCACTGCTACCATTATTCCTGTTCCCATCACCCCCAGGAATGGCTCCTGTCAAGGTCTGTTGTGACTTCCTTGTTGAGTAGTAGACACTCATCAGCCCTCATTTCTCTTTCATCCAAAGATAACATTTGACGATGTTCATCCTGTTTGGTCCAGTTTGAAATACTTCCCTTTGCTTCCATGATGCTCTGCTGGTTTGTCTAATAATTTTCTGGCCTTTTCAAGTCTCTCTCTTTCTCTTTCTTTTTTTAATATACATTTTTAAAATTTAACACTCTGTGTGTGTAGGGGGTTTCAGGGGTTGGGTGATCCTCTTCCTGAATTGTTTTAGTTAAGTGTTCTGCAGGTGTCTGTCTGAGACATCTTTCCTTTCCCCAGCTACACGCATTCTTAGGTAATCTGCTCCATTCCCAAGCCAGCAGCGCTGATTATTTTCAAATCCTTGCTGTAGCATCTATCTTTCCTGAGCTCTGGGTGTGAATACCCAGTTGTTGGATTTATCTGTGTGTCATACAAGACCTGGAGGTCAGGACCTTCAGCTCTGCCTCCTCTTCCACCCACTTGATTGACCAGAACCTGGGTTTTGTTTTGACTGTATTTACCTCCTATTCCCAATACAAGAGACATCCTTTCTAACTCCCATGCATGGTGGTTTGTCTAATTTGCTTAGAGTCAAGAGCAACCTCCTTAGTTCAGGCCACCTGCAGCCTGCCACCAGTAGCAATCACCCAATAGCAGTCTGGAACTAGACTATTCTGCTGAAGCAGAAACCCAGTTAAATTACTTACCTGTCTTATGCCCTCTATAGATTTAGGTATGAAGTTCCACATTCTCAACTTGGTTTTTTGTTTGTTTTTGTTTTTTTTTTTAAATTTTGCTTCTGGCTTAGGGGTCCCAAGTCTACCATCCTATCTACTCCCCCACTCCTGATACTGTAATATCTATACAGAATATCTCATTCTCAATAATTCTCTCCCTCAGCTCCTCCATACTGAGTTTATTTGAACTTTGTAAATGTTTCATGTTTCCTCTGTCTGCAAGTCTTCTGTACAGGCATTTCACTCATTCTGGAGTCCTCTGACCTAATTCCCACTTGCTGTACCCATCTACTAAGTGCTGTTCATCTTTTAGGTGTCAACTTTGCTTTAACTCCTTAAGTCTCCTGAATGCCTTTATAATATCTGGAACTTTGTCCATCCCAGAACATAATACCACACGCTGGACAGGGATGGAACTGAACTTTTTTTTTTTTTTGTCTCTTACTGGGTCTTTAGCCTAGGAATTACAGAAATCATACCTATCCTGTTCACTTTTTGTTTTGCCAGGGTCCAGCACATGTGTAGCATATATTAGCCTTTCAATAAATTGTGATTGAATGTCAGAGTCTATAAATAATCTAATGACCTAGCATTATTCTTGGGAATGATGACCTAGCATTATTCTTGGGAATGAATAATTCTTCCAATTATTCTGGCAGGGCAAACTAGTCATAAAATTTCTGTGGGTTCCTGTAACTGTCCCTAGGCAGATAAATGGACTTTTACAACTGGACATCTATAACTAAATAGTGTGCTATTTCTACTTGGTAATGTAATGTTTTAATCAAATTTAAATGTCTTTAAAGAGGGCGCTTGGTCCCAGGATTTAGTTATTGTGAGTGAGGCCTGATATTCAGTGATTCCATTGTTTTCACCATTTTTTTCCAAATTTCCAGGATAATGCTGATAGGAGTTTTACAAAGCAATTGAAAGACTTCTCTTAAGAAAAGGAGCTCTAGTCCTCAGTCATTTAGAAAGACCTGTGTGTACTAAGAAATTTTAAGTCTTCCAAGAAACATTTTCAGTTTGGGCTATCACTGTTTCCGGCATTTCAAGCAGTATGATGATCCTATTATATTTTCTGTGACATGATTTTATGATTCTATTTGGCAATAAAATGAAGTAATTTTTTATCGTAAAACTTATGTTTGGTATAATGTAAAATTTGAGAAAGGATTATATAAATAAGCATTCAACTAATGCTAATACTTTATTTAGGAATATGTTAAAGTTAAATAATACCACATTTTCCTCTGTGTTCAGGATAATGAGGAAAGAAGGCAGATTACTCATTTTAGATATACCCTTTTTATTTAACCATCATAAAAGATGAAAGGATTTTTATCTGATATTTTGTAATTTAACTTATTTTATTTACTAAGAGATGATTATGTCAGTAAGTCATAACCTTAATCCCAATGTTAATATTTAAGCCATTTTTTTCATTTAAAAGTATACATAGTCTGAAAAAAAATACATAATCTGTAAATGATAAATTGCTTATAATGTGTTTATAGACCAAAGTATGTGAAGGTGAGTTTATTTCTTAGTTACTTTCTCTAAATCTCATGCTATTAGGAAGAACAACTTTTAAATTATAAACAGCTTTAAAAATCACTTATAATCCCACTACCCTCTCATATTCTTTTCATTCATAGTTGCTTTCAGTATTTATGTCCTTGCGGTATATAGATATGAGCATTCATATTTTTCATTTGTTTTCATAATGGTGTATAAACAATTTTGTGCTTTTTAATTAACATTTTATTTGAAATACGTTTTTAATTTATTCTAAATAATTATTCTCATACTTGTCTACATACAATCTAATATAAATCAGTTTTTAGACAGAAACCATGACTTCTGGTTTGAAGTTTCACTTTTTATTCTTGAAACTTATTTACTGTTAGTAACACATCATAAGATTTGAATATTTGAATACCTAAATTTTTATTTTAAATATCAGTCATTATGAGATTGTTAGTATTTTTTTTAACATCTTTATTGGAGTATAATTGCTTTACAATGGTGTGTTAGTTTCTGCATTATAACAAAGTGAATCAGTTATACATATACATATGTTCCCATGTCTCTTCCCTCTTGTGTCTCCCTCCCTCCCACCCTCCCTATCCCGCCCCTCTAGGTGGTCACAAACCATTGAGCTGATCTCCCTGTGCTATGCGGCTGCTTCCCACTAGCTATC